>NC_054848.1:117529109-117830739 GCF_018345385.1 Vulpes lagopus | reverse complement strand
GCCTGAGGGCACCCAGTGAAGTATGGTTCAAGTCCATACAAGACCAGTGGTGCCTTCTTACTTCCTACCCATTCAACCAACAGAAGAGCCACATCCCCTGCAGGATCTCTTAGGGTCCCCTTCCGTATTCTTCCTCAGGATGTCTTGTCCCTCCAGCTCATCCTGCACTCTGCAGCTGAGGTACATCCTGCACATAGACCTGACCATGTCCCTTCTTTGCTCCAACACCCCCCCCCCAAGTCCATTGGTTCCCTTTGTCATTGGGATAAATTCAAAGTCCGTTGGAATGACCTGCATGGCCCTGTAGGATCTGGCCCTGCAACAGCTTGGCCCTGATGGTCTGCCACTACTTGGCCACCAAGCCCACCTCGTCATCTGGCTGCCCCTCTTTCTTTAGTATTCTTCTCACGTTTCTTCCCACACCATTCCTGCAGCTGTCTTCCCCACTAGACTGTGAAGTCTGATGGCACTGACTGGCCTCATTTACGTTTGGACCCTTCTTTGCCCAGCACAGAGATGGAGTTGGCACTCAGAACAGCTTTGTGGAATGAATCTCAGGGACCATGTCTCCCTGTGGACACAGATTGAGTGACACAAGAAAAGAGCCCAGTACAGGGTCGTGTCACTGAAGGGCTGCTGTTCCTATCACCTCTCCAGCCCCATGGGCTTGGGACGTCATTGACACACATGAAATTCAGACCCCTGGAGCCTGGACTCCCTGAGCCCTGTGAGCGCCCTGAGTACAAGGACGACTATCGTGCCTTGCAAGATGGTGCCAATCGAAGGCAGCGGAGTGAAACCTGTGGACATTGGTTGCTGTCCATCATGAGTGGGATCCTCGGCCAAGTCCTTGCTCATCCTCGTGCTGTGTGGAATGCTGAGTACTACTGACACTTCTGACAGCCTTTCCTTTCCCCTCTGACTTTGGTCAGCACCGGGCAGAGGGAGGCAGGTACTTCCCTCAGGACACCATGGGACGGCTCCCTGGAAGAAGTCTTCTGCCTTGAGCATAAACCTCCCTGAGGTTTGATCCTGTGTCTCCTTCCCCTTCTCAGCCCATAGGACCTGGCCAGGTGCTGACCCTTTCAAATGCAGACTGACTCTAGTCATTGAAACAAACTGCTACCAACCCAAAGTGAAGGGGCTACATTGTTCAAGGGGAAATAATTGCCTACTTGAGGGCGCCATACAAAGATAGTCATTCCTCAACACATCTGACCCCAAGCCCAAAAGGCCATGCACCCATGAAGCTCTGCTTGAATACTAAACCTAAGGCTTGGTTAAAAATGGGCCTTAGAAACAACCTTATGAATGTCTTCTGAATTTACTTTGAAACTCTTGACTAGTGTTCCACTAAGTATCTCAAGTCTAAATCTTCAAGTTTAAAAATTTATTCTCTTTCTGAATTTGGGGCCATTGGTGAAACATATGCCCCTCTGTGGATAAAAATATGCTTTCTTTTTTCTGATGATGAAAACTCTGGAGCTCTACATGTTTTGTTTTGTTTTGTTTCTTTTCTTTTTTTGCTCTGGCTGCCAGTAAGCTCCTGGTTAAATGTTATGATTAGTCCCCAAATTATGTTAACTCTTGGAAATATTGGGTTTGTTTCTTTCCTTTCCCCCTGATTATTTTTTCTCAGTATTCCTGATTTATTAACTTGGACAATGCCCACCCTACTCTCAATCCTTTATAGAGTCGGGGTACCGACATACAAATCATACTTTCAGGAGAGTCTTTCTGTAATAATAATTGTAACCCAGCTATGTGCTCAGAGAACAGGGGGTCCCTTAGAAGAGGGGGTTGACTGAGCCAATGTGCAGGCCTGAAGCATTGACCAAATGGCCAAGATTCTCTCTCTTCCTTTCCATAATACAGTTGGAAATTGAACCCAAGAGAAGAGAGAAGATTTGCCCAAGGCCATGGCCCAAGGTGAAGTCAGAATTGGAACAAATCTCTCCTGACTCAGTTACTGCCATATCTTGCTACATTCATCTTGCCCTCCAGTTTAACAAAAGGGGAAACTGAGCTCCAGAAAAAGCAAGTAGTTGATAGTAACTCCACTTGGCCGCAGAATCCTAGAGACCACAAAGCATATCCAACTTCTTGTTCTAATCCCATTATGACGCTGATGTGTGTATTGCAAGGGGGAAAGAGAGAACACATTCTTTTTTGTAGTGAACCATGCACCAGTCTTCACTGTGTAAGTAGGGGCATGGTATAAGCTACAAAATAGCCAAATCTGTGGCCTAGTGAGGGTTTCTAGCAGCCAGATATAAGCAGGGGATTCTGGGAAAGCATCAACAACAGATGTAGGCCTTTGGTTTCAACCACTTGGGATCCTCCAGCCTATCTTGGTGCTGAATAGAAGGAATTCCAGGTTACCCTTCCATCCGCTTCTCAGTCCACAGCATCCCATGCTTATCTAATCAGGGGCAGGCACCCCTAACAATGGTACCCTGAGCTGGGCACTCAGTCCTGCCAAGACTCATCTATCCCAGTGCTGGGTGACAGGCTTCAGCAGTGTAGTCTAAACACTTCCTAGGGTTCTAGACCAGGGCTCTGGCAAGTAGAACCGATCCCCTCCTCCCATTGTCCTTGTCCTGATATTCACTGGAGAATATTTATAGCTTGTGGAGGAGCCCAAGCAGAGGGAAAGATACCACCAAAACTGGGAGTGGACTCTGCCACTGGAAAATGGAGACTCTGTAATTTACTCCATTATAATTCAAGAAATAAAATCTATTTCCGGTGATTAACTGGGTCTATTTATAGACTATGAGGCCTGAACTGTGATATTTATAGAATGTCATCGCATTTAGCAGTAATAGCACAATTACATGTTTATGAAGTAATGGTTTTGCAATTTTTCCTAGAATTCTCTGACATTTAGATCTGGAAATTTTACATTTTAACAAGCAAGAACAGCAGCTATTTATTTAAGGGTGAACAGCAGAAACTGTCTTCTCTGTAACTCCTTTTACTCCAAGCGCCTGCAAACCCTCCAATTCATTTTGCTTTCCCATATGAAATAAGATGATGTATGGCGAATAATATACCTATTTTTGTGGAGCTCTGATTTCCTTCTTAAATGGTGTCTTTCATCGCTTGAGATTCTTACATCCCTGAATCTTCCTCCTTGGGATTTGGTGTTGACATGTTTCTCCTTTTCTGTAATGATCTAAGCCAGGCTAAGAGGCCAAGACAGATGTGTTCAATATTCAAAATAATATAGTGGAAGTGAAATGAGACCCCTTTGCTCTGACTCATAATAAGACTCAGAGTGGCAAGTAGAGGGAGTGGAAATTCTCATTTGGTTATTGATCTCAGCAGTAAATCAGCATGACTAGTTGGATATCCCTGGGGCAGGTGCTAGAAACACTTTGTAAGGCCCAGGACTGAGTGCTGACCCCAAATCCCTTTGTCATCTAATTCCAGGGTGGACATTCTTAGCACACAGCTACCAAACCATAATTCACAACCCCTGGCAGTGGGCACAGCCATCGGTGTTGGAAGATGGGTCTGCAGTGATCTTGAGGAAGTTATCTGCTGATAGTATTTGTTGATTCCTAAGGTGTAAATATTCATATCATAGCTGATTTCAAACTACCAATGTGATGTCATCTGTCAGCTGGCTCTAAGTTTTCTGAAAATGGATGCAGCCAAATGATGAAATGGAACCTCCACCAGGCTGAGAGGCAGGAGTTTTGGATCCAAGACCAGTTCATGGGACGGGATTCATTGGATTGTCCTTGTGAATGCACATTTTCTACCCTGAGCTTCAATTTCCCCAGCTGTCAAATGATGAGAATAGTCCTTGCCTTGGGCCTGCTTCAAAGGCATTGGGATGTCAAGAGCCAATGGCCAGGGAAGTGTACAGAAAACATGGGTGCTCTGCACATGAGGGAGGCTCCTTGCCATCCCCCTGCCTCCATGTTAAGTGCTCACAATACCTCCCTGTGTTTTCCTTAAACCTGCCTATGTTTGCCGGTGACAACCTGCTTCACTCTCTTGCCAGCCAAACTTCTTTGTGGCATTTTCTGGCTGCCCCAATATTTAAAACATGGCTGTTCTGGGAAGCAACCACAAGCTACTTGGCCATGAAGGCCTCATAACCTGCTGGAAGTTTTGAAGAATTGTTTCTGAACATAGCAGGTACCTCTGGAGGGGAGGTGCAGGGCTCAGGGGTTCAACTTCTTGGGCCTCTCTCAATGTTACCTAAAGCAGGGCTCTCACACTCTCACTTTTGGTAACCGACCCACCAATTCACTTGGTCTTTGCCCAGAAAGCGACATGGACATCCCAACAGACTGTCTCTTCTTCCTCGGGAGAACTGGGATTTCAAGATGGCAAAGCATTGTGGGTCACTGGAGGGGTATCCTGGACCATGGGCTCAATGCTGCCAACACCTGCCATGAGCAAGTCTCTCTCGTTGTGGTGCCTCATTTTCAAGTCCCCAGGTGAGGGTGGATGCTGATGTTGCAGGCTACCCTCATGCCTACCACCAGCCCTCCTCTCCTGGGCACTGGGTGTTGGCTATGGACATTTCCTCCAGGAGGTCCTCTCACACTGGCAGCATCCCCTGAGAACTGCCCCTCCTCCAGTGCTCAACATCTCAGTAAACAGCCCCTCCTCTTCCCTATCACCCAAGATGGATACCTTCTCTCTGATTTCCCATAGTCAACCAGTTACCAAGTCTCGACCATTCTACTCTTCCATGTCTGGGAGCCATCTCATCCTTCCTGGGCCCTCAGCCAGCACCATCTTGGGTCTACAATAAATCCTGACTGGTTCCTTGCCTGCGGTCTCTCTCTCCGATCCATCCTCCACATTTCATGACATAACCTTTCTGAGTTGCACATAAAATCATGTTACGCCCCGGCCTGGGACGCTTCTGGGGCTCCCTGATGTTCCCACTCTCTCTGAACAATTTATCCACAACTCTAAGCCTCAGCGTCTACGTAATCAATTGTCCCCTAGACATCTCTCCTGGACATGCTACAGAGCCTTCAAACCAACTTGTCCCAAGTGGAACTCATCACCTCTCTTCCCCTTCCTCAAACCTGCCTCTTCCCCAGTTCTTCCCATCCTGGTACCCGGCACCATCATGCCACAACCCCCACCGTGGGTCAGGTCAGAAAGCTGCCACCGTTGACTCCTCTCCTTTCCTCATCTGGTCCTTTCCATTCTACATCCTAAAAATACAGAAGACACCCACTTCTCTCCAGGCCCACTGCTACTGACTTGGTCCAAGCCATCATCTTTTTTACCAGGATTATTCCAAACCTCCCTTCCCCCATGCATTCTATGCTCTTTGTAGCAATTCATGTGCTCTTAACACACACATCTCATGCTACTTTTGCTGAAAAAAAATGTTCAAGAGTATTCCATTACCTACATTATAAAGTAATTTGCATACATTACCTCCATTCTTTCTAACAACCTAGGAAAGTAGCTATTATCCCAGGAAACTGATTCACAGGGAGGAAACAATACAGTGAGTGCAGAGCAAAGTCAGAGTTTGAATTCAGCATTGCGTGGATCTAAAGCCCATGCTCTTTACCCATACCACATGGGTTAAGGGGGCAGCAGGCATGTGAGGTTTGCCAAAGCAATGCAAGCTCTTTCCTAAACCGCACTCAATCTAGCTCATTCCCCGGCTGCCCTGACATTGAGGTAAGCAAGGAAGAGAATCCAGGGCTCAGATGGGGACTCTCCAAGGATGCTCCCAGCTTGGACAGGCACAAACTCCAACACTTGGGAAGCCATTGGTCTGCTGATTTGTCCTTGAAGCCCATTTTCAGCTCCACTAACACTGAGGCATCTACTACTCATAATGAAATGTGAGTTGCATGCATGCGTGGTGCCCAAAGAGGTAACTTTGCTTGCCCTCAGCCCCTCGCTAATGACATGGGAGGATGATTCTCTGTTCCCTCCCGAGGCTTTGGATTGGTCAAGGAAAAAGTGGATATGAACCTTTTAGCAAACCACAAAGTGCGTTACAGGTATGTGGGTTTATTGAGCATAATCTTCTCGTTTTCCTTTTGGGGCTGAGAAGACAAGGAGCAGTCCCAGCAGCCAGAGCATTTGGGGCGGTGAAGGTCTCTGCCTGGGTGGTGATGTCTCCCTTGTGATCGAAGTCTATTAGCTTAGACAGGTTGTATGCTGGGGGGCTAGTTCTCTAGTCGCTTTCCACCCTGGGCCTCAAACCATCAGCTCTAGGAGGGGCCACTTTCCTAATGCAACTTCCGGGGGGAGCAGCGGGCCCCTCTGGCTCTGCAACCTGACTACTCCTGGGCAGACACCCCTCTGGAGCCCAAGATAGGGATCAGATTGACTGGAGTTCTAATCCCAGTTTACCAGCTGTACGACCTGGACAAGGTAGCCACTCAGAGCCTTAGCCTCAAACATAAAATAGACTTAATAATTACTTTGGCACAGGGTGAGTTTTGGCTTCAGATGAAATAATTAAAATTATTTCAGCATACAATGACTGGATATCCACTCTGTGAGCCACAGAGCCAGGTAATAATCATCACTGGCATTGGTCAGGTGCCAGGTGCTTCATGTGTCCTCACCAGTGTTAGGAGGGAGGCACTACTCAGTCCCACATTATACACAGAAAAGGAAACCGAGGCTCCAGTGAGTGAGGTGACTTGTCCAAAGTCATACCATGTGTGAGGAGCAGAGCGGCACCAGTGCCCCAATGCTTCGGAGCTTTGGTCGCTGCTTCTGCACAGCCCTGTGGGGCCAGAGGCACATACTGGCCACAAGTCACAACCAGAACCAGCACAGCCACCCTGCTGGTTTAGGGAGGAAGTAAGCCTGGGCAGCCTCTCCCTGACCAACCTATCTACAGCCCGATGGATGGATCTGTGTGATCTTCCTCAACACCCTTGAGAACTATGGGCAAAGGGACAGAGAGATCTAAGGAGAGTTCCTGGCCCCCTCCTTCTTCTGGGGGCCCCCTCGGTGACCACCTCACTCATAGCTAAATAGACTTGTCCAGCCCTTCCCCAGCCCCGTCCTGGCTGCTGGCTGGCAGAGCCGATGTCCAACTCTGTGTTAATGATTAACGCACAGCGGTGGGATCGCAGAGTTGCCTGAGAGTCCTGTGTCCAAGAATGAACTGCATTGCTAAATCAGCGAAGACAGTTGCCAAGGTAACCCCCATGTAATCTATTTAACTGGCTCCCCAAACACCAATCAAGGTCAGATAACGCACTCGAGCACCATATGAACACACTCAGACAGCATCAAGCTTTGTAGCAAGACAGCAGGGAAGGAAGAAACCTCATTAGGAAGAAGGAAAAAAAGCACCCTAAATTTCATTTTGAAAAGTGTTAATTGGGAATGCAGTTGGCTTGGGCGGGGGCCGAGGCCACCACTCGGGGCACGTCCTGGCCACAGAGGAAGTCACTGGGGGCCATTTGGTAAGAGCAGCCACAGCCTTCCCACTTAGGATCAAAACAAAAGGTGTGGCTAGACTGAATTATTCATTTCATTGAGTGTTTTATTAATGTGGAGGCTTATATTTACATTTTAGCCTAACGGGGTGATTTTGTACTCCTTTTAGGGGTCCCCTTATCTGGTTCTCCTGCAACTACTAGCCCCCTCCCCAGTACTTCTCAATAGTTTGTTATTTATTTATTTATTTATTTTTTAAAAAGGTTCCGAGGGGCCCTTGAACTTGCATTTCCTCTTCTCTCACCCCATCAGCATCCCCAGAGAGGGGCTGGAGAAAGCTTCCACTTTGGAGATTTGTTCTCTAATGCTATCTCATTTCTGGCTCCTAGAAACAAGGTCCTGGGCGGAGGTGGGGAGACAGCAGGGGAGGTGTGGGCATTAGGATCCCCCATCTCTGGAGGAGACTCCCAGTGGCAACCCACATCTTGTCACCATCTGTGCCCTGGGCCAGCACCGGGCCAGGAAGAATAAAAGTGGCTGGCTTCAAAGGGCGAGCCCCAATGAAATCTCCAGGGCTCTTGTCCCCAGCTTGGGCTCTCTGAGGCCCTCTTCAGCGTCCCTGGCCGGCTAGAGCATAGGGGTGCCTCTCCCACTCGCTCATCTCCCAGTCTGCTTCCAAGTCTTCACCCAATCCATCGAGTTGGTCTTGCCTCTCACCATCCCACCATGGTGCTGGGTCCACACCAGGGTCTTAGGAAATGGTACTGAGTTAAGTGGTCCCCCTCAGAAGCACCTCCTGAGACCTGGCTCTCTGCTTTCTGACCTTTAAAGTGCATCCTCCTCCTTCTGGTCCTTCCCGGTGGGGAGGCTGAGCCATCTGAATCACTAGCCATGGGAGCCGCTGATGGGCATTTCCATCAAACCGTTCCTCTGAAGAAGAGAAGCATTTTGTTTTTTTTTACCCAGAGGCCTGGCCACGCACAGATTTGTCAAATTTGTGTCTCGAACCCTCTTTTTTCAAGCATGATTAACTTGAGGAACTAGGGGAGCTACGAGAGCTCTCGACTCTGATGGCTTCATCAGAAAATTAGCAGCTCGCGTCTGGATTTGGGCCCGTCAGGCAGAGTGCTCATGCCACTCACAGTCCATGATAGAAAGTCTTCCCAGATGAACTGAAATACCCCCCAGGGCAGAATAACTGTGCTTTACGAACACACGAGCTGTGACACTGGGACCTTGGAGCCACCACTTCCCCATCTGTCTTGAACATGGGAAAGGGGGCCCTAGGACACAGGACGGACCCACTGAGGGCAGACTCCTCTGGCACAGGAATGGTCAGCAAGCGTTTCAGGAAGGCCATCAGTTGTGGATGTGGAGGTGGGGGTCAACGCGCAGTGCTGAAAGTGGGCTGAGATTGAAGAAGGGGTTGAGGTTGCGACACCACAAGTATGTGTACATTCGGCACCCTGGGCCGATAGTTTTAGAGGAGGCTGCCCTTTGACAACAGTGGATATAATTGGATGTTTCCAATTTGGCCAATGGGCTACTTTCAAAGTCCATCGCCAATTGTGTAATGGCTGTGATGTATTAACACAGACCGACCTGGGAAGCTTTGTTCTCATCCTCTGAACCTCAGCATCAGCCCAGCAGTGGGCTAATACTACAGACCTTTGTAGAGTCAGATGCAGAGGGAAGCTTTCCTGTCCTCCCAAATTGCTCTCTGATTGGCAGGCAGCCACTTGCCTTGCCTCAAAGCTTCTGTGACGGAGGGTTAGAAGGGTAGGTTTGGGGGGCATTGCTTCCAGAATGGAGGGGATCACAGCAGGCCTCTTGCTGCAAGCCACCAGAGGGAGGCTCGCCTCTGTGATTGCTGCCTGGCTGGGGACAGATGTGAGAGAGTCCCTCACATCCTTCTCTTTCTTCTCTCCCAATTTCCCTCTTCCTCAGCAAAGGCCCATCTTTGCAAAGAGACAGAGAGGCAGGGGAAGGGGATGGGCCCCGGGATAGGCTGATGCCCTAGGTCCCTCCATTTTCCTTGTGTATTCTCCCCCCACCATTGCACTCTTTCTATAAAAATACCCACTTTGGAAACCACCCCAATGTCACGGCAGCTTGAATGGATAAACCAGATGTGATATATCTATATATATGGAATGTTATTCGGCCTGAAAAATGGGAAGAAGTTCTGACACGTGCTTCAACACGGATGAAACTTGAAGACATTATACTCAGCACTGCGGTAAAATAAGCAGTCCCCCAAAGAAGAAATGCTGAAGATCCTACTTGGATGAAGTACTTAGAGCCATCAGCTTCGCAGAGGCAGGAAGTAGAATGGTGGGGGCCAGGCGCTGGGGCAGGGGGAGGTGGATTTGTTGTTCGATGGGCACAGAATTTCAGTTTGGGAAATTGAAACGAGTTGTGGAGATGACGGTGAGGATGGTTGTACAGCCGTGGAATGGACTTAATACCCGTGAAGTGGACATTTAAAGTGGGTAAAATGATAAATGGTATGTTAGGTATATTTTGCAACAAGACAACATTTTCAAGAAAGAGCCCCACTTGGATCTGCTTGTAGGCACGAAAGAGGGACTGGAAAATTAGCTCGTATTTAGGTCAACCCCTAGCACACTCACTTTTCTGCAAGTACTCTTCAGTGGGCCGGGCGCTGGGGGCTGGGCAGGACGGAGGTTCTCACAGGAGAGTGGTACAAGTGAGCTCCTCATCGCCCATTCCCATAGGGGAGCCAAACAAACAAGCCGCTGGCACTCCAGGCTCGGTTGTACCCCAGCCCGGCCCTCCCCAAGCTGGGAGGAGTGGGAAAGCAGGAGGCCAGGCCCAAGACCACAGAGTCAGTGGCAAGGTGTGGACGGGGCCCCGGCTACACCACGGGGCTGCAGGATTGCTTGGCTAGACTGCCCTTCCTTGGGCATTTGGGCCAGGCCAGGCTCCACTGGAACAGAGTAGCCAGACAAGAAGGCAGATGCTGGCCCGGGAAGGACAATTTGAGCCATAGGAAACCCAAACCACCTCCCCTTTTTCAGTAAAAAGGGTCCAGAGGGAGCATGATAAGGTGACAAAGCAGGACGAGTATCCAGTGTTGCACAGGAGAAACCGAGGATCAGTGAGGGGAGATGATTGACCAGGGTCACAGCTAGTGAGTGACACAAATGACTGGAACCTCCTCAACCAAGCCTTCTGGTTTACTGCTCCCTGTGGCCCCACCCGAGTTATCGGAGGCACAGTCCTGTATGTTATTCCTTCCTCCACCCCCAGATGAAGGCAAAGATCAAGGTCAAAAAGGCCTTAGAAAGCAAGGTTTAGAAGGTGGAAAAGAACAGAGGCCAAAGGGCACAGAGCCCCAGATGTCACCAAGGTTAATAGCAAACATGCATTTTTTGTTTTCAATAGGCGGTGAGGAGTCCCTAACTGGTCTTTTTCCTTTTTTCTACTTTGCTTATTCAATTTTTAAAGATCGAAATAGAATTCACATACCGTAAAACTCACCCTTTGACAGTGTACACAGTTTTTTTTACTCTGTCCACAAGGTGGTGGGACCATCTCCACTATCTCATTCCAGAATATCTCCGTCACCCCTAAAAGAAACTCTGCACCCATTATCAGGTACTCCCCGTGTTCCCTACCCCCAGCGCCTGGGCAACCACTCGCCTGTCTGCTTCGTGTCTCCGCGCATTCCCCACGGTTGACATTTTGCATAAAGGGACTCATTCAGCTTCTGCGGCCTGTGCCAGCACTTCATTCTTTTCATGGCTGACTCATATTCTGTAGTACGGATAAGCCACATTTTGTTTATACACTCCTCGGCTGATGGAAATTTCAGTTGCTTTTACTCTTTACTGTTATGAATCCTGTTGCCATGAACATTTGCATACAGCTTTTTGCGTGGCCATAGGTTTTCAGTTCTTTTGGGGTCTATGCCCTGGAGTGGAATTGCTAGGCCATCCGGTCACTTGACATGTAAATTTGGAGGAACCACCAGACCTTTTACCAACGTGACTGCACCATTTTATATTGCCACCATCAACAGATGAGGGTTCCAGTTTCTGCACATCCTCATGCTACTTGTTTTCCTTTTTAAAAACTTCGAGCCAGCCCAGTGGGTGTGAAGTGTTCTTTCCCTGTGGTTTTGAGTTGCATCTCTTTGTATGTTCATTGGTCACAGGCATATCTTCTTTGGAGCCATGTCTATTCAGATCTCTTGCTCATTTTTAATTGGATTATTTCTCTTTTTATTGTCAGATTCTTTACGTATGCTGGATACAAGTGCCTATCAAATTTATAATTTGCAAATATTTTCTCCCACAAACTGATCTTTGGTTCAGACAGTTCAGAAACACCAGAGCTTGGACGATCTTCTGGGATCACTTGGATCTCTTGATCCCCCTGTACTTGAAGAACGTCCCTTCCAGAGTACCAGCTGCTGTCATGGCAACCAGGTAGACGCAGGGTATAGACTGATGGTAATAGCAATTTGCTCTCAAAAAAAACATTTTGAGTTAAAAGTAACCTCTCCCCAGTCTGCTATGGAAAAGAGATTAAAACAAAGCAAGCAATCATCCAGAGACAGCCACCTTCAACAAACAAACAGCCCACCCAGCCAAGTCTGCATCACTCAGAGCAGTGATTCCATTTGTCATACAGGGTATGGCTACCTCGTTTATCTCCTCAGTTTGGAAAAATCTTACTCCCCGAGACATTACAAATGAGATTTAAATTTAAATTAAATCTCATTCAAAATAGGCGTGTTCAGTCACAGCAAAGCCTCAACAAATTGGCTTAGCCTGTTTCGACAGTGGGTTGGCTCCAGCTGGATGGGAGTCGGCCCAGAGTTGGGAGTTCGTCCCCACAGGCTGAGTTTAGTGAATGGCTGAGTTTAGAATCAAGAGGGCAGGTGGCTTCTGGCAGGGCCACTCGGTAGCTTGTTACAAGAATGGTCAGGCTCTAAGGGGGCCTATTTGAGGGTAGAGGCACTTGCATTGAACATGAGCTGCCGGACAAGCCTCCAAGCAGAGTAAGCACAGTAGTACCCTGATGATAAGAAGATCCCACTGACTGTGCCCAGAGCCCAGACTCTGGTCAGTATCGAGCTTGATGGCAAATGGCACCAGATATGAGAGAATGAGCATATTTCTCTCAGCCTTGTGCTGCAACCTGTAAAACACTTGGAGTACCTGGGTAATACCTGTCCACCAAAGTCACTTCTGTGTCCTGGCACACGCTAGCCTCTAGCCAGACCTCCCTGGCTAATGCAAAGATTGCAAAGCCGGAGTTCACATCAGCCAGGGACTTGGGCCTTTTGCTGCCACAGACCTTGCCATGGCCTGGACTGGCCCCTGTAGAGTGCAATGGTACGTGTTTGTGCTTTGAAGGGTGTAGGGCCATCCCATCTCAGCCAGAATTGAGGGGACAGTAGGGCTGGTGTCTTGCCAAAGATGCCCCCTAGAGCCTCCTTCCAGAGCCATACCTCTGTCACAGAGAGATTACACTTGCTGGTTTGGTTCTGAGATGACTTGTAGGTGTCTTGCTCATCCTGCACTGTGCCAAATGGCACGGTGGGTCAGGAGGGACAGGGACCGAGCAAATTCAGTGCCACCATTGAAAGGATGAGGAGACCTTCTTCCTGAGTCTGTCCCAGGGGAAGGAGAAATGCCACCACGAGCACCATTAGTGTGAGAGCGGAGCCAGTGCTGGCTGTCTTCCGAGCTCAGACCAAAGTTTTGCCAGCAAGGCCATCTCAGCTCTGTTAGTCATAAAAAAGAAGAACAAAACACCATCATCCTGACCACCTTAGAATGGTTTGGAGGAACCATTTCCAAACCTCACTCAGAATGTGCTCAAGTTCCAGAAAGAGCTATTTTATCCAAGGCAGTAGAGCCAGCCAGGCCTGCACCCATCTTGGAGAGCCTGTGTTTTCTGGTGTTCGCTTGATATTAGCAGGCTGTGGACAATGGCTTCTTTCGTGGGAAAGCGGGCGGATGAGCAGGTATCAGAGAATTGTTTCCCAGCAGACACTGCACTGAGCATCTCAGCCAAATCCAGCCACCTTGGTCAGAGAGGACAGGAAGGCTGACAAGATGTTTAGAGCTTCTCTTCAAATGTGTGCAAAGCATTTTGATCTGAAGGGATTACATTGAAACTCTCTTTGTAGGGACACCTGGGTGGCTCAGTGGTTGAGCGTCTACCTTTGGCTCAGGGCATGATCCTGGGGTCGTGGGATCGAGTCCCACATCGGGCTCCCTGCAGGGACCCTGCTTCTCCCTCTGGCTATATCTCTCCCTCTCTCTCTCTGGGTCTCTCATGAATAAATAAATAAAATCTTTAAAAAATAATAAAAATAAAAAAATAAACATCCAGAGGAATTTTCTGGACTCAATGTTAAAATGCGTCTCAAATACATAATACTAGTACAACCTAATGTCCCTCCTATATTCTCTTGTGAAAGCACTTGAAACCATTTGTTGCTTTTTTCAAAAAAGAAATAAGGGAAACTGAGGGCTATGGACCCATCGAGGCAGACAGCAAGCTGGACTGAAGGCCGAGGCAGGCAAGGAACGGGAGCTCAGCCTCTTTGTGGGTGCTGACACCAGTGCTCCTAGTGAGGGCCCCGTGGGCTCTCTGAGGGGATGGGGCTGACGATTAGGTGCAACTAGCACATAAACTCAGAGAACAGAGCAAAAGCCCCTGGTGGAAGCTCAGCTCTAAGAGTCAGAACCACACTGGGCTGAGCCCAATCAGGGTGCCTGGGGCAGGCCACTCAAAGGAGACCACGGTCTGGGGGCAGCGATCTCCTCAGCCAAAAATGTGCCCCCTGCCCATGGGATGGTGGAAGGCTTCTCCTGATGGATCCCAGAGGACTAGACCCCAAACACAGTGAACACCAAGAGTGATAATGACAACCGAAAATGTGGTGACAGGGTTTATAGCATTCTTGCACCTGCATTCTGTTGCCCAGTCCCCCGGGCACCCTGAGCATCTGCCTCCTTGCTTGCCTCAGGTCATAAGATTTGTGGCAGAGTCAGGACTCAAACCCAGTGCTCTTTACGATGCCCAGGCCACTGGTGACGCTTGCCCCCAAAGCCCCACAAAAGTGGAAGAGGCTGCTGTGAGGTTGGAATAAAAGCTAGAACAAACGAATCAAACAAAACCAAAAAAACCCAAGCCCGTGTGTGCTTCACAAAGACGGCTGTGGGAGAAGTGTTTGGCTTGGAACCCAAAATGTTTTTCCAAGCTACAAAAAGGAAAAGACCAAGAGTCAGAGGTTCAAATGGGCATATTGACTACATTTCCAAGAGTGACACAATGGTTTAGGAATGGCTGGACTGTTCCTCTTCTTGGCTTCCCTTGGTGGGCACCAGGGAGGGGGGAGCAGGCGCCGTTTCCAGCCGATCACCTGGGCGGCAAGTGACAGGGCTGGGGGTGCGGCCCTGAGCCTTTCCAGCAGCAGCTCCAGGGCCCCATGCTCCAATGTGGCACCAAATGGCTGCATGACGACATTGAACTATCCCAGTAGTCCCCTGATTCTGCCCAATGGGGCCCTGCCTGATGGCAAAAGTAGAACAAGAGAAATAACTGAAGGAACAGTGGAGAAGAATCAAGCCCCAGGCCAGGCTTTTTGGGACTGGGGCCCCCGCAAAGAGGCAGAGGAGGCCGTCACACTGGTCTCCCCTTGCAGGCTGGGGCCTGCCATGGGGCATGGTGGACTGGAAGGTGGGCAGGGAGGTAGCCGCCAGCCTGAGGGGACCAGAAATGCAGAGATGATAATGGCTGTGCACAAGAGCATCTGTGAGTCTATGTGCACGTGGACACACGTGCATGTGTGCCAACGCGTGGGTGTGCAAGTGTATGCACATGTGGACATGGGTCTGTGTATGTGCATGCTTGTGCACACTTGTGTGTATGTGTTAATATTCCACCAGTGAGGGATCCCTGGGTGGCGCAACGGTTTGGTGCCTGCCTTTGGCCCAGGGCGCGATCCTGGAGACCCGGGATCGAATCCCACATCAGGCTCCCGGTGCATGGAGCCTGCTTCTCTCTCTGCCTGTGTCTCTGCCTCTCTCTCTCTCTCTCTCTCTCTCTCTCTCTCTCTCTCTGACTATCATAAATAAATAAAAATTAAAAAAAATTCCACCAGTGAATGCTTCCCTGGGGTTCCCTGGTTCCCCTTTTCCCAAAATATAGCATAAAGTGAAGGGAAAAGAATCCTTGAGCCTCCGTGACTACTCATCCAACCCGTCCAGGAAGAAGAGAGGGCAACACCCCTGTAGGTAAGTGCTGTTATTATATTCTGATTTCACAGATGAGGAAACAGGCACTGAGAAGGGAATTACCTTGAGGGGTATCCCAGTAACCCTCAATCCCAACTCCCCAGGAGTTACTTGCAGAAGACGGCGGCTAGAACCCCAGACTTCTGGCTTCTACACCACACGGCTCTTTTGTCAATACCCACCTCTTTGGGACTATGACACACTTCTGAGCAAAATGAGCTCTTTGCTTCTGGCCTGCTGTGATCTGATCGGGTTCCCTTCCTGGAGGACGGGGTGGAGAACACTCAGGGTCCCAGTGCCCCTGTGGAGTGCGTGGTGACACGTGGTGCTCAGTTGAGACAGCCTAATGAGCTGTTGTGACCAAGGCACCTGAGAGACCCAGCTCTGCTGCGATTAACAATAGAGGAAGCAGGGTGGTGTGCCCAGACTAGCCGGGTGGAACTGGGTTAGGGATGACCCTCCGTGGGGGGCAGGGCTCAGCCTTTAACCCATAAACAGTGGAAAGAAATGGAAGGGTTCTAGGTAGGGAAGTAGCACAGGCAAATGTGGGGGTCAAGGCACCTTGCTCTCTGAATGCCAGTCTGGACCCAGGGGGACCAGAGAGGAGGCTAGAGTGGTGGGGCTGGCCCCAGGGGCTGTAGGGAAAATCCAGGCTCCAACCCCCACAAGAAACCCTGTGCCTATAAAGGCAAATGCCATCTCAAAGAAAGCAGTGATCATACTGCTTTATAACTGGTTTTCCCAGCTATTTACATACAACAGTCCCCCCACAAAACAGGTGTCAAAAATACAGCAAACTCTATTGTGCTGAAAAAAGTCATTTTGACAAGTCTAATTTACTGAGATTGAGTCATGAGAGCATAAACAAATCTCTCTTGTCAAACTCCATATTGAAAGTGGGGAAAATGGATTGTAGACTTAAGTGCACTAATGCTTGGAAAGGTACTCTTATTTCCTTCGGAAATTTCTAGCACTGCTCACACATATGTTGCCTCTCAGCCTCCAAAGCTGTCCCCCAACAGAGCACACAGTTTGGATGCTCAGAAATAAGAGTGGCCCCAGAGGTGGCCGCACTCTGGCTCCCAGCCATGAGGTTCCCATGTAAATCGGTTCCACAACCTCAACTAGTAACATGAGAAATCTGGGGGGACCTCAGGGACAACCAGCTAGAAGAGGACATGGATTCCCTAGACAGAATAAAGCTCTTGACTATGGTTGCTAGTTACTTACATTTTTTAAAGATCTTATTTATTTATTCATGAGAGACACACACAGAGAGAGAGGCAGAGACACAGGCAGAGGGAGAAGCAGGCTCTCTGCGGGGAGCTCGATGTGGGATTCGATCCCAGAACCCCAGGATCATTCCCTGAGCCCATGGCAGATGCTCAACCACTGAGCCACCCCGGCGTCCCTCTCACATGTTTTAGAAATCTCTTTGGCAAGCTAAGCTAGAAGGAAAAAAGCAAAAGGCAATTCCAGTGTCCATGTCTCCTCTTGCCAAAAGAGGCTGGGCCACTCTGCTCCACCTTGGACTTCTGCAGCAGCCACTTCTCACCCCCTTCTGATGCCTGCAATGCGCCCCCACTCAAAGACGCTGGGTTGCTCCTCTTGGCTTTCCCCTTTGTGTCACAAGCCCACTTGTGGTTCTCCTCATTGGCCCTGGTGTCTGGGTATGTGTGGTGGGCCCCGAGTGTCCACCTCTTGCCCCCATTTGGGTTGCTTTAGGTTCTACCCCAATGTCTCCACCTCTACTTGCCTGGGAATCTCACAGCACAGAGCACGCTAGCGGCTTCTAACTCTGCCTGGAACCTGGTGGGCCCCCTCTTCCTCAGGAAAGGCTTGGTTGAGCTCCCACTTGGGTTAAAAGTTAGGAAAGCCCATGAGCCATCATCTTACCTCACCTCTCCACCCAGGCTTAGGTGAGAGGGGGTCCCCAAGGTAGCCACAGTCACCACTTATCCGTGGCAAATAAAGATCACCAAGTTGACATATAAAGCAACTTGAGGCCAAGCAGAAGAGGCAACAATTGCAGTCTTTTTTTTTTTTAGATTTATTTATTTATTTATTTATTTATTTATTTATTTATTTATTTATTCATGAGAGACACAGAGAGAGGCAGAGACATAAGCAGGCTCCCTGTGGGGAGTCTGATGCGGGACTTGATCTCAGGACCCTGGAATCACGACATGAGCCAAAGGCAGACGCTCAACCATTGAGCCACCCAGGCATCCCAACAGTTGCAGTCTTTTAAGTGATTTCCTTCCAAAGTGACTGAAAGTATTTGGTATCTCATCAGTTCGTGAGGCTCCCGGCCTGGTCAGCTCGGTGTCCACGCCGCAGGGACATCAGGGGTGATGGGCACAGATGGGAGATTGGACAGGCACACTTCGAATTGTCACCAGGTACCACTGAACCACACTCACCCAGCTGGGTCTTAGAGGGAACCACTTCTTTGCCGCAATCCCAGCTAAGGAAGCGGAAGATCTGGTCTCAGAAATCAATACGGCGTCTGTAAATGAACATTAGTCACTTTACCATCGGTTCCCATCCTGCGACTGATTAAAGTCAAGGGTGGCAAGGACGTGCTTTGCCCTGCTTGAGGAAATCTGCCTTGGTCCAGAGGCAGTGGAAGCCACCCAGGGCTGGCTGGATTCCTGCGCCAACACACTCATCATGCCACAGTTGGAAGGATGAAGCCCCGTGGAAGTGCAAGTGCCGTGTGTCAGACACTTTTCAATTAACAGCCCCTTGCTTAGTGACTTTGGACCACCAGCCACCCACTCCCCCACGGGCAGCGCAGGCCAGCAGGCCCCAGTACCCCGGATCCGTCATCTGGTGCCTCCTGCTCCCTGCCGAGAAATCAGATGTCAGCTTGCAGTCTCGTCACCCCCAATTCCACATCAGGCCGTGTCAAAGAAACATTCACAACACAAATCACATGAGCGGTGGGAAAGCCAGATTGCCCCAACAGCTGACAACGAGAGGAGAGGAGCACTCGATCCGAGGCAGGTCGTGCAGGCAGCACCGCGGAGGCAGGCCCGAGAGAGGAAGGGAGGCTCCAGCCCTTAACCAAAGGCCCGGGTGCTGCTCGGCAGTCAGGGTGGAAAGAGCATTTTCCCTCTACCCTTCCAGGCTTTTGGCTGAGACCCTCTGGCAATAAAAGGACAGATTAATAGGAGAAAACCCAACAGCAGCTTCAGAACCTGGATCCCTCCTGTAATCCGAGGGAGAGACCCAGGAAAACGGAGCCACTCTCTGAAGTGGCCCCGGCCACCGCCTAGAATAGCATCTCCAGCTGAAGACAAAAGAAGGTGATGAGCACTGGGTGTTAGACTTTATGTTGGCAAATCGAACTTCAATAAAATATATTTTTAAATATATATAAAATATTATAAATATTATATAAAATATATGTAAAATTTTATTGAAGTTTGATTAAGGTGCAGGGGATGGGTGGCGGGAGCCAGTCCCAGGAGGTGATGGGGGAAAGCCTGGTAAACAAGGCGAAGGTTGTTATGCAGATAAACTGGAGGCCTTCTCTTCTCCATTGGTCGGAGTTTCTAGATATTAGAGCCTCCCCCACTTCCTCTGATGGGGAGAGACACCCTTACAATTGGAGATTTGCTTTATCCATGTAAATGTGTCTTGCAAAAGGGTGACTCCGTCTTCGTTTTCCAAGCTTCTAGGACTATGTCTGCTGCTTCTTAAAAATAAGAGCTCAAAATAATCCCTCTGCCCAAGGGGCACAGCCTCTGCCCTACGACCCTACCTCGGAGACCCAAAGCCAGTTTGGCCTTCGCCACGGACCCGGGGGGTGCCCACAGGTTTGGGCACGGTGGGTGGCTGCAAGTTTGTCATGGGCAAGGGTGCCTGCGGGCTGGCGGGGAACACCCACCCTACTCTGCCCTCTTCTCTCTGGCATCATCGCAAGCCGGATAGGCTTCGTTTCTTCTTATAGCACCAAGAACTTACCCAGAAGGAACTCAGCATTCTCCAGGAAGCAGAGGGCGACTGGGCTGGGACTAAGAAGATTCTGGAAGTCTGAAGCAGCTTGCCCAAGGGCCACCCCGCTGGGAGGAGGAGGACCCCGATTTAGACCTGGGCTTTCTGCCTCCCAGAGATCCTGGCCTGCCCTGCCCTGCCCAGTGTGTGACCCCACATGACAACGAGGCTCCCATCTGGATCTCGCCCTGGACTTCCATGAATAAACTGCAGGTGGAGGGGGGTGGAGTGGAGGCAGGAGGCGGGGGTCACAGAGCCTCATTCTTCCCTGAGTCAGGAGAGGCCTGGCCGGGCTTGGTTTCTGGTCTCAGAGAGTGACTGCGAGGTTAATTGTACCGCCCGTCCCGTTGTGCTCCCCTCCTGGAGCCTTGCCAAGCTCTTTGCCCATTTGTAGGGCCCATCGGCACGTGTTCGAGTACAGTTTGGGGTCTGCCTAGCCCCCTGTGTCATTTCCGTCAGGTCCTTTGTGTGCCCTCTGACTCAGGCACTGCTCTGGACTTGGCCAAGCAGGGCTCAAATCTCAGCCCCCCACTTCCCTGTGGGGTTGGGGGGACAGGGGGCGGGGACCTGGGATGAGGGCTGGAAGCTCTCTGACCCTCCGTTCCCTCCTGTGGAAAGTGCCAGGGACACCTGCTGCCCAGCAGCATGAGCAGCTGGTGGAGCCCTGCAGCTGGCTGGGGTGTCCTGAGCACTGGGGTACGTGGCTGGGGTGCCAGGCCCTTCAGCAGAACCAGCAAGAAGCACAGGGGGAGGGGAGAAGGCCAGAGAGCCAGAGGCAGGCCGCAAATAGCACCTCCCCACCCCTCCACCCCCCACCCCACCCCCATGAGTGCCCATGACCTTGTTGGAGTCTCACATCTTGATGTGGGAGGCCCACCCCTGTTGGCGATTTTGCCTGCTTTTGCCAGGTGTCACCCAAGTGCCAGCTTGCCTTGCACCGGAGATCGGGTGAGAAGTGGAGCAGACCTAGGCTCTTCCTTCACGGCGCTTCCAGGCCAGGGGCTCCTGGGCTGGGGCAGCCGCATTACCTGGGAGCTCCCCACCTCGGACCTTTTTTTTTTTAATAAATTTATTTTTTATTGGTGTTCAATTTACTAACATACAGAATAACACCCAGTGCTCATCCCATCAAGTGCCCCCCTCAGTGCCTGTCACCCATTCACCCCCACCCCCCATCCTCCTCCCCTTCCACCACCCCTAGTTCGTTTGCCAGGGTAAGGAGTCTCTATGTTCTGTCTCCCTTTCTGATATTTCCCACACATTTCTTTTCCCTTCCCTTGGATCTAATCTGTGTAGGACATCAAGCCCACAGCCCTCCTTTTTGGAAGGCAGATATCTGGGGACACTTAGCCATCAGCCACCGAACGCCGGCTCTTGCCAGCGTCGGGCATGGGCTCCAGGATGCAAACCCTGGAAGGCACATGGGCTGTCCAACTCCAGGTGGCAAGCTCGTGGGGTGGAGGGAGGGTGCAGATACAAGGGAGGGCCCACCAGGGGTAGCCCCAGTGGAGTGCCAGCAAAGCAGGGGTGGGGTGGGGGTAGGGAAGCACTGGGGGCTGCAGTAGGTGGGGGATCAAGGCATTCTGATCAAGGGGTACAGAGGTGGGAAGAGGTCACTGCCATAAGCCCCACTCAAATGCAAGCTGTTCCTTTTTGTTTTATGGACTCAGATTTTGAAACCAGTTTTTCCGTTTTCCACTACAGCCTGACCTCTCCCCCTTCCAGAATGCTTTGGGCTGCACTCCCTCCAGGGGCTTAGGAATGCCCACCACCTAGCTCACTGCCTTCTCTGGGGGCCTGGCCTGACTCAGCCCTGGGGCTCCCCTGAAACAGCCAGAGGAGGGCCTCAGGGAAGAGCCAGGTCAGCTCCCACAGCCTGGGGCTGCACCCTCAGATCACAGAGTACTTTCCGAGGCCCCAGGCTATACCCACAAGAAAGACTGAGACTCTTCTTTCCCTAAAGATCCCTGTGCTAGGAGAGAAGGAAAGGAGTGTCCACGGAAAGGTACCTCCTGCCCACACCTGTCCACACAGATGCCAGCAGGGAGGCCCTGGGCCCTGGCTTGCTTCCTGCCCGGCTGGTTGTGTGCGCTCTGAGCCGCATTCGGAGACTGGGTCAAGGGGGCAAGTGCCTGGGCCCTTCACACTCTCAGGCAAGAGGTCAGTGCAGAAAAAAAGCCACATTCCTCTCATTGTCATTTGCACCCCTCTGTCCCTACTGGGCCCCATCTCCTCTGTGACTTTGAAGCAGCCAGTGTAATTTCCCTGGTCCAGTTAATGGCCTGCAGGTTTACAGCCCTGGGGCATGGGACAGTCACAAGTAGTGAACGGGCTGGGGCGGGGGGAGGCAGAGGAACACTGGGGCCCCTTGGGAGTGCCAGTAGGCAGTCTGTTCTAGCCCCCCCCCCCCGCCAACAGCTCCTTTCTAAATGGGGTTTCTGAAGCTCCCAGACATCCAGCGACTTGCCCCACATCACTGAGATAGTAAGTTCTAACCAGAACTGTAACCTTAAAAGCCCCTGTTCCTGTGATAGAGCGTCTGCTTTCAGCTCAGGTCATGGTCCCAGGAGACCCAAGATTGAGTCCCGCATCCCTGCAGGGAGCCTGCTTCTCCCTCTGCCTGTGTCTCTGCCTCTCTCTGTGTGTCTTTCATGAATAAAATAAAATCTTTAAAAAAGGCACTGTTTGTTCCAATTCCTGTTGGATAACAAACCCTCTCATCAGACCCTTCCGCCCCCTCCTCTTCCTCCTCCTCCCCCTCCTCCTCATCCTTCATTCAGTTCAAGCCCTGCTTATTGAGGCCCCCTCCCACCCCCCACCCCCCACCCCCGCCTCTGGGCTGCACAGGCCAAGGGTGGGGGCTCAGCGTTAGACTAGAACCTGTTCCCTGCCACCAGCCTCTGCTAGAGCATCAGCCCCCTGATGACAGGGAGTTTTTGCAGTTTGAGCCATTTTCACTGCAGTAGCTAAAACTGTGCTGCTCAGTCGGGTAGCTACTTACTAGTCATGTGTGGCCATTTAAATGTAAATTCATTAAAAAGAAATAAAGTTGAAAATTTAGCTCCTCTGTTGTACTAGCCACATGTCACGTGCTCAAGAGCTGCATGATGGCTACTCTATGGGGCAGCTCAGACATCGGACACGTCCACAAACCACAGAATTTTCTATTGGGCAGCACAGCTCCAGAATAGTGCCTGGTATGTGGTGGGCACCTGTCTCTTCTGAATGTGGAATGAACAAAAGGACTTTGAAGGCTAAGACTCTGGTAAATAGTGAAGGGGGTAAACAGCTTCCAAGAGCTACTGATTTCTGTTTGTGATCATGAACTAGGGTGATCTGGATCATTCTCAAGGAAAACTTGAAAAGGTATATGAAATGGTAAAGTTTTGGGTGAAGCTGAGTGAACACAGGCTGCAGAAAAGACTAATAATGCTATCTTCTGGGAGCTTCAGAGTATATGTAGAATTGAAACGCGCTAGTACAAAGGCATACGTGTTGGAAGAAGGGAAGTAGAATTAAAGCATAAAGACATTGCATTGCCCAGGAAGAGACTCAAGGTAAAAATTAACATTAGACTTTGCTAAGTCAAGGATGAGTGTTACACTCTCTGGGGAGAGTCTCGGAGTCTCCGAGAACCTTTCAGCCCATCTGACTCTCTGGGGAGAGTCTCCGAGTCTCCTGGAGTCTCCGAGAAGCTTTCAGCCTATCTGAAGGAGGCAAACTATTTTCATAACACTAATATGAGAGTTGACTTTGCCACTCTCTTTTTCACACGTATACGGCAGAGGTTTCCAGAGGCTACGTGACATGTGACATCACAACAGATGGAATGCAGGGACAGATGTGAGAATCCAGCTGTCGTCTCTTAAGCTGGACATTAAAGAGGTTTAAGAAATTGTAAAACAGTCCCACGCTTCTTGTTACATTTTTTGATTTAGAAGGATATAGTCATTTTTCATAAAACAAATGTGATTTGTGTTGACACGTAGTATGTATTAGGGTTCTCCAGACAAATAGAGCCAAGAACCAACAAGACACACACACACACACACACACACACACACACACACACACACACAGGTGTGTATGGAGGGAGGGAGGTAGAGTTATCACAAGGAATTGGCTCACATGATTATGAAGGCTGATCAAGCCCAAGATCTGTGGGATGAGTCGGCAAGCTGGAGGCATAGGTGTAGCTCCAGTCCGAGTCTGAAGGCTTGAGAACCAGAACATAGAGTGGCAGCTCCAGTCCGAAGGCTAAAAAGCTCTACTTTTCAAGAGACACTGCAAGAAAACTAAAGACAAGTTACAAAATGGGAGAAAATATTGGCAAATCACTTATGTCTAAGACATATAAAGAAGTCTTACAAGTCCTTCTCTTTCTTCCTTCTCTTAAATTGTTTTTTATCGCTCTATTCTCTCTTGCCTCCATCCTTGTCAATTGGTGGTCATAGGTATGTATTAGTACTAGTGGTTGCTGATGCTTCGGTACAAGTTTGAAGAAAGGAAAAAGCCTATCTTGTGATTGGAAGGCAATCTGGCAGGAAGAACTCTCTTACTTGGGGGAGGGTCAGACTTTTGGCCTAGTCAGGCCTTCAACTGTTTGGATGAGGCCCACCTACCTTAGGGTGGACAATCTGCTTGACTCAGTCTGTTGATTTAAATGTTCATCTCATCTGAGCACCTGGGCAGCTCAGTGGTTGAGAGTCTGCCTTTGGCTCAAGTCATGATTCCAGGGTCCTTGGATCGAGTCCCACATCGGGCTCCCTGCAGGGAGCCTGCTTCTCCCTCTGCCTGTGTCTCTGCTTCTTTCTGTGTGTCTCTCATGAATAAATAAATAGAATCTTTAAAAAATAAAGAAATACATGTTCATCTCATCCAAAATCATCATCCCAGAAACACCCAGAGTCATGTTTGACTAGATATCTGGGTATTCAAAGGCCTAGTCAAGTTGACACAGAAAATCAACCATCACAAATGGATTTATTATTTTGTCACATTTAAATGAACTGAATCATATTTTAGATTATTGTAGTTTTAACTTCTGACATACTGAATATCAATAGATATCATGTAAAGGGGATCCAGAGGTCAGAATATTTGAGAATCTCTGCTCTTGGATAATCACTATTACAGATGGTGGAGACCATGCCCCAACACTGACTTTTGGCTTCTTTCCCATCAATCTTACCTCTAGAGGCGTAGCCTGATTCCCTGTGAGCCTGTGGCTCTGTCCTGTCACTTCTGATGGCAGGCAGGAGAAGTGTGGGGCAAAAAGCATGGACCCCTGAAAGCTACTCCCAAGGCACTCCAGCCCAAGAGAGCTCTCCTTGCTGATGGATTCTATATCTATCTATCATCTATCATCTATCTATCTATCTATCTATCTATCTATCTATCTATCTATCTATGTATCTATCTATCATCTATCTAATCTATCTCCACATACATATAAATACACACGTACAAAGAGAACCCAGAACCCACGGAGCATTCCAATCAGGCATATACACAGTCTGAAGGTTGATAAAACGTTTCCAAATGGAGATAGCGATGTAACCATTTGCAGTGGTGCCATAGGGCCACAATTTTGCTAGCAACCTGGTAAATAACTGTTACTAAGCATTCAAAGTGGCTGCTTCTCTCTGAACTTCTGGACAACATAAGGGGCTTTCAGAGTGTCGCTGGAGAAGGAAAGTGTGAGCCTTGCTGTAAACTTATAAATACTTGCTTATTTGGGCTTCGGCTTTCTTCTCCAGCACTGATATTTCCTTTAAAAACCCGAAAGAGTCCTTCTATGCTCCCAGGGCTGAGAGCTTTGCAAAGTGCTTCTCAAGCCCTTGTGGTCTGCCCTCTCAGCCCCCCGCCACCCCCCAATACCATGGAAGTTGGCTGGCCCTGTGAATGGGAAACAGGCCCCTGAGAAGGGCCTTGAACCCAGGGCTACTCTCTTTTCTTGGTCCCCACGGTACTTGTCCCCTAGCACTGAGCCTTAACGGACTTTGACTCACAGGTAAAGCCCACTTTAGAGAGACTGATGGTGGCTTTAACCACCCGTCCCCCGTCCACACTGAAGTGTCATCAACAGGCACGAGCTCAGCTTCCCCCTGTTTTTGCAGGGACCAGGGACTGCAGAGGAGACAAACCTGGGATCTGCAGCGGGTGGTAGGAAGCCCTGTGGAGGAAAGAGAGGCAGATGCCCTAGCCTGGAGCCTCAAGAGCCAGGATTTTATGGGGGGTGCCGCAGGAGTCCCGGGGCTGCGGGATGGTCATGCTCAGGAAATGGGGAATCCCTATCCCCAGGAGACTCACAAAGCCCTCTGAGGGGAGGCTGGGGCTGGGGATCCGGGAAGCTTTGATCCCTGCCCCTCCCCCCACCTTTCCCCAGTGCTTCCTAAAAAGAGGAAAGGTAGGAAGAAGTTGCAGGAATTTCCCCAAAGGCAGGCTCCAGGCCGAATCCAAAATCTCACTGATGCCAACTCATGGTGCTTCTTGTCTCTTTACCTCTGTCTCTGTCTCTGTCTCTGTCTCTCTGTCTCTGTCAGTGTCTGTGTGTCTCTGAACTCTCACTGTCTGCACCCAGACCTGGGCTGACAGGCACGCCGCCCCAACCTGTTCCCTTCGCTGAGAAAGCAAGTGGCGCTGCCCCCCGGCCGCATCTTGCCCAAACCCCAGGTAACCTCTACTCCCGATGAGCATGGACAGTTTAGCAGTCAGACTCTTTCTGAATTATGAGTGAGAAAACAAATAACAAATAAGCTGCTAGCATGTGCCCGATTGAAATGTGTCCTTCCAAGGCTTAGCAACCACACGCCCGGCTGACCGGACCCAGCAGGCCTTCCGCCCGCCGCAGCAGCCTGCGGAGAGAAGGTTCTGGGGGAGACGGAGTGCCGGGGGCCTGGGACAGGTGGAGATGGATTAAGGGGGCTGAGGGGCGACACAGGAGGCCACCTGATACTTTGATGAGGGCTCAAAAGCCAAGCTTAGCTGGAGCTCAGGTAACAGCTCCCCAGCAAACCTTCCCTGACCACCTGCACCCCTCCTCGCACACAGACACTTGCTCGCAGTTCTGGATGGTTCTGTATGCTGGGATATGCACACGGACCCTTGGACCCGCACACACACTCGTGTGCACCCCAGCACCCTGATGACCTGGGCTTCCCTCTGCCAGTGTCCCTAGCCCACTGGCCCAGAAATCCCCAATCATAGAGCACACCCCGTTCCCTCCTGAGAAGGCCGAGTCAGAGGTGATCCCGCTGCCTCTCTCTCATCCTTCCCTCCCTCCTGCAGGCCTGCCTGCCCAGAGCCCCTGCTCTCCCTCCACACCTCCTGCCCTGCGCTGACGTGCCCGGTCCTCAGGGGAAGGGCAGTCCCAGACCATTGCTCCTAGAACCCGGGTCCCCTCTTCCACAGTCAGGCCTGGTTGGAGCAGGTGGCTTCCCACCCACTGCTGCTGTCCTGCCCTTGGGTGCGCTCCAGGAGCTCTCTCCTGAAGTTGAGCCTTCATGGGTTATGGCTTGAATCGTGTATCCTCCACAAGATGTGGAAATCCGAGTCACCAGGACCTGAGAATGTGACCTGATTTGGACATAGGATCCTTATGGAGGTGATCAAGTTCAGATGAGGTCATTAGCCTATGACTGGCGTCCCTATAAGGGGGGGGACTTCAGACACAGAGATCCGCAGAGAGAAAAGATTACATGAAGACATGAGCAAAGCACCATCCACACACCAAGGAGTTCCTGGAGCTGCTCAGGGGCACGACAGAGGCCTGGCACTGAGACCCCCTCCCAGCGCCCAAAAGGAACCAGCTCTGCTCACACCTTGAGTTCGAACTTCTAGCTTGCAGAACTGGCAGGGCTGTTCCACCCCTGGTGAGCTGCCTTGAGGTGCTAGGCGAGCGCTGGCTCTGCAGTCTTGAGTCCTATAGCCCTGTCCCTTGCTCAGGCTGGTGGGAAGCGTCCCTGAGGGCCCGCCTGCCTCTCTGAGTCACCCATCTGGCCCCTCCCAGGAACCTTCTGATGTCCATAAATGCAATACAAGGCCTTCCACAGCCCATGCCATGGCTCCTCAGTCTCCAAATAAAGCCTAACCCTTTCCATCTTCAGGGCCAGAGGGGCCTGCCCATCTCTACCGCCCCTACCCTATCCCCCACCCCAGGAAACTGGATGTTACCCTTCATACCCACCCTTCAGGCCCCATCCCACTGGCGACTCAGCCAGCTCACTGCTTGTTGCTCTACATCCACTCTGGCCTAAGCTCCCCATTCCTGCCTGGATGACTGTGCCATCGTCCGTCCTGGCCTCTTCACTTCCAGCTGGCACCCCCTCACCGTTCTCCATGGGGCCCCAGAGGGGTCCTTTACAAGTACACATCTGACTGCAGATTTCCTCTACTTGCCACATTTGGGTGGCATCTGATGGCTCTGAATCCCAAGGCCACAAGACCCTGTGTGACCAAAGCTGCTTCACCTTCTCCAGTGTTTTCTTCTGGCCTCCTGTCACTTGATGTCATTGATCTGGGAAAGCTCCCAGGCCCCCCTGGAATGGTGACATGGGTTCTGCGGGAGGAAGCGCCGCTGGTGTGACGAGTGGGCTGGTAGCCCAAGGAAGCCCCTGGTCCCCCTGCTTTCTCAGGGAAGCAGTGAGAGGGCCCCCTTCAGCCAGCTGGCTGTGCCAGGGCATGAGCAAGGTTTCTAGGGATGAGGTAGGCAGGGAACATGTATTATGCTAATTAGACTTGGCTTCTAGTTGACTCCTTTAGCCACAGATTTCTAGAAAGTGCAAGCACAGTAAGGGCTTGGCATTAACAGATGACCCCAGGAAGCAAGAGTGTGAATGTGTATATGTTCTCGAGCACATATGTGTTTGTTGTACGTGTGTGTGTCTAGATATGTGAGTGACTGCACATATGCACACACACCCTCCACACGCATACATGTGCTTGTTGTGTATGTGCATGTATATCTGTGGGTGCATGGGTGTATATGTATGTGCTTCTCTTTACCTGAGTGTATCAATATGTGTGTGTGAAGTGTGTATATATGCCACATGTGCATGTATATGTGTGTATGTGTGTGTTCGTATCTGGGCATAGATGGACATTTACACATGGTGTGTATGCATGGCTACGCATGTCCATGGGTGTGTGGATGTGTGTCTGAGTTGATCTGCACAGGTGTGTATGTATGTGTGTGTATGTGTTTAGGTGTATGTAGTATATGAATGTATGTGTGTGAGGGGTACAGATGTATACGGTTGTGTGGGTATGTGTCTATATTTGGGTGCATCTGCCTGGGTGTGAATGTGTGTGTGTGTGTGTGTAAGTTTATGTAAATGAATGCATTGCAGGTATGTGGATGGGTATGGATGTGCAGATGTGTTTGTATTTGTATCTGGATGTCATCTGCGTGATGTGTAGAGCAGGTGGCATCTGCATGTCTGAGTATGGATGTGTGTGTGATGTGGATGTGGATGGGTAGTTGATTGCATGTCTGTATCAAATATATCTTTATGGGTGTGGGTAGGAGATGCACAGTATGTGTGTGTTCATCCATCTGCATGGGTGCTGATGTTTGTATACACATGTGTGGGGGGCAGTGAACACATACAGTCTGTAGATGTATGTCTGTGACTGAGCGTATCTGTACAAGTATGAGTGTGGGGAGGGCGTTCATGGGGTCAGGGGAGAATGGATACGCGTGGGTGTATGGACACGTGTCCTATCCAAGTGGATGTGCACAGGTATGTGTATGTATGTTTGGGTGTGTGAAGGTGCATGCATTTCAGTGCATGTCTGTTGGGAGTGCAGTTGAGTGTGTGAATGTGTGTCCACATCGGGATTTATCTGCACAGGGGTGTGTGTGTGTTGGGAGTGCACATGGGTGTGTAGACATGCCTATATCCAGGCATATCTGCAAAGGTGTAGAGATGAGGGCAGTCCATCTGTGTGTATGTGTGTGTCTGCCTGGGGGTGGGGTCTGGACAGTGTCGGCCTGGGCCCTTGCACCCACAGCCCTCTGGACAAGTCATTACTCATTCTTCTTCTCCCTCAGTTTTCCCAGATGTAAAATGGGAACAGCAACAGCTCTTATCTCACAAGATGGCTCTGAGCATTGGCTTCCCCAACATCAGAGCTCTCCTGAGGGCCCCAAGTCAGCGGGTTCAAGGAGAGCCTCGTCTTTGGACTCATATTAGTGACCACTTCAGTTTCTTCTAGCCTGCATGGAGCACTCGGCAGGCAAAGGCAGGGAGTGGCTGCAAGGCTGGACCCCCCTTTACTGGGTAGCCAGGCCCCCTCTCCTTTCAGCCTGGTCTGCCGAGGACCCAGAGCTGGGTTCATCCCATCAGGACAGTGGCAGTTCCTCAGCCATCGACTTCCGTACTTAAGCATGTCATATGAGGCTGAGCAAAGAAACACCAAATTTAATAAAGCCCAGGAACTGGGAGAGCTCTCCAACCCAAATCAATCCTCGATGTGTTTTTAATTAAGTTATAGCCCTTTGTGATTAAAGAGTGTGAATTTCATTACTGTGACCATTTATCAAAGAGCGTACCTGCTGAACCTTTCCAATAGGCAGAGAAGAAGGTTTTTTATTTTCATCAACACCAAGTGCCCAGCTTGTATCTCGACTGACTCATCAGGGACAATTGTCTCACCTCCCAAGCTAACACCCACTCAGTACCGACAAAACCATGCCTGCCCCCACCCTGCCCTCCACCATGTCGCCCACCAAAAGGCCAAGGCAGGTAAATAGATAACCTCTGATTTGGTTCAAGTATCTCTCCTAACCCCCAGCCAGCCAAGCACTCCGACTGCCAGAGCTCAGCCCAGGCCTCAGGAGTCAGGGTGCATAGGGGAGGGAGCCCGAACAATCTCAACTGCTGACGCTGGCCTGCCTTGAACCATGGTGAGCTTCCAACATTGACCTGGACGCGGCTCATGGGGCTCCATGAATGAAGACTGAATGTTAACAGGCGAAAGGCCACTTCGGGGAACCTGTGCCTCTGCCAGTTGCTACACGTGTGTGCATATACATGTGCTCCTTATGTTTTCCAAGATTGTTTTCTTTTTTTAAATAAATTTATTTTTTATTGGTGTTCAATTTGCCAACATATAGAATAACACCCAGTGCTCATCCCGTCAAGTGCCCACCTCAGTGCCTGCCACCCAGTCACCCCCACCCCCTGCCTACCTCCCCTTCCACCACCCCTAGTTCATTTCCCAGAATTAGGAGTCTTCCATATTCTGTCTCCCTTTCTGATATTTCCCACTTATTTTTCCTCCTTTCTCCTTTATTACCTTTCACTATTATTTATATTCCCCAAATGAATGAGACCATATAATGTTTGGAAGGTATTATGCTGAGTGAAATAAGTCAATCGGAGAAGGCCAAGATTGTTTTCTTAAAGTACTATAAACAGAAAAGTGCCCATATTGGGTGTGTATTAGAAACATTTTACAACGTAAGCACAGTTGTGGAACCAAGACCAGATTGCGAAGTGGAACGCAGGTGCTCCTCCCAAGCCCCCGTGGTACCCCCTCATGATCACTAATCCCACTCCACCCACCCCCCCAGTGGTAACCGCTATGCGAATCCTACCAGCGTTTGCTTATTTTTGTACTTCACTTAAATGGAATCAGAAAGAACTTGCTTTTATTGTGCCTGGTTTATTTGACTCAGCCATATGTTTGTGAGATTTGTCCATGCATACCTCATGGATTACTTACCCATTCTGCACCTGATGAATATTTAGGTCATTCCCAGTTTGGGTGGTATGAACATTGTTTATGAACATTTGTGTCCATGTCTCCTGGTGAGCGCACATACGCATTACTGTTGGTGGAATTGATGCACTGTGTATGTCCAGCTGTAGCAGACATGGCTGTATCGCCATAGTGTTTTCCAAAGTGGTTCTACAATTTATATTTCCACCAGCAGAATGTGAGTGGCCCGATTGGTCTACATATGTAGCCAGGATAACCTTTCAGAATTGTCCCAAATTGGGGCCAGGGGTGGAGTCTTGCAATTCATCTCAACCAGTCATCTGATGCACACTTCTCCTGGGGAGATGAGGTGGCCTCAGGCTTGGTGGCTCTTTTCAGCTGAAAGCAATCACTGGGAGGGGGAACCTCATCTGAGAGCCGCCAACTGTCAACACTCTGATTGAGTGCTTCAGTCCTGAAGGGGAATCTGGGAAGCACACTACAGAGTCTACTACTGGTATCCTACGGGAGCTGTAATTTGCATTTTCTGTTGGATCCAGAGGTTGCACATCCTTTGGTCATTTGGATTGGCTCTTTTGTGAAATGTTGATTCAGGTCCTTCGCCACATTTTCTATTGGGGTATCTGTGTTTTCTTATTACTTTGTAGGATCTCTTTATATATTTTAGAAAGTTGTTTGGATATATATTCTGGACATATAGCTCAGAGAACTCTCCAAAATGTATAATATAGGGGATCCCTGGGTGGATCAGTGGTTTAGCACCTGCCTTTGGGCTGGGGCGTGATCCTGGAGTCCCAAGATCGAGTCCCTCATCAGGCTCCCTGCATTGAGTCTGCTTCTCCCTCTGCCTGTGTCTCTGCCTCTCTCTCTCTCTCTCTGTCTCTCACTGATAAATAAAAAATGTATTATATATAAAGAATGCCTATAAATCAATATGAAAAAGATGGACACTTCTTTTTTTTTAATTTTGCTTTATTTTTTTTAAAGATTTTATTTATTTATTTCACAGAGAAGGAGAGAGAGCTAGAGAGCACAAGTGGCAGGGGGATGGGTGGGAGGGATGAACAGCAGAGGGAGTGGGAGAAGCATACTTCCCGCTAAGCAGGGAGCCTGACAATGCAGGGCTACGGATCCCAGCACCCTGGGATCAGGACCTGAGCCTAAAGCAGATGCCTAACCTTCTGAGCCACCCAGGCACCTCAAGACAGACCCTTAAATAGAAAAATTGTCAAAGAACCTAAATATATATATTGCAAATATCTTCTCACTGCTTTTCCACTCTAAATGTTTTGTTTTGATAAACAAAAGTTGATAATTTTAATGAAGTCTAATGTATTATATATTTAATATGGTTTGTGCATTCAGTGTCCCATGTGAGCTACTGTTTACACTTCACCTAGAATTGGTTTGGGTATGTAACATGAAGAAGGAGTCACACTGTACTTTTTCCATATGACATTCAATTGGCCCATAATCATTTATTGAAGAGACGCTCTTCTTCGTAATCAACTAATGATCTATGTGTGGGTCTGTTTCTGGACTCCTTTCTGTTCCATTTTCAAATTGACTTCTAACTGTCCTTGCATCAATGTCACGTTGTCTTATTATTATAGAATTTTTGATATCTAGCAATGTTAAAAAGAACTTTTAAGCGGGCTTGGATCTTTATTAGAATTGAGTCAAATCTATGAGGTAATGTGAGGAAAGTGTATATATTTATGGTATTTGGTGTTCCAGCCCCTTACTAATAGCATATCCCTCCTTTTATTTAGATTTTCTTAATGTCTTTCAATGATGTTTTCTTATTTTCTGTGTAGAAGTTTCAGACATCTTTCATTTATTTCTAGGGTTTATTCTTAGGTATTTGATGCTTTTTGATATTGTAAGTGGCATCTTTTCTCAATTTTTTAGAAGATTTTATTTATTTATTCATGAGAGACAGAGAGAGAGAGAGAGAGGCAGAGACACAGGCAGAGGGAGAAGCAGGCTCCATGCAGGGAGCCCAACGTGGGACTCGATCCCAGGTCTCCATGATCAGGCCCTGGATTGAAGGCGGCGCTAAACTGCTGAGCCACCCAGGCTGCCCTCTTTTCTCATTTTATCTGCTATTTACTTGTTGCTGATATATGAAAATGTAACTGATTCCTATCAAGGAAAGTACTATATATAGACTTTGTATCCTGCTATTTTATAAATTCTAATAGTTTATAGATTTTATTGGATTTATTATGTATGCAATCATGTAGCTTGTGAATAGATTTATTTATTTTCTATTAAACAAGATTGGACCCCTGGTATAATGTAGAATGGAAGTGAGGATAGTGGACAACTTTTTCTCATTCCCAATCTATGGGTAAAGATTCTAACATTTCACTGTTGATTATGATGGTTGCTATAGTTTTTATAGCTTCCCTTTATCTGACTAGAAAATTCTCTACTATTCCTCATTTGTGAAGAGATTTTTGTTTCTTCATTTGCTTGACCATGGACACCTGTGAATGTTGTCAAATGCTTTTCTGGGTCTATTTAAATAATTCTATGATTTTCTCCCTTTTTCCTGTTAATATGATTAATCAGATGGATTGATTTTCTAATATTAAGCCACCCTTGCGTACCTAGAATAAAACTCAATTGGTTGTTGAATTAAAATATTTTTCCCTAGAAGCAGACACAGGGTTAAGTATTGGAGTACAAGGAGGTGATTCCTGAAAACATCATGAATATGAAATGCTCCCTCTTTTCCTTTTTTTTCTGTCTACACAAACACACACACACACACAAATGGGACAATAAATATATATGAATACATATGCATGGACATATATATACACAAGTGTAATTTAAATGGGGATATATCTATATGTATATATTTATGTGTGTATATAAACACATATATTGATTCATATTATAGGTGTACATATATATATATATTGGATTTGATGAGCTAACATTTTTTTCCTCTTCTTTTTTTTTAAATAGGCCCCACGCCCAACATGGGGCTTGAAATCATGACCCTGAAACTAAGACTTACATGCTCTAGTGACTGAACCAGCCAGGTGCCTCTGGCTGGGTGCTACTGTAACCTTGGAGTCAAGGTCACAGTGATCTCATGAAGAAAGGAGGTGCTCCCCCTTTTCTATACTCTGCAAGAGCTTATGTAAAACTAGAGTTATTTCTTCCTTAAGTGCTTAGAAGGATACCCAAGTGGGGTTCTTTGCAGGATGGTTTTTAACTAATTTGCAACTTCATTGATAGATATTGGACTACTCAAATTTTCTGTTTCTTCTTCTGTCAGCTTTGGAAGTTGTCACTTTTTTGTTTTTTTGGGGGGGGGCTTGAATATAAGCAAAAGAAACCTCTAAGCAAAGAGAGCACCTAACTTGAGACGTCATGTGAGACAAATGGCCCTTGAAGAGACACGGGCAGTTTCCCTGGCTGCTCCAGGGATGCAAAAGGTTAAATTCATTTATGAGAGGAATGAACTTGTCAAGCCAGAGCGTAAAATGATCTGGAGGCAAATGCTAATGCATTGACTCCGAAGCATTTCTATGTTATCAACAGCCCTCCGTGATTATGTAAATTGGAAATAAATGATTGGCATTCACAAATGTGCCTCAGAGCACATATGGATAATTAGCACAGCACCAAGGAAGCCAGTTGTAGAAGGCAATTGTGACAAATCCACAAAAATGATGGTTCTTGGTTAATAGTTAATGACACGTGTCGGGGAGAGGGTGAAGAGCAGAGTTGTGGGGCACTCCTCCTCCAGAGCCTGCTCTCCTTCCTTCCTTGGCTAGCCCTCCCAGCAGTGCTGAGCCCTCTACCTGACCCACTGCCAGGACTGGGAAATTGGAGACTCCCCGTAAAGGATGCCGCAGAAGTCTATTGCAAAGCAAGATTCAACAGCTCCCTTCTCAGTTTGCAAATGGGTTGGAAGAGCACCAGCGAGCAATGTCAAGCTTGTTTGAAAGCCACTGTGTGTAAGGAGTGCGGGGCTGGGGTTTCATTACTAACACCCGCCAACAGCACCCAAGTCACAGCCCCTCCCCTCTCACTTTCCAGTATCAATTCATAGAGAACGAATGTCAATTCCATAGCTCAGACAATCTGATGTCTGGAATAACACAAGGGCACCAGTGCTACTAAAATAAAAGAAATGGGGTTTGATTGAAGGGCCCATGGAGCATGAAGACAGCACTTTTTAATAGTCTGTGCACATGGGTTGCATCGCGGTGGCCTGGATGGTAATGAAAGAACAAGGGCGGTTAGGGGAACTACCTGGGTTTCAGGTACTCTGTGCAGGTGCAGGAGCAACTTGAAGATGGGAGGTAAGCTGGAACTGAAATCTCTTGTGGACAGGGTTGGGGAGCCGGCTGATGTCTGGGCACTCAACCTTCTCAAGAGTCTGCAAAGTTCAATGATGAGCCCTGACTAACTTTAATACTTTTTGTTGGCCTGGGGAGGCTCTCTTCTGCTTGTCCAGAGTCCCTGGTATAAGAGCAATTGAAACCTTGATCCTGGTTCTACGAGGCCCCTGGCTCGTCCCATGGTCTAAGCGAGTTTCTCTCCTTACCTTAACTCTTCAAGGTGGTGTGTGAGGAGTAAAATCCTCTACCTTGTGGCTAGAGAGCTTAGACTCACTGGAGATTCAAATACCTGGAAACCTTGGTTTAGCTAGGCCTTTGCCCTCAAGCCAAGTTGCTGAAGCTTTTGACAAAAATGCCCTGGAAATCAAGGCTTGGGCACTCAAAAGACCTGGATTGAATCCTGTTTCTGTCAATAAGGCACCAGGAGGCCTTGGGATATTTCCTGCTCCACATAGTGTCTCCAAATGTCCAATGAGAGTGTCACTTGATTTCAAGGAGAGCAGTTCTCAAACTTACTGGCCTCAAGGTCCCTTTACATTCCAACAATTATCAAGGACTTCACAGGACTCTTGGTTATGATGATTCTTTCTCTCTCTCGATATTCACGAATTTCAGAATTTAGACTGAGCAAACTTTAAATTATCTATTAACTCATTTTAAAACAACAATAATGTACCCATTGAATGTTAACATAAATACTATATTATCCAAAAAGGAAAATGACCACTGAGGAAAGTGACATCGTTTTACATTTTTGCAAATCTCTTCAATGTCATGCTCAACAGAAGACGGCTACATTCTTGTATCTGCTCGTGCATCCAGGCTGCTGTGATATTCCCTGTGCTGTCTCTAGAAAAAGCTCACCGCGCAGTTGTTGAAAGTGAATAGAAAAGGCAGCTGCCCTTAGGGGTCCCTGCCCACAGTGTGTAAACTGCTGCTCTGGAATTAACTAGATCAGGTCCCAGACCAGGTGTCCTGGCATCCCTCAAGGTGTGTCTGGACACTGATGCTTAAACTTGCTTCGGGAGGGGGCTGCTTTCTCACCCCCAAACCCTCGATGGAAGTGAGTCATTTTATTTCCAGCATCCTTATCTGCCTTGGGGGTCAGGCCACCGACATGAGACATGACCGTGTCTACCAGCTCAGGTTCCGTAACTGGTGCAGATGGGCCTTATATAGTTCACAAAGAAAAAACAAAGCAAAAGCCAATGGAAACAGGCAAATAGGTACGCAAAATGTGCATTCGGATTCCTGTGAGAGAAACAGAGTGACCAATTCCTACATCAAGGTCATTTGGCATGGCACGTAGAGTGGGCTTTCTAAGCAGCGGGGCCGCCGTGGAGTGCCTAAGGGTCTGCCATGGAACTGTGTTCAGAAGGACACAGGAGAATAATCCGATAATGCCTGGCCAACACTGCTGTGTAGCCTCCTGCATTCAGAGAGAGGGTAGAGGTACCTCGAGTGCAGAGCCTGCAATCCCAAGACTTGAGTTTGGGCAGGGGGGCTTCTGCTGCCAGTTCCCCATATGTGTGTGTGTGTGTGTGTGTGTGTGTGAGAGAGAGAGAGAGAGAGAGAGAGAGAGAGAGAGAGAGAGAGAAAGAGACCTGGGCTAGTTAGTTCCCCCTGGCTCCATCCTCTCATCTATAAAATAAAAAGAGTGTCACCATCCTGCCCTTCCTTGGGGCTTTCAGGCATCCCAGCCACGCAGATGGCTGGAGAAGGCCCTGGGAAATCGTGGGATGCTCCGAAGACATCACAGCCCTTTGGGGAGAGGCTGCAGACTTGAACCAGGCAGGGCAGCACACCAAGTGGAAGCCACCTCCTTGGAAGCCAGGCTGCCTTGGGGAATAGCGGCCACATTCCCCCCACTGATCCTCCTCCTTGCCACCCACTCCCCAAGGGTCCCGTGTCCATGCTGGTACAATGAGCGGGTGGGAAGGCCAAGTTCAGAGTGGGTCTTTCTGTTCGCAGTTTTTCATAGGCTTAGCTGAAGCACCCAATCCCTCCCCACCACCACCACCAAGGTGGCGGTAGACATGACTTCCCTGGGTTTGGGTCAAGAGACAACTGTTTCCCTTGAAAAGCTTGCTGGTAATCTCCATGGCCTCCGCTAAGCTCTGGGAGCCAGCTGTGGCCACACACCCAGGGGTTTTTTTACCAATGTCTCCATTCGGAGCCTTTGTCACCCCTTGCCTACCTCCTATCAGCTGCGGGACAAACTGTGACCTTCCCCCACCCCCCACCAGCAGCCTGGCTGCTGGGGCTGATGGTTGGGTCCCATCCACCAGAAACTGGCAGAGACCCGGGATAGCACCAATGCCAAGGGGCACTTGTGCCTTGCTGCTGTGGCCGGGTCCCAAGGCAGCAAAGGGGTGACAAGCACAGACTGCTTTGAGTGCTAGTCAGAGGACAAATAGGGCTTGGCACTCCTGATCCTATTTATATCTATGTGGATCTCCCTGGAACCACCCCACGGCACATTGGGAAGAGAAAGTTTGGACAACCGAGATGATCACTTGCCAGTGCCTGGGATCACAGCCAGAATGGCTGCCACCCACCCAAGGACCTTCCAGTCTGCACTGTCACTCGTTGGGATAGGGCAGAAGGAGTCAGTCGGCTGGGGGCTGAGTTCCACCTAGAGTGCACTCATCAAGGCAAACCTGGGGAGGCCGGGGGTGGCCCAACTGAGTGTCCCTCAGCTTCATAGAAGAAGCAGCCCCCAGTTACAGGAGTCTTCACTCGAAGGTCTCTAAAGTGCCAACATCTGCCGTCTTCCCTGGACCAAGAGGTCCGCAAACAAGCCTGGGTCAGAGAGGCGAGCTGACTCAGTTGCCCAGGGACCCACACCTGGTGTGGCAGACTGGCCTCCGCAAAGGTCCGTGTCCCGGTCTCTGGAAGCCACGAATACTACAGCAAAGGGGACCCTGTGGATATGACGAAGGATCCCGAGAAGAAGAGATCCCCCTGGACTGTCTGGGTGGGCCCTAAATGCCATCACAAGCATCCTCATGGGGAGGGGCAGAGAGGACAGGGAAAGAGCCTGTGATGCCAAAAGCGGAGACAGCGGGGACGCACATCCATGAAGCCACAAAGGGCGAGGAGACTGATTCTCTCCTGATGGGCTTCAGAAGCAAGCAGCCCAGCTGACACCTGGACTTTAGCCAAGTGGGACCAACTGTGGCCTTCCACCCTCCAGGACTGTCCGCGAGTAAATCTGCCTTGTGGGAAGCCACCAGGCGGGTGGTAATTTGTTACAGCGGCCGAGGGAAACCAATATGGCTGCCTAGTGGCAAAGCTGGCAGAGGCCAGGGCTCCCCCCATAGATGGAGGCAGAGCCTCCCCAGGGCCTGCGTGGGTCAGGGGCGAAGGATGGCGGGACTTCAGGGGGAGACGATGGTGGTTCAGGAGCAGGAAGCTGCTGGAAGCCACCGGCTGGAAGTCCCTTGCTTGAGGCTCCGCGTGTGACTTGCCGATCCTTCAAGGAAGGGACTAGAAGCCTGGAGGCCGTGGCATGTCCTTTGGCCCGAGGAGTTGGGAGAGTCAGGCCCTTGCTGACCCAGACAGGACCAGTGACTTCTGGACTCCGGGACTGCCTTCTTCCCCGAACCCTGCCTGGGTGTCCCCACCAACCCAAGGCAGCTTCCGTCTGACTCCGGGCCCCGTGGCACTGAGGTGAGCACGGTCCAGGAGGGCAGCTAGGGACAGCGTTCTCACTCTGGTGGCCGTGGAAATCAGCCACTGCCCTCGGAGAGAGGAGACCTTTGACAACTCTTGGAGGCTCTTCCTTCCTCTGTGGCCTAACAGAGGCACATCGGCAGATCGGGCTGGGAGGGAAGAGTCTTCCCTATGAGTTCCACACTCTTCCCTCCCTGAGGTCCTTCCCAGGAGCCACAGTAAGTGGCACGGGAAAGTGTCATGGGAGACAGCTGGGTGGCACTTGGCGATGTGAAAATTAAAATCACCAGGAACTGACGGCATTCCTTCTCCACTCTCACCTCCCGGTCTCCCCTCCTCTGAGCTTCTTTCTCTGTTCTTGTTTTTCCTCCTTGGCCTTTTTTTCCTGGCCCATATTTTAGCCCTCACATTCCTAGCTCCGACAACCCCCTGGTTGACACCTGGATTTCAGAACTTGCCAGAACAACTTTGACAGGTGTCTGCATCCTTGGAGTGTCTACGAACTGCTCAGTTTCAGCAATGGTGAGGGGGAGCAGGGACAAAGAAAACACTGCTACCACCGCCACCCCCAGTAACCCCAGTATCTTTACTTTGTGAGTCCCAGAACCTGGGCAAGTTTGAAAAATCCATTTTTTCTTTTTTTTTAAGATTTTATTTATTTATTCATGATAGAGAGAGAGAGAGAGAGGCAGAGACACAGGCAGAGGGAGAAGCAGGCTCCATGCACTGGGAGCCCGACGTGGGATTCGATCCTGGGTCTCCAGGATCACGCCCTGGGCCAAAGGCAGGCGCCAAACTGCTGTGCCACCCAGGGATCCCTGAAAAATCCAGTTTTTTAGAGAGAGAGAGAGAGCACACATGCACAAGCAGGGGTGTGTGGGCAGTGGTGGAAGGAGAGTCCTAAGCAGCCTCCATGTGCTGCATGGAGCCCCCAGCGTGGGGCTCAGTCCCAGGACCCTGACATCCTGACCTGAGCGGACATAAGAGCTGGAAGCTTAACCGACTGAGCCACCCAGGCGCCCCCCAAAATTAACTCTTATTCGAAAATTCTATTTCTAGTGGGCACTTCCAAGTCATTCTCTTAAGCCCCTACTACATTCTGATCTCCAGTCCATTCAAGCTCTGTGACACTCAAGCTTTGCATGTTGGGAATCTACTGTTTCCTGAATTTTACCCCGCAGAGCAAGAAGCTTTCTTCACAGAGCAGTGACTGGACTGGAAACATCTTGGAGCCCGCCAAGCTGATCGGTGAACCACCTCACCCACTGAGCTTTCAGACCGTCTTTCAGATTTCAGACCATCTGAGTGCTTAGATGGCGCGCAGGTAACTTTTAAGATGCCCTTTCTAGGAGGACAGGGGCCACCACCCTCCCTCCATGTCTCCAGCGTCTGTAAACATCACAATTTCGAAACGACTTTCCAGATGCATTTCATGTTTCCCCTCACTGTTAGTCTAGGCATGACCCAGGGCAATGTCCCTCTCCCACTTAGTAGGCCAAGGACATCCCCAGGGCCACCCCGCCAGCTCAGGGGTGGAATTTCTGAAATGGAGAAGCTGCAAGTGCCCTCATTCTACAGAGGTGGACACTAAGGCTTCAAAGAGGGAACATGCCCTGCCACTTGCAGGTGGCTCAGGGGCACAGAAATTCAGGTGTCCCCTGCCCCACTCCTGCAGCCCCCCAGCCCCCTCCCTGCTCAGCCCCCCCCCCCCCCGACGCTTGGCCACTCTGTTCATCTGCAAAGCCAGGTGCCAGCCCGGGGAGGAACCACACTGTCTGTTTTGGAGAAACTGCCAGGGCCTGGCGAAGAAGGGGTGTGTGCATGCTGGCCAGTATGCTGGCCAGGGGGCTGGCGGGGCCCAGGCCGTGGGGCACATCTTGGACCCGGGAGGCTGGTCAGAAGTCATACAGAGGCGCGGGGTGGACACCACAGAGTGCGGAGCCAGCGGCCCAGTTGTGGGCAGAAACCCAGTTCAGCAAATGGAATCTTTAAGCCCCCTGGGGCTCCGTCTACAGCAGCCCCTGGAGAACTCCTTTTCTGGAGCAAAGGGTCTCCTTGTAATGCAAATCACCAGCCCTTAATTGGTCTGCTTTGTAACTTGTGTGCCTTCAATTGCTTAAGGGGACCAGGTCCCTTTACCACTAATAGTACGTTTTTATGTTGTTTCCCACAAAGCTAGAAGGTGCCAACTTCAACTCGGACCTCGCTGCTGCTGCTGCTGCTGCCGCCGCTGCCTCCAGACCAGGAGGAGACCCGCTAGAGCCCCTGGGCAGACCCAGTCCCTGCCCGCCACCTCCCCTCCCCTGCCCAGGGCAGGTTTGTGCGGAGCACTTAATGGGGAAGCGGGGAGTGCAGGTGGCACTCGGTACCACCTGGAGCCGTCTCCGAGAGAGTGCCCGCATCCTCTGAGGCCTGCGAGGAATACCAATTGCATGGTTACCGGGCCCCCTCAGGAGCCCACAAGAGGAAATTAAAAGGCATACACACGCCTGGAATAAAGGGCCCTCTTCTTGCAGCTAATCACCGAAATTGGTCACTGGGTTGTCCCCTCCCCCCTCTGGTGAAAGACATGGTCTTTCTCATGTTCTGTTCCATCACTACTTCTCAGAAATGAGTTGAGGGGGCCAAGCTTCGCATGGGCTCCCCTCCCAGTGCCTTCCACCTCCAGCCCTCCCAGCAGGAGGGGCAGCGGTTAGCCCCATCCTAGGCCTGAGACAGATCAGTCCTGGCCCCTTGGCCACACACGTGGGAGGAATGGCCCCGCATTTCAATGAGTGCCTCCTGCAGGGCCCTTTGCAGGTTGCAAAACACCTCCACATCCCGCTCTGTGCCGCTTCACACTGGCTCAGGCACACCTTGGCCCGCAGATCTCAGTAAAGTGGCCTGAAGTGACAGGGTAGTACTCCTCGGGGGTCTTTCGTCCTGGGGTCAGGGTGGGGACCCTCTGAGCTTTGGGGCCTGCTGCCTCTGGCTGGCGTGTGTCTCTGGCCCCAATAGGACAATGAGAGAGTCCCCAAGGAGGAGTCTGGGCAGCCCCAAAGGCTGGAGCAGGAGCCCAAGACACCAGTGGCTCCCTGGAGGGGCCTTTCCTTCAGGGCCCCAGCAGCACGCACTGGTACACGGCAGATGCCCTCTCAACACCTGCTGAAAACAGGGGAAGAGTCTCCCTCTCACCTGACTTCCAGGGCCGCTTTCCCGATGACTTCTCGAGAGTCGAACAAGCTGTGGTCTTGCTTCCTGGTGTGGCTGTGGGCACTTGGCTCTGAGTGTCCTGTGGGGGACATGGCCTGTGACCTTGGGGTTGACAGGGAATCCTAATAGTCATACTATAGTGTGTAGAACGATGGCCTCCAAAAGATACGCCTGCCTGGAACCTGTGAACATGAACTTATTTGAAAAAGGGTCTGTGTAGATGCAATGAAGTGAAGGATCTCCAGATGAGATGGTCTGGATTATCCAGGGGGCCCCTAAACCCAATGACAGGCGTTATAAGAGAGGGAAAGAAGGAGATTTAAAGCACACAGGGAAGAAGGGGCTGGAAAGCTGGGGGCAGCTTGGGCAGCCACAAGCTGAGGGCCTTTGGGGGCCACCAGAAACCAAGAGGCGATGGGAGATTGTCCCTCGGAGCCTTCAGAGGGAGCAGGGCCCTGCAGACACCTTGATTTCTACTCCGGCCTCCAGAACTGGGAGAGAATCCATCCATGCATCCATCCACTCACTCATCCATCCGTACATTTCTGCATAAATGAATACATTTCTGTTGTTTTGAGCCTCCAAGTTTGGGGTCATTTGTTAGGGCAGCCACAGGAAGCCAGCGTACGCACCACGGAGAAGCAGAGGGAAAGAGGAGGAAGGAGAAGAAAGAACCGACCAGAAACCACCACCAGTCCTGAAGCTAACACTTCGGAGCATCAGCCGGGGGCAGGGGGGACCCTTCCCTTGGCCCCGGGGTGCAGGGCCGGGGACCCTGGCCCGGGAGCCAGGCAGTGGGACTGCAGGGCTGCCTTAGGCCTGGCAGACCAGCGTGGCTCGGGGGCACTTGCTGGGCTGCTGATGGGTTCAGGAAAGTGAAGAGGAATTTCCAACCCGGAGGAGATGGCCGGGAGGTGGCCCCTCAGAGATGCCTCCTGGCCAGCCCAGCCCAGCAACTCTGAGCCTCCCGGGCTCCTCCCCAAACCCTGCGGAGCTGGCTCCCAGGAAAGCAAGCGCCTCAGCACCCACTCCGTGCACTGGTGGATCCGGCCCTGCAGTTATCCTACGTGGCACCTTTTTCTCCCTCTCTCCTGGGGTGCATGCCTCAGCAATTGCCCGGAAACCTGGGCACTCCCAGATCTCTTTTCTCCCCACAGCCGGTCAACCACCAATCTTGTCAGCTCTCTTGCTAAATATTGTTCTTGCCCTGCTTGCTTCCCTGCCATGTGTCAGCTGCTCCAGAGGTCCAGGCCTCAGACCCCCCCCGGGGGTGGGGGATGAAACTGTTCCTGGCCCCGAGTCACCCCTGTGCACATGAGCTTGTCTCCTGTCATGACTCCCATGGGACGGAAAAGCCAAGCATGGCTAGGACGCAGAGTGGCATCACGCAGCTTGCGACCCGTTATGATAGCAGTTGGGAGGCGGAGGTGGGAGAGGGCGACAGTGTCCCCTGTGACTGGTAGATGAGGCCCTGGGCTAGCGGAGAGGCTGGTGGCACCTCGGGGCCCCGACCTTTGTGGGTGGGGGGGTGCACCCCCAAGGGAATTTTCAGAGCCCGTGCCTTCTCACGCGTAAATGCCGTGGCACGCGCCACTATCTGTGGCCACTTGCAATGTAGTTTTGCTGCCGCTTTATTTCTTCCTGAAAAACTCCAATCAGATTATTTGCATCTTAGCCGTCACAGCATCTTAAAATCCGGGACACAGACACACAATATTTTGGTGGTTCAGAGACTTGACTTTGGCTTTCTGTGCCGTGGGGGATGGGCTCTGCGATGTTCGTGTCTGTTCTGACCATTAGAACAGCCGATTATCTAAGCTTGCCATAGCCAAATACACCCACAGTTATTCTTCCAAAAAAAAAAAAAATATCCTTCTTATTGAAATCCTTGCAGGAAAAATGACTTTCTATTGCAACTGCAGAATTCTCTAGCCCCTAGCTCTTCACTGTGCTTCTATAATATCATGCTTGAGAGTGGGAAATTGGTAGCAGCTCTGCAGTCACATCAGAGCACAGTACGGGGGCCCCCACATTATAGCCCCGGCCTCCTTTTATCATTATTATTTGCATGCCTCTTGCCTCACAAGACCAAGCTGTGAGCTTCCATTCTCGCCTCCCCCCTCGCACCCTGGATCCCTAGCCTGTAGTGTGCCCGGCACCCATAAAGGTTTTTGTATTGAGGGAGGGAATGAACGAGTTCATTGGGCACTGATGCTTAGAGCAGGGTAATGAGCAAGTAGAGGGCAGAGCCACGATGTGACCCCAGGGCTGATGTTGGAGTTCGTGCTCTGCCCCCTCCCCACACTGTGGTGACAGTGAGATGTAGCCCTTGAGCTGATGCTCCCATGGGAGCAGGTGTGCAGAGGCTGGTGACAGGACCAGCAAGTCCCTGAGTGGGCAGGACACAAGGGGGCGGCTGATGACGGCTCCCTGGGGAGCTGTTCATCAGGAGAAGGAGGGCCTGTCAGGGGGGTTCTGGGCACAGAGTCTGGGGGTGCTGTTGAGTCAGGGTTTGGGTATGATGTCTAGCCAGGGCCTTGGAGTGGAGTTTACATTCCAGCAGCCAGAGGAGCAGAGAGGAAGAGGATGGCTTTAGCTGAAACAAGGAAGAAGCAGGAGGGGAGCTTGGGGGAACTTTTGCACAGACTTGGGCAGTCTGAGCAGTATCTACACTCGTCTCAGGTGTCAACAGATTGAACCCTAAGTCCCCGTGCCAAGACCACTTTGCCAAGACAAGGTGGGGGGTGCCTGAGAGATTCTGGACTGGGGGCATCCTGCAGAAAAGGGGCAGCAGGCGAGGCCAGGGCAGGAGTCAAGAGCTTTGGACTCCATCTGCTGTGCTTGATGACTCCGGACCCCTTCTATCCTACCTGGTTTTCCTACCTCTTCCCCTCGCTTGGAATCGGTTTACTTTCTTGCCGACTAAGCAATGGAAGAAGCAACAAGATGCACCCATCCCCTTCAATTCTTTTCAATTCAAAAAATCCATTGCGTATCTGACTGGGTGCAAGGTGTCAGGGACTGAAAGGCAAGGTCAGCCCCATCCCCCAGGGGTAGAGACTCCTAGTCAGGAGAACTGGCCACCCTGATATGGATCCTTGGACCCTTGGACCCTCAGGAAAGGACTAGGGCAGAGGGAGTCCTCAGCTCTGCAGGGCTAGGAAGGCTTCTAGGAAGTGCTGGGTTTGAGCTGAACCTGGACAGGTGGAAAGAAAGCAAACAGGTGTGGAAAATATTTCAGGTGAGGAAGAAGTGAGCAGAGGCCTGGGGACAGAGGAGGCTGGGGTATGCTGGGGAAGAAGGGGACAGGTATTTGGTATGGATGTGCATGAGGACGGGTGGGGGGGTGGAGAGAGGATGGCTAGAGAGGTAGGCTAGGTCCACCTGATGCTGAGGGCCAGACCAAGCAGCTCAGGAGCATCTCATGGGCACTAGGGAGCCATCAAAGGCTTATAAGGGCTGGAGACAAGCTGGCCTTTGGGAAAACCCCTGTGGTGGCTGAACGGAGGAATATATACATCCTTCATGAGACTCTTCTCTTTTCTCTCTCTTTTGCTTTTCTTTATTTACTGACTTAACCAGGGAGGCTTTGTGGTTGGGAGAGAGAAATAAGCAACTCAGAGGAAATGCAGACTCCAATATCCACCACACTGGAATTCGTGTGTCCCATGTGGCAGGAGGACCTGCTCAAGCGTGACAGCAGTAGCAGCCAGCTCTGGGGAGCACTGACCTCCAAGATACTGTGTGCTCCCAAGGCCCCTATATTCATACTGTTGCGAATTGAGTGGTGGCACCCAAAAGATATATCCACCTGGAACCTGTGAGTGTGACCCGAAAAAGGTCTTTGCAGGTGTAATCAAGGTAAGGACTTCAAGTTGAGCTCATCCTGGATTATCTGAGTGGGTCCTAAATCCAATGACAAGTGTCCTAAGAAGAGGAGCAAGGCAGAGAAGAAGGAGATGGCTTTGTGAAGACGGGGGGGGGGGGGGGGGGCGGGCTTCTGGGGGAGCAGAGGCTGGAGGGACACAGCCATGAACCAAGCTTGAGGACGACGTGCAGAAGGACCTTAGCACCTTCGCAGGGAGCACGAACCTGCTGCCACCCGGATTCCAGCCCAGGGTACTTTCTCAAAGGTCGCGTATGGTTCTCATCTGCCTCCCCCGGTAGACTGTGCGCTCACCGAGGGCAGGGGCCACGTCTCTCTTGTGGCTTGGGGCCTAGCATCTGACAGAGCCCGGGCACATCCTGGGCACTCAGGAAACGCTGGCCGGTCGAATGAACGGGGGCATCACGGCCACGCGGTCACAGGGCCACGAGCACACAGAGCACTGTCTGGCCAGGGCTGGACCCGTCTTGCAACTTTAGACGGCACCTGGCCCTTCTGTGTTCCTTGAGCGACAGATAATAAAAGCGTCGCTAGCTGTTACGTGGAGTCTGCAAAACGTTTTAATACTGGAGTTGAGGAAGGAATGGCAGACAAGGAAACGAGGCCCCGCCCTGGGATTCTTCCTTTCTACCCCAGCCTTTTCCAAGGCCACACTGGAAGACTTCCTTCAAGGCCAACAGGGCTTCTAAGCCACCTGGCTCCTGACCAGCCACGCGTGGCCCAAGGCAGAGCACCGGGCTGGCAGCAGTGACCCTGGCCGCCCCTCAGGAAATGTCCAAGGAGTCGCCAGTCCCTTGCGGCCGCTTCCTCAGCCTCAGCGCCCCGGTGACGAGGCTGGTGTAGCATCTGTTGGCTGCGAAGAGCCTGGGCACACAGCTGCTCTCGGGAGGCAGGCACCTTTGCACTGCTCCGCCGTTGCTCCTTTGCAGGTAACTGGTTCCAGGAGGGGTTCTGGAGACAGGCTTTCGAGGGCTGCTCTGAGCCTTACAGGGCCCCTGGGGCCAGCATGCAGGCTAAAGAGAAATGGTTTAGACAACTTGCTTTCAATAATCTGGCAAGTGACTCTCCTTTCTTTATTCATTAGGGATGTTTGCACCTAAATAGCCTCTTTGTTTCCTGGGGATTTGGGTCCTCAGCCAAAGCAGGCATGGGGAAGTGACAGGGCCAGGGCTCAGAAGGGAGGGGAGATGCTTCTGCAAAGCCCCAAGATGCGCGGGGCTGGGCCCCAGAGCCTTCCTCTTCCACCAGCGCCCTCTCTTACTTCTAAGGCGCCTCCAAGAGCCTTAAGCTCTGGGCTGAGGTCCCAGAGGAGTTTCCTCAGGCCACCGAGGCCCAAAAGCAAGGATATGGAGTCAGGTGCTCTTAGATCACCTCCTGGCTTCTTGTCTGGCCAGCAGAAGGGCCTCAGAGATAGCCTGTCCGGGCTCAGCAGCCTGCCAAGGAGGCCGGGATGCTCGGAAGAAAGGCAGCTCCCAGGGCAGGTGCAGGAGGCTCCGCGGGGGAGAAGGCGGGCCTCAGGCCTGCCGGAGCTGGTTCTGCTCCACCCCATGGCTTTTATGGCCTGTGGCCTGTGGCCCCTGACCCCCCCCCCCCCCGCCTGGCCCCTGGGTCCTCACCCAACTGTGTTGGGGCCCAAAGGACCTCTCTTCAGGCAAACACTCTGTGAAACGAAGGCCAAAAGAAGAAAAGTGCCCCTCCTGGGTGCCGTGTTAAGGGAACCCTCGTGGAACCTCACGTCTTTGGGGCTAGTAAAACTCCCTGACTGGACCTCTGCGGGGAATTTAGTTCATTTTCTTATTTCAGCCTAACTCTCTCACCACGGATTTGCCAACTTGTCTGATGAGACCACAAAAGAATAAAAAAGGGAGAAAAAACTGCTCTACAGATTAGCTACATTTTCATTCAGTTTGTTTTATGAGCATGAAAGGTTGCAACATAAAGTATCCCGATTACCTGTATTAATGAGATGTTTTGGGTGGAAAGAAACACACCAGCAAATAAGCCACAGAGTATAATATAAAACTCAGCAGGCTTTGGTTTTCTGCCACCAAGCTATTCAAAAAAAATAATAATAATTAAAACGCAAACAGTAAACTGATTCTATGCATAAATTAGAGCTATCACAGGCAAATGTTTGCTTTTAGATTATGATGTATGTAGATTTTGCCTTAAACTCTGGGCTCCACGTGTTAATTGAGCTACTCAGGCGCGGTGGCTGGGCCGGGCGGGAGCTTCCTCCCCTCCAGCGCCAGCGGACGCCCCGGGGTGGGCAGGACTCAGGGTGCCAGGAATGCAAGGTGCTTGGCAAACGAGACCATCAGAGCCATCAGACCCCCCAGAAAACCACTCCCTGGGCCAGGAATTGAAATGCACATCGCTGGGTGCCATGAGCGGGACAAAGAGACCTCGTGGGAGGGGGCTGCCGGGTTTCAGGAGCTTCTCTCCTGTTAAGTTCTGAGATGCCCACGAACTAGTCTTGCCCTAGGAAGAACTCAGTTATGTCTACACACGTCCTTAAACTGTCTCCCGTTAGCAAGCCGCACAGACAGCAGCCAGTGCTCCCCAAACAACAAGTGGGTCACAGCAGATTGTTACAGTGCTTATGGATAAGCATCCCAAAACATCACCATTATAGCAGACCAAACACCGGGGCGTCTGAGACCCAAACAGCTCTGGGTGGAAAAGTCTTCGTATTACGCATTTTCTCAGCCTGCTTCAAAATCGAGGGTCCGAGGTGTGATAGGGGCCCTGAGCCTGGGCTGTGCTGGAGGCAGGATTCTGACCCCTCGGTGGCCTCGGTGCCATCTGTCAGCCCCTCTGGGGAGGTAGTGGTAGGAGCAGGGCAGATTCAGCTGGCCCAGGGCACTTGGCACCTGCTCAGAGGCGGGGCGCAGGGCTGGCCGCAGACACTTGCAGGGATGGGGCGAGGGGAGAAGGGGCTTTGAGGCCTGGGAATGCCACCTTCTTGCACGGAAGGAAGGAACCCTGGCCTTGGCTCTGGCTCCAGCTTATTCTGCCCTTTGCTTATATCGATTGTCACTGTGAATGGCCAACCCCCTCCACCCCACCCCCCGCCAGCTGAGGGGGTGGGGGAGTGGTGCCACCCAGAGCCCCCAGCAGCTCCTCTCAGGGCACTCCACTCAGGGCCCCACTGCCCACAGCTTCCCACCCTGGCAGTCTCGGAGAGGTCTGTAACTACTGATTATTTCTTACTTTCAAGGCTGGAAATATACCAACTCTTTGTATCCAGAGATTCATGGCTGTCCCTGGAGGGTTAAAATATAAATAGCAGTTTCCAAGCACGCTAATAAATAGATGAAGCTGGTCAAACAATTTCTCAGATGGCCTCCCAGCCCCTCAGCAGACCCTCTGCCTGCCTCCATGGTTAATGTGCTCACCAGTTTCTCTGGGCACGCTCCCATTTTGCCGAGGCCAGAGAGAGCCCGGTGAAGTGGGCTAAAAATAATATGAACAAGAGGCAGAAAACAAGCAAAGGACACTGCCCAGGAACCGACCCTCAGCCCCAAGAGCCCATGCTGGGTGGGTTAGAGGAGCTCTGGACTAGCACTGCCCTGGGTGGGGAGAGGATGAGCTGGGGGTGACACTCTATCAGCCCCACAGTGGGAGGGAGCACTCTGTCCCGGGAGTGGTGACAGCCCTGGAGGGGTGGCTCAGGGGGACTGGAACGCCTGGAGCCTGGAGCCCTGAGCCGGCTGGTCCCTCAGAGCCCGGAGGAGGGATAGGCAGGGCCCTTCAGGTCAGCCAGGTCCCCAGGCCAAGCCGCTGACAGGTGGGGAGACCAGGCCCCCAGGGGGCAGGGGCTGTGGCCAAGGTGACAGGCAAGTCGGGGCCAGCCCGGGTCCCTGCATCCTTGGCCAGGGCTCTCTGCAGGGTCTCCCCAGGCACCTGTGGGCCTAGAGGACCCAGAAGCCCCATCCGAGACCCCCAGGAGCAACCGTCCAAGGCTGGGGCCGCTGGGAGATTCTCTCATTGGGGACTCAGTTGGCCTGGTCTGCTGACCCGGGGCACCTGCTGAAGATGGCATGTGTTGAGCACATGGCCCTTCAGAGCGCAGGACACGTCTCCGAAGTAGCTACCCCCATCCCGAGTTGGCCCTGGTGCTGGCTGAGGGGGCTTCTTCCAGTGGGTGCCCAGGAAAGCCGGGGTGCCCTCCCGCCTCCCTTCTTTCCCTGCCCCTTGCCTCCCTCCCCCTCGCCCCTTTCCCTCCCAGGCTGTCGGGGGCGGGGGTGTTTAGGGACAGGGCTTCAGCCCCGGGGCCCCATCCCTACCGAGCCCTCCCCTGGGCCTCCTCGGATGGCCAGCTGGTGCCACGGGGCAGAGGGCTGGCCCGGAGAGTGAGACCTCCACAGGACGAGCCTGGGAATGAAGGCCCGGGGAGGGGGTGGGGGGCAGGGAGAGGCCAGCCCGGCACGGGGCCCCGGCCCCGGGCCCCACTCGGGGCAGGTAGCGAGGCCCCGCATGACCCCAGCCCCAGGCCAGCGCGGGGCCTGAAGGCCCAGACGGGGGCTGCAGGGCTCCACAGGGGTTTGCTTGAACCCCAAACCCCCTGAGGGACCTGGTGGCCGAGGCAACCAAGGAGGAGGTGGAGAGTGGGTGAGGGGTCTTCGCCCCTGCGCTCCCAGCGGGGTTCCCCACCCGCCTGTCCCTCAGCCCAGAGTTGCATGTCCAACAGTCTGCTGGACATGTCCACCTGGATATTCCTTAAACTCCTCCAACAGCCTGTGACCAAACTTGAGCTTCCACACCTTCCCTCATACACATGCACGCGCGCGCACACACACACACACACACACACACACACAGATAGGACTGAGGAAATGCCTGAAGGGAGTTCCTTGGTCTCTGGAGCCTTCCTAATTCCTCCCCTGGCCGGTCCTCCAGAACAACGTATGGGCTCCTCGATCTTAGGTTCCATGGATAGATCTTACCCTGTTCCTTTGGGCCGGCCACACCTCTGCTTCCCACCTAGCAATGGTGCCACAGGTAGCAGGTGCCAAGGCTGAACTCCTCTCAGGGCTTGGCCTCCTCCATCCCCCATCCACGCACTCACCTCATATCCTCCTGTACTGATGGGAAGCCTTTACTTTCAACCTTAAACACATTGAGTGGCTTTGTTGGGCCTCCCCAGGGTGGGTGTCCAGCTTGGACCGTGCTGTGCTCACACTTTTTAGGTACCGAACTTGAGTTAGACCACGGAAGTAAGCAACTAGAGCTTGTGTGAGGTGTGTACTGATTTTGTTTCTCATGACTAGTTCTGGAGATTTCCCTCTCATGACTAGTTCTGGAGATTTCCCAGTAAGCAGTTGTTTCACTGGTTGCAGCCCTTCTCTCTAAGCTGGTTTCTTTGTGCAGGCATAGCATCCATGTCAGGAGTGACACATGTGCCTCTCACAGGCCCCAGCTGCACTGGCCCAGAGGGGACAGCCCAGCTGAGCCTTCTGGAATAGGGGCTTCCCTCTCAGCTGCCTGTGGGATCGACTTCCATAACGGAGATGTCTTTATGACAACAGTGACCCTGTGTCCCACTGGACTACGGCTCTACCTTTGCTGTCTGATTTCTTGGAAGCTAGGTTTGGAAGGATCCGGGTCCTTGATTTCCTCATGGCCTATGGGACCCATCCTCTTCATGATGTATAAAGAAATGATCAGAAACCAAACTGCAGCCCCTTGCCTGTGAAAAGGCTGCTGCTGTGCATTCCTAAAAGAGTTGCTGACATCTAGAAGCAAACAAGTCTGCTGAGAGACAATTAGGCTGATGCAGGCTCTCTGGATTTCCATTCCATTTCTTCTAACTGCCCCAGTGCCAGCTGAACTGCCAGCTCTGGGAGGTGAAATTGAACCCGAGGATTTCCCCAGCTATCTGGAATGAAGTTTTCCCTTCTTTAATTAGAGTCCCAGAATGTCAAGCTTGCAGGGGCCCTTGGGGATCAGCTGGCCTGTCCCCATCATGGGCCTGACAGCCAGACTGGGAGGCCCAGCTTGGGGCCCACCCCTGCCTCCTCGCCTGCCAGGGCCCTTCCTGTTATGGCTTCTGCTACTAGTTGTTTCTTCTGCGTTGGTCTTTGCTTGCACACACAGTAGGTGCTCGGTAGGTACTTGGGAGAGGGAATCAGAGCTCTTCTGTGGTCTCCCAGGCTGCAAGTCTTGGGCCCACTGGGCATGCAGCTTCTTCAGTAAGTGGATATCAACTTTCTTTCTCTAGACCCCAACACATGCAGGAGAGCACCCGGCACGTCCTCCTGCTGCTTTGGCCCCGGCCGTATTTGGCACCATTCTCCTGGTGTGCCACATTCCTCTGTGTAGGACCACTCTGTTCCCTGAGTATGGCAGGCCATTTCCAGCCCCTGGGCCATCGCTCCCACTAACCCTTCAGGCCAAGGTACCTGTTAGTTCTGCTTGTCTGCCAAGACCCTTTTCATTTTTCATGGCTCATCTCCGGGATTCCCTTTTCTGTGAAGCATTTCCAAAGAGACCCCCATCACATTTATCCCTCCTTCACCCACAATATACTCATTCATTCAACAGAAATCTTAATGGGCACCCACCGAGTGGCAGGCAGTGGGCTATAGCAGTGAACAAGGCCAATAAAGGTCTCTTCTCTCATGGAGCCGACGCTCTAGTGGCCAAGAGAGGCAATAAAGGAAAGAAGAACATGAGGTAGATTTGTAGAGGTGGAATTAACTTCTCCTGCACACCCTGGCTCTTCTGACCTCCACATTGCCCTTATTTTCTTCTGCCCTGTGTTGTGGTTACTTTGTTTATTCTTCTGTCTCTCATTAGGAATCAGCTCCTTGACAGTAGTGGCCAAGGCCTGGTATGTTCTGCAGCCCTCTTGGCATCAGGCATACAGCAAGCACTCAAGAAACACTTGTGAAATGAGCAAGTAAATGAATGCGTGAGCAAGTGAATGGATGAGAGTATGTGTGTGTGTGTATGTGTGTGTGTGTGAGTAAACGGATGAGTGAGCAAGTAGATGAGTGAATGGATGAGTGAGTGAATAGATAAGTGAATGGATGAGTGAAAGGATGAGTGAGTGAGAGGATGAATGAGTGAATGTGTGAATGAATAGATGAGTGAGTGACTGGATGAATGAATGAATGAATGAATGGGTAAGTGAGTGGAGGAGTGAATGAGGGGATGAGTAAATATGTGTGTGGACAAATGGATGAGTGAGGGGACGAGTGAATGAATGACAGGGAGGGGTATCTAGGCTCAGGACACTTGCAGCTTTAGCTTTTCTTTTTTATTTATTTATTTATTTATTTATTTATTTTTTAATTTTTGTTTATTTATGATAGGCACACAGTGAGAGAGAGAGAGAGACAGAGACACAGGCAGAGGGAGAAGCAGGCTCCATGCACCGGGAGCCCGATGTGGGATTCGATCCCGGGTCTCCAGGATCGCGCCCTGGGCCAAAGGCAGGCGCTAAACCACTGCGCCACCCAGGGATCCCAGCTTTAGCTTTTCTGAAACAAGGCTTCTACCCTTGCAAGCTAGGTGGCTTGAGCGTAGGATTCCCGAGGCCCCGGAGAAGAGAATGCCTCTCAGGCCTGGGAAGAAGGGAGAAATTCAAGATAACAACTTCGTGGCCCGTGCCACGGGTTGGTTTCATTGGGCTGGGGACTCTGGCTGGCTTTCAGGGGAAGACATTTCCAGGGGCTTAGCCTTACTGATCAGGCCCCTCACACCAAAGACTTGCTCCCCCAGCACCTCTGATTTCACCACAAGTATCAGCAGTATTTAGGATGAGAGGCTTTTACATTGTCATATAGAAAAAGAAAAAGTAAACACCAATTCCTCCCATAACCCAATTCTTTGTTAAATATATGCTGGAATTAGTTGGTTCTTATATTGCCAAATCCCTTTTAATTACTTGCCAAAGCTTTTCATATCATTGTTAACCAAGTGGCTTTTATCTTAAATCTTAATTTTATTTGATGTTTAAGGGATTAAGGGAATAGTTTTATGACCTAAAATGTGAATGGTCTCTTTCTAAAAATCTAATCGGTGGTGTAATTGAGTTGCAAACAGTATTTTAGTCTTCTTACAGTATATATAATCTGCTGTGGGACTTTATTTTCTCAAGAGACTTGATTTATCTGCTCTTTATACACATCCAGTCTCTGTAAATATGCTTTTGGCTTTTCGGTAACACTATGAGACCTGAAAGCATTGGCACATATCAGCAGGGGTAGGAGATGGCAAGGAAGGTTGCCATGCATTTAAACAGACTAGGCCAACAGAAAAAAGAACATTTCAGGCATTTACCAAGTATTCAATATACCTTTTATTTTTTTAAGATTTTTTTTTATTTTTGACATTTTTAATTTAAATTCAATTTAATTAACAGGTAGTGTATTATTAGTTTCAGAGGTAGTTTAGTGATTCATCAGTTGCAGATAACACCCAGTGCTCATCACATCCTGTGCCTTCCTGAGTGCCCATCACCCAGTTACCCAGTTAGAGGTGGAATTCACTCCCACCCACCTCCCACCCACCTCCCCTCCAGCCACCCTCAGCTTGTTCCCTAGAGTTAAGAGTCTCTTATGGTTTGCCTCCCTCCTTGTAGGTAATCTCTACCCCCAACGTGGGACTGGAACTCACAACCCCGAGATCTAGAGTCACACGCTCTACCGAGTGAGCCAGCCCAAGTGCCCCTCAATATTAGATATGTTTTGTAGTGTTCCATGAATTAGCCTAGGGCTAACTGAGTGGTTGTTGTCATTGTTGTTTAAATTAGTTTCTCCTTCGAACTAGGGGTGGTGGAAGGGGAGGAAGGCAGGGGGTGGGGGTGAATGGGTGACGGGCACTGAGGGGGGCACTTGACGGGATGAGCACTGGGTGTTATTCTGTATGTTGGCAAATTGAACACCAATAAAAAATAAATTTATTATTTAAAAAATTAGTTTCTCCTTTAGTTTTGGTCACTATTTTTATTGTTACTCTTCTTTTAACCTGGGTGACCTTTGCCATCGGGAAGGCAGTTGCTTACTTATCAAATGGTGTTTTAGGATGTCCTTATGTTCCAACTGAGTTCAGAATGCAAAGCGAAGCCACTCGACACCACCCAAGGGGGCCTGAATATGACTCAAAGTCCCCCTTCAACCTCCAAAGCCCAAAGCCACGAGTTACTGTGGTGACTTTTGTCAGTGCTCAACAGTCTGGCTCACGAGGTCTGTGCACAGTCAGGACCACTAGGGCTCTCTGGAAAACCAACTGAACTTTCAGGAGTGAAGAGCAGAAAACAACCCCCCCACCCCCCGACTACCTTATGGGCCTCTTTCACAAACCAGAATCAGCTCTCAATTTCTAGGCTAGAAAGCTTAGCATCATCTTCTCAATGTCTCTTGGACACATCCTTCCCTTTCTGTTTCCACTCCTCCATCTAGGCCCCTGTGATCTCAGTCTTGAACATTCCAATAACCCTTGTGTTCTTTTCTCAGTCTCATGTTCCCATGCTGGGACCTGACTTGACTCTCCATCCTCCTAAGAATCTCTTCTGCTCCCTGACATGCTAAGGAACCCTTTGCCTCCTGTGCCAACTCCAGGCTTTTCCAATTGATTTTCTAGATCCTTACTAACGTGGCTACGCCCAACCGTTAGCCTTCAAATCCCTAATGAACACAGCCCAGGTCCTTTGAGAAACATTTGTATTCTGTGGTTTTGGTATATAGCTGGACACATAGACTGGTGGGATAGAAGAGTGAGCCAGAAGACAGCCCCATGCACAGATAAAGTCTGATTTATGACAGAAGAGACGGCACAGGAGTGGGGAGGGAATCGTCTTTGTGGTCAATTGTACAGAGACAACTGGGTGTCCATATGGATAAAAAATGAAATAGGGCCCCTACTTCACATCACACACAAAAATCAAGACCAGGTGGATTGAGGACTTAAATGTGAAAGGTAAGCCTGTAAAGCTTCCAGAAAATCATAAAGGAGAACATCTTCATGACCTAAGGGTAAGGAAAGATTTCTTAAACATGGTATGAGAAACACAAAGCATAAGGGAATGGTGGACAAGCTAGACTACATGAAAATGAGAGGAGAAAAGTGAGAGTCATAGAAACAGAAATGGAGAGCACAAAAGTGGTTCCCAGGGGCTGGGGGTGGGGGAAAATGAAGAGAGGTTGGTAAAAGGGTACAAACTTCCAGTTTTAAGATGAATAAGGTCTGAGAATCTCATGTAAAACATGGTAACTGTAGTTGATAACACTGGATGGTATAACTGAATTTTGCCAGGGGAGGAGAAATCCAGTGTTTACATCCTCGCGCCCCCCCCCCCCGCCAAAAAAAAAAGAAAAGGTCAATATGTAAGGTGATGCACGTGTTACTTAACTCAGTTGTGGGAATCCTTTGACAACGTCTAAGTATGTCATATCAACACACTGTACACTTCAAATACATTACAACTTTATTTGTTAACTATACCTCAATAAAATTGGGAGGTGAAAGTATCCCCATTAGACTGGCCGTTCCATGGGCAGTGGAGCCAAGTGGAACTCTGGGTGCTAGCTTAGGGCACATCTCAGGGCAAAGACACCCAGGGGAGTCATAGTTGATGAAATTAGGAAGACTCTCTCAAGAAGTGCTTCCCTTCATCTGCTTGACAGGAGAGATCTGTTGACTCCAGAGCCACTGTGTCATCCAAAGCACAAGAGTTGTATCTGAAGGGGCAGCCATTCAAAGCTCAGGTTGGGGTGTGTGTAGTTCCCAAGACTTGGATACTACCTCTGGGAGCCCTGCCAGGAATATAGGTTGGCACTGGCTGGCCACAGGGCAGTTGCCCCCCACAATTCTGGTTACCTACCACTTCGGGCCTCCTGTGGGCATTTTTTGCTGGCCTTCATCTTTGTCGTCAACACCATTTACCACTCAATCCACTCTCCTTTTAGGGTGTTGTCTTCTAGCTTATTTTACTTTAAATTTTTTTCTACCTTTTAATTTTTTCTCCTCTCTTTTATTTTATTTATTTATTTTAAACTCTATGCAGGGCTTGAACTCATGACCCCAAGATCAAGAGTTGCATGCTCTACCAACTGAGCCAGCCAGGAACACCTCTGCCTTTTTATTTTTAACTTGTTTTGACAAAGGGTAGGAAATGTTAGCATGAAGGAAGCAACTTTGAAGGGACTTTCTTGTCCAGGGAGGCAGGAGGCCCTTGGTGGAATGTCCATTTTGATGTCAGAGCACCCCTTGACCACTAAGTCATTCTGCTGGTCTGTATTTTGAGCTGCACACATTGGACAATTGTCTGCTAGTAGCCCAAGGAAATTGCTAGATGGTGCTAACACCTAATGACTACAGTCATCTAGCAAGGGTTTTATTAGGGGGCCCATTAATGACATCTGACCACAGCAATGAGGGGAAAGCAGTGAGTTAGAAGGCCAGCTACAAAGGGGCTTCCTAGGCTTGCCCCTCACCTGAAACCTTGGGAGAGTGACCCCTGATAGGGTTATAGGAATCCTTGGACAGAAACCAGGCCCCAGGAACACCCTTCACTATGCAGTCAGGACCTGTTCAGGCAAGGATTCCCCCAAGAACTCCCACCTCTTCTAAGGCCATGGAAGATGCTGTCTGCAGCTGGTATTCTTCAGATAGTGGTGACAAGCACCTTAGGAGTCACCGTAAGTACCTCACCCCCAACACACACACACACACACACACACACACACACACACACACACACAAAGTGCTCCATGCAGTAGGAGCTGGCTGAGGAGAGGACCGCCTCCTACAGTCCCCCAGTTTCCTTACTCCATATGTCTGTCCAGTTGCAACCTAGAAGGCTGACTTACTTGCTTGGTATCCCACATGACCACACATCATGACCAGAAAGTAGAGAATGGAGACTTGAACTCAGATCCTATCTTTCGTGTAAGTGAGTGCCGCTGGCCTGTGCAACTACAGACATTCTGTTCTGGAACATATCTTGCTGTCATTTGAATGGAGGCCAAGTTTTAAAGAGATAAGCATGACAGCCGGTGGCAATGTGGAATGGGATGCAGAGGGCACAAGAGATGGGCTGTGCTTATAAGTATTGTTTCAGTAACATTGGTTTGTTATGGAAAGAAAGGTGCCATCACTTCTCTAGGAGACACTGTTTTAAGAAGGCCATTTTGTGAACTGCCTCACTCCCCTGTTGATGATCTCTTGTGAGGCCTCACTACCAGGGTCTGCAAGACACTCTTCTTATCAGGACAACCTTTATCTTCTGTAGCACAATATAGGGAATGCTCATATTTGACCAATTAGTGGATACCACTCAACATAGTGTGCATCATTCTGGCAGGTTTTTCCCTTTCTAAATGAAGTTGTCAGAAGGTTATAAGAACAGCTAGGCCCATGGTTGGGGCATAAAGACTTAGAACTTTTATGTTCCCATCTGGAAAAGGATGAACAGTGTTGAGTGGGGGGATGTCCCTCCTGAGAACCTGGGATGAATTTCCATTCCAGTGGAGGGAAGGATGTGGGGAAGAAATCAGGACCACTTTCCTTGTGAGTGAGGGGCAGAGAGACATTCTTTCTATGGAGGGCTGAGATCAGGAAAGGGGATGAGTGGGTAGATTAACTCACAAAGCCCAAGACAGTTACCAAGAGGCTTAAAGTATTCAGAAATAGTCCACAGAGGTCCCCAGATATGCAGAGGCAGAACATGGAGGCATTCCACAGGCCTGAGGCCTGGTGGGGTCACCAGGTGGTAGAAATAGGGTGGAGGAGTTAGCTGGCTGAGACTGTGAATCCCAGGAGCAAAGAGTTTGTCCAGAGCAGCATGAATTACAGCTCAGTAGAGAGACCTGTGGCCTCTGGGCCCAATGTACCTTGCATCTCGGAGCCGAGAGAACAAAATGTGCCCAAGATAGAGAGTCAGGGTTGTTCCACCTTTTCTGCTAGAACGCCAGTCTGCTGTGACATGAGGAGGTGTGAGCAGTTTGGGCAGCATCAGGATCAAACCCTTGGCATGGCCTCTGGCCAGGTGCCAGTGTGGTTTCTCTACAGGACTCCCTGGGCAACAGATATCAACAAATGGAATGAATTCTGGAGAAAAAGAAGGTGGTGATAAGTAGACGTTTGTGAACACTTTAACAAAAGCTCTTTTGGGAATTTCCAGAAATACTCAAGGGTTGTGTTAGTGAATTTAGGCTACTGTAACAAAATTGCACAGACTAGGTGGCTTAAATAATAAATATTTCTCATAGTTCTAGAGATGGGAAATCCAAGATTAAGGTGTTGGCAGATTTGCTTCCTGTTGAGGGCCCTTTTCTTAGCTTGCAGATAGCTACCATCTTGCTGCATCCTTACATGATGAAGAGAGGGAAAGGGTTCTGGTCCCTCCCACTTCCTTTAAGGGTACTAGTTACATCACACAGCTCTACCCCCATGACCTCGTCTAAATCTAATTACTTCCCAACGGAGGCACCTCCAAACATCCTCATACTGAGAAGTAGGGCTTAAACATATGATTTTGGGGGACACAAATATTCAGTCCCTCACAGGGAGTGAGGCAAGAACCTAAGTGAACACGTAGGAGCAAGAACTGTGTGTCTGGCTTATTAACATTCTTGGGACCCTGTATCTATAGGCAGATGAGGCCCTGAACCCACAGATTACAAGGTGATGTGAAGTCCCTGAGGGGGGAAACATTGGGAGTGCAAGGCTGCCATTGCCCCCCCCACATCAGGCCCTGGAACAAACACACAGCCAGTCTCAGGATGTTGGAGTTTCCTAGATTTCTAGCTCCTGCTGTTTCTTGCACTACATAGTTAAAAACAATGGTTTTGTTTCATGCCAGTCAAATGGAACCAGTGCTTCAGTGCCCAGAACCCCTTCCTGGTACAGCTCTTGGTCAGTGGGGACCACATGTGAATCGAATGACTTTTGGAAAACATAAGTGAAGTAGAAGCCAGTGCTGTGGCAGCTTGCACACAGAGTCCTGATCTGGTGGTTCCTCTTGTTGACAGGGGTGGGTTATCCTTCCAGCCTCCCTCCTATAGCAGGGTCAAGTGTGTGGCAGCTCTAGGTGAGGGGCACCAGTTTCCTTTGCCGGTCGCCCATGGTACCCAGGCTGGAGGTGGTCAGAGAGATGGAAGTACCTGTTTGCTCTTGTTTTTGCCCTTGCCCCATTTTCCCTCCTGATTTTGGCCTGGGTGACTCCAAACTCAATACCTGATGCTTAGAGCCCCCCACCAGCCCCCCTCCAGGGCAGCAGATCCCATCCTCTGGTAAACCAGTCATTCTATATCCCCTTGGCCATGCTGCTTTAACTCAATCAACCTTGACTGGTGTGGAGACATCCCAAAAGAAAGAGAGTTTAGAAGCCAAGAGAGTGAATGATGGGCAGGAAGAAACATACAAAAATATAGCATCCTCTAAAGAGTAAAATTACTTTGCATTTGTGACTGCTACCCAAAGGTGAATATAGTCTTTTTGGTGACTTAAAAAAATTTTTAAGTAATCCCTATATCCAATGTGGGGCTTGAACTCAATCCTGAGATCAAGAGTTGCATGCTCCATTGAACCGAACCAGTCAGGAGTGCTTGTTGACTTTTTTCTTCAGCCTTGTTGAGGTATAATTGGCAAATAATTGTTTATACTTAAGGTGCACAACTTGATGTTTTGATACATATATACATTGTAAAATCATTACCAATACTGTATTGTGTACTTGAAGGCACTCTAAAAAGTCCAACCCACAGTAAAAACAACTTTTGTTCCTCTAAGATGTGCTTAGGATTTTTTTTAGGATATCTTGAGCTTCTTTGGTAGCGTCAGATCTTGGAGTCCTAGATGGCTATTGCCACACAGCCCAACAGCCAGCTTGGAACACGTGGGCTCAGGTCAGGACATCATTTGTTGATTCTCATGCTTTTCTGTTCTTCTTCATTATAAGACCTTAACCATGTCATGTCACAAATTTTGGGCCTCAATTTCCCCATGTGCACAATGGCTTATTTGGATACACTGATAACTTCAAACATTTTTATTTTTTAAATTTTTTTTATCTTAAAGATTTCTTAAGTAATCTGTACACCATGTAAGGCTAGAATTCATGACCCTGAGATCAAGAGTTGCATGCTCTACCAACTGAGCCAGCCAGGCGCTCCTCAAGCATTTTTATAGTAAGAAATATATTTTGCATCAACATCCAATACAAATACACATACAAATCAGTATAAAGTGTAACAAAAGTTTCATGAGTCAATACTTACCATTACTATTTAAGATTTATGTCCTTCTAAAATTCATATGTTGGGGGGCACCTGGGTGGCTCAGTCAGCTAAACATCTACCTTCAGCTTAGATCATGATCCCGAGTCCTGGGATTGAGCCCCACATCATGCTCCTTGATTAGCGGGGAACCTGCTTCGCTCTCTACTCTGCCCTTCTCTCTGCTTGTACTTGCTCTCTCTCTGCCCAATAAATAACTAAATCTATAAAAAAATAAAATAAAATTCATACGTTGAAACCTAACTAACTCCCAAGGTGATCGTATCAAAAGGTGGGGCCTTTGGGAGGTGATGAGGTTGTGAAGGTGGAGCCCTCATGAATGGGACTGGTGTCCTTATCAAAGAGACCCCTGGGAGTTCCCTGGCCTCTCTGTCATATGAGGACACAGCGAAAAGATGGCCGTCTATGAATCAGGAAGTGGACTCTACCAGACACCAAATCTGTTGGGGCCTTGATCTTAGACTTTGCAGCCTCCAGAACTGGAAGGAGGAAATGTTTGCTGTTTAAGCCTCTCGGTCTACCGTATTGTTACAGCAGTCCGAACAGATCAAGAAATTGGTGCTGAGAAGCGGGGTGCTGCTGTAACAAAGGTCTAAACATGTGAGAGCAGCTCTGGGTAGAGACTGGAGCCTCCATTGCAGTGAGTGGGCCTTTAAAGAGAGCTCAAAAAGGAAAGAGGGGTGCTAGACAGAAAGCCTCAGTCTTCTGGATGGAAAAGGTCACTCTGATGAGCTCTCACATGGAAATGAGGACATGTTACTGGCAATTAAAGGAGAGACAATCCTTGTTATACAGTGGCAAAGAACGTGGCTGAACTGTGTTCACGTTCTAGTGTTTTCTGAAACACCAAACTGCAAGTAATGAAATCGGATATTAGCTGAAGAGATTTCTAGCAATGTGTTGAAGGTGAGGCATGGCTCCTCCTGATGGTTTATAGTGGAATGTGAGAAGAGAGAAGTGACTTAAATATGTGATTGTTCAGCCAAAAGGAAGCAGAACCCAGAGTGGACTGAGAAAAATCTCAGCCTCCTTATACTGGAAAAATGAGAACCCTAAGGGTATGGCCAAGCAACCTTTTGGTATGGGGTTTAACATGGATGTAATCAACAAAGGCCAGGCACAGAGGTGGGGTGACACCAGCAGAAACACTGCCAGCTGGGACTAAAGGGGACAGAGGAAGTGAGGTCAAAATGAAGGAAGAATGTTGGACTTCTTAGACCTCATAGGACTGGACCATAATACTATTCAGCTGCAAACACTCACTATTCTTCCTAAAGGCTCGAGGTGCCTGCACTAGGCCACAATTGCCACCATCTAGGTCTCAAAGGACAGGGCGGCCACATGGTGCCATGGGCTTGGGAGTCGGGAGAGCCTCAGGGCACCAGCAGAGAGCCACCATGGGCCATCCCAAGGAGCTGGAGAGTACTGTCGCCAGCCCAGTGGGCCTGAAAGAGCATCAAGCCAGAGGGGAACATTCTAGAGCCTTAAGGTTTAATGTTGCCCTGTTGGTTTGAGACTTACTGGGGACCCATTTACCCCTTCCTTCTTTCCTATTTCTTCCTTTTGGAAAGGGACCATCTATCCTATGCCTGTCCCACCACTGTAACTTGTTTGCTTTTGTGGGTTCACAGCTAGAGAGGAATCGGCCTCAGTATGAACCAGACCTTGGGTCTAGCTGATAGGTGATCTAGAGGAAGTATAGATGAGCCTTTGGCCTCACACTTTGTAGCTGATGCCAGAACCAGTTAAAACTTCTGAGGGCTGTTGGGTGGGATGAGTGTATTTTGCATGTGAGAAGGACATGAATTTGGGGAGCCAGGGGCAGGATGCTTAGACTGAGTGTGTCCCCCATCCCCCGAATTCATATGTTGAAACCCTAACCCAGCCTTGGGGAGGCGATGAGGTCATGAGGGTAGAGCCCTCATGAACGGGATTGGTACCCTCATAAAAGACACCCAGAGAGCTGCCTCAACCTTTCTGCCATATGAGGACACATCGAGAAGATGGCCATCTGCGAACCTTACCAGACACCAAATCCATGGGTGCCTTGATCGTAGACGTCCCAGCTTCCAGAATTGTGAGACATAAATGTTTGTTGTTGAAGTCACCCAGTGTATAGTTCTTATCTGTTATAACAGCCCCAAAGGACAAAGACAACACACTTGAATCTTTTCTATTATTTTCTTTTCATTCTGTTTCATGTTTCCAAATATGCTAGTCAAGGCTTGCAAACTTGATTTTAAGACAACCACAGGTAGGTCACGAGTTGCAGCTTGAACAACGAACTCTAGAGGCTTCTAGTGCATTCAGCCAGCCCCCAAGCTCTAGGACACCTTGGTGGGTGGGGGTGGGGGGGTGGTTTAGAAGCCCGTGCTGGTAACCTACCTCCAAGTGGCTTCCTCTGAGTGTAGATGCTTGGAGGGGGCTGTGTTTTCCCCTCCTCTGGAAAGGCAAAGATACTCACTCCCCACTCCCCACCTCCACAGGAGGAAAGAGCCTGAGACCCTGACGATAGGCCCCTGTGGCTGGTCCTATCTGCCACTGTACCTGGGGCTACAGAGCCCAGGAAACCAAAACTACCCAGGGAGGGCACTGACAGTGCTCACTTTTGACCATTGCTCACAACTGCTGTGACAAGGCAGACACTGGCACCAATGGGGCATGAACTGGGCCAAGGGGCCCTGGGGACAGAGCATCACTCTGACCTAGTTAAAGGACCAGGCACTGGGTTGAGAGGTTCAAGGTCCTCTGGCTGAGAACCTGACTTGTGCCCTCCTGATTGGGGAGGCAGGCAGGCAGTTACCGAGGATTCAAGTAATTAAATAAGCCAGTGAAGTCTGACCTCTCTATCAATGCAACATGGGCAGCATGACAGCCAGTTGATGTGTCAGCCTGGCCGGACCATGGTCCCCAGTTATTTCATCAAATGCCAATCCGAGTGTTGCTATGAAGGTATTTTGTAGTCTTGGGGAACATCTACAATCAGTTGACTTCAAGTAAAGAAGACTTCTAACCCTCGATAATGTGGGTGGGCCTCATACAATCCGTGAAAGGCCTTCTGAGGTTTCCGAAAGAAGAAATACTGCCTCCAGACCACATCATCAAGCCCTGACTGAGTTTCCAGCATGCTGGCCCACCCTATAGATTTAAGACTTGCCAGGTCTCACAATTTTGTGAACCAGCTCCTTAAAATCCATCCAACCATCCATCCACCCACTCACCTCTCCATCTATCTATGTGTATCTGTCTGTCTCATATCTTGGCTCTACTTCTCTGGAAAACCTGACTGAGCACTGTGTGATGATTACTCTCTGGGCACTCCTGGAACACTGACCAACTACAGACTCACACAGCCTTATGGAGGTTTTGGCAACAACAGTTGTGATCAGAATTAGTGGTTAACATTTACCTGCACTGTTCCGATCATGCAGCCCTCTCTCCGGAAGCCCAGATGGAGCTGGAGAAGGTGACAGATGAGGCTTGGGGACACAGTGAGGGGTTCTCCACCTGACGTCTCCCTGGCAGAAAAGGACCCTGAAATGGCAACAGGGGGCATCAGAAAGTTCAGGACTGGCTGGTGCCAACCAGCTCACCTACTCTTTCCAAACCTCAGCCTCTCTGTGTGGAAAGCAGGGGAAAACCTGCCATCCTGGCCACCTGTAGGGTTGCTGGAAGGGATCGGATTTGGAAATTAGATGACCAGAGGGCAAGGTGCCTCCCTGCTGGGGCCCAGGGTTGCATGACGTGTGCAGCCCCAGACACTCTCGCCTTTGCAGACCCCTTCCTCAATAATGGGATAAATAATAATTATAGTTTATGACTGTGTTGCTATAAAAAGGACTATGCCAATTCATATTACTGTATATTACCCCACATTAATCGTACATATTAAAATATTTCCTTCTAAAAGTTCATTGTCTCCCTTCTGATTTGAAAAGAAATTGAAATATTTTCATGAGCCTCTAAAGGCATCATGGCCCTAGCCCATCCTATGCCTAATGGAGACGTATGCCCCGAGACCCCTGCCAGCCCCAGGAGGCACTTGGAGAGTGTCCAGGCCACGGAGGAGCAATCTTCTCCCCTGGAAGAGCTGAATCGGCACAAAGAATCGGGCAGACAGCTGCTTTTTGTCTTTGTCATTAAAAAAGTCTATGCAGTCCTGTGGAAAAAGATACAGCCCTACAATTTAGATGACCAGTTATGTGGGAAAAAGCCAGGTCCCTAAGAAAAATCAGCAGTGCTTTTTTATGATTTAAAGTCATCATAATTGTCACTGACCCTATCAAGCACTTATTATAGGCTGCACATGGGGCTAAGTGTCAGACTTTCATCTTCACAAGAAACACATCTTAGGGACCGGAAGGTTGGGGCACCAGGCTGGTGGGGAGGGGGGTCAGAGGCAGCAAAGAGCATAAAGCAGAAGGGACCAGTCGGGCCAAAGGGACTGGGAAGACACCCTTAGGGATTCCCAGTATTCTCATGATTTGCTCTTCTAGAATCACCTTCCATGACAGCTTAATAAACTTGGAACAATAGCACAGAACCCAGTGCAAAAGTTAACATTTTCATGAATACTTCAGGAAAAGAGTCTGCACTCGCCTCTGATTTTCCTCTCAGTGACTTCCCAGGCTAACAACAGAGACTGTTAAATAATAACACGTTTTATATGTTTCCTGCTCTTGAACTGAAAAAGGACGATGCATCTGGGAGTTTGGGGGAAGTCTTCGCAAACGGGGTGAGCCAGGGCAGGACTTGGTTCCCTGAGAGAGAACAGCTTCCTGGCTTCAGGGTGGAGAGGCCCCAGAGGTTGGCCACTCAGTCTGGTGGGCCCAGGGTACAGAGAGAGCAGAAAAAAGGCAGGACACGACACTATGTACAAGGACACTATGTACAAGGACACGGCAGCTCCAAGGGGCCAAGTCGAGATAAGGAGTCGGGCAGTGTGACTCCAGACTGTTCTGACTTGGTCACTTAGCTGGTTGGCCATGAATGGGTTATTTCATCCCTCCGAGCTGCCTTTTCCTTGCATGGCACTGGTTGCACACCTACTGTGTACCAGAGGTCCCTACATACTGAAACCCAGCAGTGAGGCAAAGCTTTGCCCCGGCCCCTGCATAGACGAGGAAGCAGGCTCTGAGAGCCTCCCAAGGGCCATTAGGTAGAGAGACGCAACATCCCAAGGGCTCAGAACTGGCAGGAAGCCTGCCGGTCCTCCAGTCCAGCCTTAGTCTGCTGCTCTGGACACTCCCCTCACCCTCCCATCGATCTACCCCCACTTTTAGAAATTGCACTTAATTTGGGTGTGTGTGATGAAATCTGTCAATTAACATTTTTTTAAAGATTTTATTTATTTATTCATGAGACACACACACACACACAGAGAGAGAGAGAGAGAGAGAGAGCAGAGATATAGGCAGAGGGAGAAGCAGGCTCCTTGCAGGGAGCCAGATGTGGGACTCGATTCCAGGACTCCAGGATCACACCCTGAGCTGAAGGCAGATGCTCAACTACTGAGCCACCCAGGTATCACTGTCAATTAACATTTTCAAGTGTACAATTCAGTAGCATTAATTGTATTAGGGACATTATGCAACGATCCCCAGTTATTCTAGAACATTTTCATCCCCCCACCTCCCAAAAAACCCACATTGTCAACCAGTCACTCATTCTCACCCTTCCCCCAGCCACTGGCAACCTGTAATCTGTTTTCTGTCTATGGACTGGCTGATTCTGGACATTACAGGGGAATGGAATCATGCAGCATGTGGTTTGTGACTGGCTTCTTCAACTTAGCACAATGTTTTCACTGTTCGTCCATGCGGCACTGTGGATCGGCACTTGACTCTCTTTTACTGCTGAGTAATATTCCATTATGGACAAACTGTGTTTTGTCTCTCCACTCACCAGGTGATGAACATTTGGGTTGTTTCCACTTTTTGGCAATTATGAATAATGCTATTGGGAGCATTCACTGCCCAAGCACCAGTTCTGGTGGGTACATGTACCCAGGAGTGGAAATGCCAGGTCATATGGTAAACTGCTGTTGCACTTTGTGAAGAACCACCCAAGTGTTTTCTGCAAAGGCTGCCCCATTTTCCATTCCCACCAGCAGGGCACAGGGCTTCCAACTTCTCCACAGCCTCACCCACACTTGTTCTTTTCTGGGTTTCTTTTGTTGGCTTTTAAATCTTAGCGCTGTGAGGTAGAATCTCATTGTGGTTTTGATTTGCATTTCTCCAATTGCTAGTGATGTTGAACATCCTTTCATATGTTTGCTGGCCCTTCCATTTTTTTTTTAAATATATAATTATCCCATCTCCTAATAATCTTTTTTTCTAAGATTTTACTTATTTACTTGACAGAGAGAGAGAGAGAAAGCGAGCACAAGCAGAGGGAGGGGCAGAGGGAGAAGGAGAAGCATACCCCCACTGAGCAGAGGGCCCGATGTGGGACTTGATCCCTGGACCTTGGGATCATGACCTGAGCTGAAGGCAGATGCCCAGCCGATTGAGCCACCCCAGTGCCCCCTCATTGTTTTCAATACAGACTAAAACAGGCCTACCAGAGCCTCAAAGGCCCTACCCCCTCCCCTCTCGCAGCCTCCCCATGGCCCAGTGTATGCCCCTCTGCTCACCCATTTTCACTCTGGGTGCCAGCCACACAGGCCTCTCTCTCCCACACGTGCCTTAGAGCCTATACACACGCGGTCCCCTCTGCCTGCAACTGCTCTCTTTCCCTGGTTCCTCATCCCCATGGGTTACCTCCTTACCCTCCATCTGTCCACCCTGCCCGCCAGCCTCGGCTGACCCCCGCCTGCATGCACAGAGCACCACTGTGCACCGCCCCTCACCACACCTCATCTGAGTGAGGAGGTCTCCTGCTCCTTGTATGGTTTCCTGGTGGCACATTTGCTGCTATGGCTCCAGCTCCTAGCCGAGGCCTGGACAAACACTACGTTTGGGTCCAAAGCAATGGACAGAAGGCTGAACTGAAGGATGGAAGGATGCGTAGGTTTCCCACCAAAGATGGGCACTCCTGCCCAAGGAGCACAGACAATTCCATCCTGGACTATTCGTGCCCTGAGCACCCAGTACTAGGGCGGCAGCACCGTCGAGGCATTCCCAGTCATCTCCCATTGACATCTTTGGAGGTGCCCATCGTCAGCTGTGGTCTGTTATGACTCATGCCCTTGAGGCACATGTCTGTTGTCAGCAAGTGACTCATGGAAGTAGCTTTTTGGCCTTGGCAGCCGCTAGGCCTGATGACATCCGGGAGAGAGTCCCACAGTGGGAGGCAAGAGCCAGAGTTCCAGTCCTAGTCTGCGATGACTCGCTGTGGGAGCTGGGGCCCTGGCCTCCCCAATCTGTAGCATACATCAGAACCACCTGTAGAGCCCTTTTATTTTATTTTTTTAAGATTTTATTTATTTATCCACGACACACACACACACACACACACACACACACACACAGAGGTAGAGACACAGGCAGAGGGAGAAGCAGGCTTCATGCAGGGAGCCCGATGGGGGACTCGATCCTGGGTCTCCAGGATCACGCCCTGGGTTGAAGGCAGGCACTAAACTGCTGAGCCACCCAGGGATCCCTTAGAGCCCTATTCAAAAGGCAATTGGCTCTCCCTCCCTCCCTCCACCCAGAGATTCTGATTTAGTGGCTCTGGCAGAGGGCCCAGGAAATCTGCATTTTAATCAGCAGCCCATGTCCCTGATGCTCCACCTTGCTTGGATACTCTGCACGAGCTGCTTGAGGGCCCTCTCCACTGCCCCAGACTTCAGTTCTGGGATTCTAGACTGTGTTGCCCTCACAGCCTTTGCTGGGTGAGGTCCAAGAGCTTCCATAAAGGGAGGGCCAGCTCCCTTTCTATTTCCGGAACACCAACGCAGGGCCAGGCCCGGGCTAGTTGATTGCTGGCCTCCAGTCCATGACGCGATTACCATCACGTCTTCTAGGGTGGACGGATTCTGCCCCTATAAGCCACAAACTCTCTGTGACAAGGGCTGGAATAGTGAGGTGTGAGCCAAGGGTGTTGGGCAGGCAGGGGGAAAAGTAAGCCCCCTCCTGACGGGCACCCCAGGAAAGGCAGAGGTAGGGGCAGGTACTGCTGGGCTTTGGGAAATACACTGGAAGCATACTGGGAAGGAGGTGGCAGCTTATGGCCACGTGTTGGGGAAGACAAGGACAGGAAGGACAGGGAAAACACCACGGAGGGAAAAGGAAGGTTCTAGATTATGAAGGGAGAGAAGTAGTCATGGCCATATCCTGGAGGACCTGAAATATCAGGGTGGCAGGGTGATAGGGGGTGGGGAGGGAGATAGTGGCAGGGCAGCTTAGGAGCCTGAGGATCCTGTTGTCCCTGGGGGGTCATGACAGGCCTGGGAGCATGGGCTACTGGTAAAAGTCTCTTTAACAAATGGAGCTGGGGAAACTGGACAGCTACATGCCAAAGAATGAAATTGGCCCACTTTCTAACACCAGACACAAAAATAAACTGGAAATGGATTAAAGACCCAAATGTGAGATCTGAAACCATAAAAATCCTAAAAGAAAACATAAAGCATACGTAGTAATTTCTTGGACATTGGCCTTAATAACATTTTTCTGGAAATGTCTCCTAAGGCAAGAGAAACAAAAGCAAAAATAAACTCTTGGGACTATATCAAAATAAAACGCTTTTGCACAGTGAAGGAAATCATCAACAAAATGAAAAGGCAGAAGTTACTTGCAAATAATATATCCACTAAGAGGTTAATATTCAAAATATATAAAAGAACTTATACTACTCATCATCGAAAAAACAAAAACCAAAAAACCAACAAATAATCTGATTAAAAAATGAGCAGAGGACCTGAAGAGACATTTTTCCAAAGAAGACATAATGGCCAACGAACACAAGAAAAGATGCTCAACATCACTTATCATCAGGGAAATGCCAATCAAAGATACCACTTCACATCAGTCGAGGGTGGCTAGTATCAAAAAGCCAAGAAATACCAAGTATTGGCAAGGTTGTAGAGAAAAGGGAACCCTTGTGCACTGTTGGTGGGAATGTAAATTAGTGCAGCCACTGTGGCAAATAGTATGGCGGTTCCTTAAAAAATTTAAAATAGATCTATGGTATGATCCAGTAATTTCACCACTGGGTATTTACACAAAGAAGAAAATGCCACTTCAAAATGATATCTACTTATTGACAATGGTCAAGATATGGCGGCGACCCAAGTGTCCACCCATAGATGAGTGGATAAGGAAGACATGGTATTTACATATAATGGAACATTACTCAGCCATAAAGAAGAATGAGATCTTGCCGTTGGCAACAACATGGATGGACCTAGAGGGTATAGTGCTAAGTGAAATAGAGAAAGATGAATTTCATATGATTTCACTTACATGTAGACAAAGCAAATCAGCAAATAAACAACAACAACAAAAAAAAACAGAAATAGACTCATAAATACAGAGAACAAACTGGTGGTCACCAGAGGGGTGGCAGTGGGGTGGGGGAATGGGCGAAATAGGTGAAGGGAATGAAGAGGCCAGCCTCCGGGTATAAGATCAAGAAGTCAGGGAGATGAAAATCACAGTACAGGGCATATAGTCAACAATACTGTGATAACCTTGCCTGGTGACAGATGGGGACTACACTTATTGTGATGAGCACTGAGTAATGTATAGAATTGTTGAATCACTATGTTGTGCACCTGAAACTAAAATAACATGTATGTCAGCTATACTTCAATAATAAGAATTTAAACTAAAAAATGAGCATCTATTTAAAAAAAAAAAACAGCTTTGGGAGCTCCAGACTGCAGCACTGAGGAGGGTCTGGGGGTAGAAGCCGTCCCTGCCCTGAACTTGACTCTCTCCTTAGGTTGCCCCTCATTGACCAGTGTGCCCTAGAAGACATCCCCTCCCCATTCAGGATGGTCCTAAGGACTTCAGGCCTGAGCTGGGGCTTCCAGCAAGCCTGCTTCCTGACCTGTTGGCTTTCTGTTTAGAGTAGGGAAGGGGCCTTTGCTAGGCTGTGTGCCCAGAAGATAAACTAGCACAACCACAAGATGGTTAGGAGTGGCAGGGCTCTGGATTCCCAGACCGTCTCTACCCCTTGCACTTCCTTGGGCAAGCCACCCACCTTCTCTAAGTCTCAGTCTGCTCCTCCACGAAATGAGGGTACAATTAGTACCCACCTTAGGATTTCACTGACTTGAAGCAAAAGGCTGCACAGAAAGCCTGGGCACTCTCCTGTTCTTCATGGCAGAAGAGAAACTCCACTAGACCCACTAACTAACTAAGTCGGTAGCCAAAGCTGAAGCACTGAGCTTCAATCATGGCCCTGGGACAAAGAACTCCACCAAGATGAACCTCGAGGAAGGGCTGAAGAGAGCACACCGGCAAGGCTGCCAGGGCGGTGGGAGGAGGAGAAGCAGCTTTCAGAGAGCCACTGTCAGCTGGTGCCAAAGGGGCACCCAGAAGACCAGAGAGCACCAAAGAGAGCTTCATCATTTGAGACAGGAGACAGGCAAGAGACAGGAGAAGGGGACGTGCCGAAGTTGATAGTGGGGGGCGGGGAGTGGCATTTGCACAAATCTGGATTCCCTCTGATGAGTAACCTGCCCCTGCCTGGCCTTGGCCTGCTCTCAGGAGCCTTGAAACTGCTAGACACTGCTCCCTCCTCTTGATGGAAGGTCAAACTGGGGGCTCAAACCCAAGGGTGTGGCCACTCTGGGTTAGGGGAAGTAGGGAATGCAAAGAAGGGTATCCCCAGGGAGGAAGGCAGAGTTGGGCTAAATCCAACTCCAGGGATTTGGGGCCTCCAGGCCTGAGCTCCAACAGACATGTTGCCTCCACCTGGCTCACTTCATAGAGCGTGGATCTCTGGGAAGAGGCTGGAATGTCAGTCTAGGGGTAGCTGGGGGAGAGAGAGGGGTGGGGGAACAGCTGCCAGAGGCTGTTCAAGGCTACCTCCCCTCCCCTCATAGGTAGACCACCACTCAGCAGCACATCCCGCCATTCTTGGTCTCTGATCTGTGACCCAGGCTCAGGGCCACCAGCAGTTCCAGGCGCTCGCCTGCAGGTCCACTGGACACTGCCCTCGCTCTGTGAATGCCTCCAAACTATGTGTGAAGCAAGTCACGTCCTATCAGGATCCTCCACTGCTGCCATGACCCTAGGAAGAATCTTGGTTCCAGCTTCCAAATCCAGCCTTGGGGCCCTTCCCCTACAGCAGGCCACTTCCCACAGGCCCTGTCTCCCAGACACAGGGGCCCCTGTTCTCCCTCCTATTCCTGTGGGGACACCCTCTTCTTGCTGAGCCCCAGAGTCTCCCTGGCTGTGCCCTCCAGCAGCTGCCCTTCTGCTCCTTAGCCTTCCCTGCTGTGTCACCCTCATCTCCTCTTACAGGTCTGTCTTACAACCTGCTGGGCCTAAAGCCAACAGCTGCTTCCCTGGGCTTGTGCAGAGGAGCTGTGGATATGCCCGGTAATGTTTCGTGTCAAGCTGGCTAGGCCGTGGTGCCCCGTTGTTTGGTCAAATGCCAGTCTTGATGTCGCCGTGAAGGTGTTTTTCAGATGTGATTAACATTTAGATCAGTAGGCTCCGAGGAAAGCAGATGACCCTCCGTATGTGAGTGGACCTCATCCAATCAGTTGATGGCCTTGCGAGCAAAGACAGAGGTTCTCCAAAGAAAAGATGCTGAGCCCAGAGATCCTGCCTGAGAGTCCAGTCTTCAACTCAAGAGTGCAGGCTTGCCCTGCTGACTTGACAACTACCAGCCCCCATCATTGTGCAAGCTAACTTCCAAGAAATAAGTCTCCCACTGTGTGTGTGTGTGTGTGTGTGTGTGTGTGTGTGTCTCCCCTGACTCATACAGCAGACCAATGAGTGAAGTGTGTTGGCTGGGCAGGCATGTGGCAGCCACCACCATGCATGGGAAGTGTGAACACTCTGGGGGAACCCGCGCCTGTGTAGAATGGTCCCAGTCTGGCCCAGGGCCCTCCCCGCCTGACATGGACTCAAACCTGTGGTTGGTGCAGGCCACATGTGCATGTTCTACAGAGGCCACTGGCCAGAGAGGAGGAGGGCTGGGTTCTAGCCCAGCTCACCCACCAGCTGGGTGACCTTGGGTAAGGTCCTTCCTCTCCCTAGGCCAAAGTGTCCCTATTCTCAGCAGCAGCAGCAGCGCCAGACAGCAGTAATTGTTTGTAAATGTTTTACAGTAGCAGATTGCTCTGTGCCAAAGAGAATCTTATACAGTAGATCGACTTTTAAAGCTGTCACATAGGGCCCTTCTGGCTTCCGTGGAGGATAGGGAGCAGCAGAGAGCTCCTTCCACCCGCCAGAGTCCTGCCTGAAGCTTGGACCTTGACCCCCAGAGTGTTCACGCTCTGGCCTGCTCCAACATGTGTAGACTTTCGGGTGGAATCCATTTCCTTGGCCTGCTTCGCTCCATGTGCCTTTGGGCTGGTGGAGGAGAATCTCATTACCGCTCGTGACTCAAAAGTCTAAAAGCAGCAGACAACAGCTCCTTTCAGAGCTCCCTCTGAACCCCAGGGTCTCATTATGTGACGCTGATTTTTAGAGAATCGAGACAAGAGCAATCACATATAAGGCAGAAAAATGTGCCTTGTGTCCCAGAGCAGTGGCAGCTGGAGCCCCTGTCCGAGTTTTCACACTCCAGCCCCGCTCTATGCTGAGTCCTCTGAGAAAGGTGGCCCTGGCTAAGGCAGGCCCATGCCACTGACGGGCCCAATCAAAAGGCCAGCAGCTTTATGAGAGGCCTTCTTGCCCCCAGGATGGGTGTGGCCTGGAATATTGGCCTTGTTCCTTTTACTAGCTGGCCTTTCAGCTCTCCTGGGGACTGGCACATAATAAGTCTCGAGTATCCCAAAAGGCCAAGGGCAGCTGACCGGGAGTTCAGAAGGATGGCTGGCCTCCTACTCCCTCCACCCCTGGGTAAAGGAAGGCACTTCCCAGAATGTGTCTGGACAATGGAACAGGAAAGGGGAAAGAATCAAAGCAGGATTTTTACCTGGGACTAGCTCAGGGTGGTACTGTGCTGGGTATTATTCCTCTAACACAAGGAATAACCTCCCTCTATGTACTCTTGGGCCATTTCTGCCTCTACAGGAGCCTCTGAAGGTTCAGGAATAAAAAGCAATTGAAGAGCTGCAAATAATGTAATCAGAATTTCAAAAGAGTGTGAAAAGAGGTGGTTAAGAGCCCACTTGGAAGGTCAAGGAAATCTTCTGTAGTTTTGCCTTCCCTGACCACCCTGGATACACCACCAAATGCCAGTGGTTTTTATTAGGGGTAGGCTCCAAAATGGAAGCCTGGGCACCCGTGTGATTGAACCAACAGGAATCAGAGGTGTGGTTTTCAAACCCCAGGGGGTACAAACGCAGCCGAGGAGCCCCGGCTCTTTGGCAGCTCTGGCTTGCCACCTGCTACGTGTTTCTTGACTCCCCCAGGCTCTCCTCCCCTCCACAGGAGACACCCAGGATATCGGCTGCCTATGGACACTATTGCTCCATTTGTGACTCTCATAGGCAGGGCCTGGTCCCACCTGCTGGGTACTTCCTGCCACACACTGGGCAGCTGGTCTAGGGCAAAGAGGACACCAGTAGGAGCAGGCAAGTGTCCCTGGAGAGTATCATCTCTCTACTACCACTACCACTTAGGCTGGGACCATGGTAAAGCAAAACAGGAGAGTCAGGAGCTGGCAGGAGGTGTGAGCACTGGCTGCTGCCATCTATCACCAATGAGCTGGTGTGACACCTGGCCTGTCCCTTGTCTTACTGGGAACTGCCCTTGCCATTGCTAGTTTCCTGGGAGGTAGCCTGGGATCAGGGACTCTGCACCCTAATCAAACCTTCCTGGACTGCTGGAATTTCCTCTCTGGACAGTCACTTTGCTCCCAAAGGGCCAGGAAGGGCTCTTCCTTCTTTGGTCTCCTCCTCCTCAGCCCCTCCCTCTCCAGGTCAAGAGCACCACTCTGCCCAAAGTGTTCTGGCTTGTTGAGTGCTTACCCAGCATGCACGATTGAACTCTGATCCTCACAACTGTCCTGGAGAAGGTGTATCATCCCATCAGAAGAGGAGGAAGCTGAGGCCAGAGAGAAGGACCAGAAGCGAAGACTGCATGCAACCCCCCTTTGTCTGTGACAAAGCTTGTCAACCACCCCACCTCACCAGCCCAGGCCTGGCAGAGGATTTGAAGCCAAGCAGCCCCAGCTAGGACCAGTCCCAGGCCAGGCTGCTTTCCACTCCTGGGAACACTATATGGCTACATGGTGACTGCAATGCCTCCTTTTCAGACTTGCTGAGTCACTTCGCAGCAACCACCAGGCCAGTGTCTTCATCTGCTTGGGCTGCCACGGTGTCTTAAACAACAGACATTTATTTACCACAGTTTTGGGGACTGGAAGTCCAAGAGCAAGGTGCCAGAAGATTTGGTTCCTGGTGAGGGCCCACTTCCTGGTTTGTAATAGCCACCTTCTTGCCGGGCGCTCACATGGCCTTTCCTTGGTGCATGTGCAGGGGGAGAGTGGAAGCTGTGGGATCTCTTCTTATAAGGGCAGTAATCTCATCCTGGGGATCCCACCCTCGTGACTTCCAAATACCATCACATTGGGAGGTAGGGCTTCAAAGTATAAATGTGGGGGGACACAAATATCCAGGCCATATCAGCCAGGGAGAGTGGGGACAAAGGTAAGTTGCTACTCCTCTCCCCAGCACATTTCTGCTCCTCAGACAGGAATTACCCAAGGCCTCTGTCAGGCAGAAGGAGATGGAGCAGCTCAGCCAGGAGGACCCTCTGAGAGCTCCACACCTGATGTGCCTTTCTGCACCTGTTCTGGTGCTGGATAGGTTTGCTTCTATTAATCTAATTACTGTCGATTTACAAGCTTCCAATGCCGACCTCACCTTCCAAAGCGGTTAAGTACCAAGCTGGGAGCTCACGGGCAGTGAGAGGGCCTTACACAGGCTGGAGCCCGTCATGCTGCCTCAGCCTTGAGTGAAAGGCAAAGGGGTTCCACCCAAGCAAGGCACTAGTCAGCCAGTAGGAATTCCTTGGGTGCCAGCTGGCAGGGCTCGGACCATTGGATGGTCCATAGGCTCAAGGTCTCAGGGGCAGCATGGCGCACTGTATGAGTTTCCCGGGGCTGCTGCAACAAGTTACCACAGACTGTGTGACTTCAAAGAACAGAAGTCTTGACCTCACAGTTCTGCAGGCCTGAAGGCTGAAACCCAGGTGTTAGCATAGCTGTACTCTCTCCAAAGGCTCCAGAGGAGGGTCATGTGTCTCTGGTGTCTGGCAGTGGCCAGTTTCCTTGGTGTTCCTTGGCTTGTTGGCAGCATCACCCCAATCTCTCTTCATGTGGCCTTCTTTTCTGCTCTGTGTCTTCCTCTTCGTCTGTCTTTTGTAAGGACACTTGTCATTGGATTTGGGCTCCACCAGGATAATCCAGGATGATCTCATCTTGAGAGCCTTAACTTGATTTTATCCAAAGACCCCCCCCCCCTTTTTTTTTCCAAATCAAGGTACATCCACAGGATCTGGAGGTTAGGGCTTGGACATATCTTTTTGGGGGCCACCATTCACCTCACTACATCCATCCTAAGCAATGGATCACAGGTCACCAACCTCTTAGAAGTCTGGCTATCAGAGCACAGATGCCATTGACAAGACCAAAAGCCACTTTCGCCTTTCAGAGTTGGAATAGCCTCACAGGAGGAAGCTGCCCTGCCTCACGGTCCCCCGGCAAGTGAGGGACAGAGCAGGGACTTGTCGCCCAGCCTCTAGGCTTTCCTGGCCTGGATATGCCTGCTGCACTCAGGGATAGGTCAGGACCCCCAGCCCAGCTCATTTACACATCTGTAAGGGGAACAAGGCTTCAGGGTCCCTGAGCACATAGCATGAAAACGCTTTGGGGGCGGTGACTCCGTTCCTACCTCTCAGCATGGCATTGGGAGGCCTTGCATCCCACAGGCCTCAGGTCCCTCAGCTGGAAAAGGAGAAGGCTAGAGTAAGGAACACAGGGGATTCTCCTGGCTCAGGTGCCCACAGCTGCCCAGGAAGCCACGGTGGCCCATTGCTCTCTGTACAGCTGTTGCCGGCCAGGAGAGGGGCAGTGCTGGAATGCACGGGTGTCCTTGGCTGGTGTGCAGCTCGTGGGTCCCTAGGAATGGCACCCCTCCCAGTAAGCCAAGCCAGAGCAGAATGCCTCTGCAGGTCGCAGCCTGGGGTAGAGACAGAACAAAGTTGCACTGCAGACACTGTGGAGGCCTGGGCCCGGCTGCCATTTGATGCTCTCCCCCCTCCTGAAACATTTCTGCTCTGTGGCTACCTAGTCCCTCTGGGTATGCCTTCATCAAAGGGAGCCTCAGCCTCAACCTCCCTCCATCCTAAAGCAGCCAATACCAGCATGACTCTGACTTCTTGAGGGGGTCTTCTTCCCTCTACTGCACCAGACCCTGCGTATCAGCCTTTCTGTCACCCATCCCAGTCCTCAAGGAACCTGCTAGCCACAGCAGTAGATGCCCTCTCTCACACTGGGTACATGGTAGTTCTTCAGCCCCTTAGCCTTTCCTTCTTCAGATATACTCTAGTTTTACAAGGTCCTTCTGAGTGTGGGGCCCAGAATTAGCCAGAATGTCTGGTTGGTGTGTGGCCAAAGCAGAGCAGTGGGGAGCTGTACAGACCAGACACTGCCAAACACTTGGCATCTAGTATCTCAATGAATCCTCCTGCCAGCGCTTTGAGGTAGTTTCTATTATTGTACTCACTGAAAAGATGAAACAAACCATCTGAGTCTCAGAGGTGTTAGGGAGCTTGCCCAAAGACACAGGGGTAAGTGGTAGTCAAAAGTCTAATCAGGCATTCTGGTTTCAGGGTCCATGCCTTATACACTAAACCGCAAAAGAGAGCAGCACACTCACCACCCTTGTTCTGAATACATTGCCTCTGTTGATGCAGCCCAAGGCCATCATTGCTTATCTGAGCCTGCCACGGTGGCACCAGTTCATACTGACCAGTTGACTATTCTCCTCACCCATCTCCATGTGTTGCCCTGTGTGTTCTCTGGGCCCTGGTACAGGGTCCCTCAGTCTCCACTGCTCAGGTTGCTTCCTCCAACTGAGCTATGCTCCAGCCTGTGCAGGTCTCTCCTTCTCCTCTCCACGCCTCTGCCAGCCAATGTGATCAATGAGGAGAGAGAAGTGAGAGTACAAGAGGCAGGCCAAAGGCTGGTGCACAGAGCGGGAAGCTGGCAACTGGTAAATTGAGAGCAATTCCTGGAAATCAGGAAACAACTATTAAGGCCAAAGGCATCAAAATTAAATTGGCCTTTGAAAGAAAAAAGTGCATCTCCGCAGGCATCAACTGTGATTCTGCAAGGTTCTAAGATGAGCTCTAAATGAGATAACGTCTTCCAGTCCAGGTTGGGCTGGGCACATGGGGGCGAAATGTTGGGTGATCTTTGGGAGCCATTAGCATGATCTTGTTTGAATTGCAAGCCACTGAGGAAAGCTGGGAGGGGGCATCTGGGCCTGCAGTCTGACCTATGGCATAGCACAGGGCCACAGACTGTGTCATGTGAGAAACAGGAGGTAAGAGACATAGCACTTTCAGTAGAGCCTGGGGCCAAGGGGCTTTCTCCCTTTTGAGGATTCTTTCCGCTTTAGGAGCTGAGAATCCTGGGGTTGGAGTAGCCCAGAAGTAGGATGTATTCCTGTAATAAGATCATTTTTTAAAAAAAGATTTATTGGGCAGCCCGGGTGGCTCAGTGGTTTAGCACTGCCTTCAGTCCAGGGCGTGATCCAGGAGACCCAGGATCAAGTCCCGTGTTGGGCTCCCTGCATGGAGCCTGCTTCTCCCTCTACCTGTGTCTCTGCCTTTCTCTCTCTCTCTCTCTCTGTGTATCTCATGAATAAATAAATAAATCTTTTAAAAAGAGAGAGAGAAAGAGAGAGAGCACAAGCAGTAAGAGGGGCAGAGGGAGAGGGAGAGAGAATCCTCAAGCAGACTCCTCACTGAGCACAGAGCCTGACTTGGGGTTGGATCCCAGGACCCTGAGATCATGACCTGAGCTGAAATCAAGAGTTGGCTGCTTAACTGACTAAGCCACCCAGGTGCTCCTCCAACTCCAATAAGATCATCTTTAAGAAGCATGAACCAGTGGCAATACCAATGGTGACATTCCTTGGAGACTCACATCAGAATATGCTCCATGAGCTTTGAGCATTCACAGCTACAGTCACATGGCATTTACATTCTTGGCACTGTAGTCCAGGTGAGCAAACATCCCCCACCCCAGTGATAAGCAAGGCTGTCCTGTGGGGAAATAGAGGAAAGACTCACTGCCTATCTTTGGGGAGCTCAGAGACAAGGATACACCTCTTTCTAATATAACATCCATCCTGAGAGTGGAGTCAGGAAGTTCAGAGGAAAACATGATTGTTTTCACCTAAAAACCTTGGAAGGCGGGAACCTGGGTGGCTAAGCGGTTGAGCGTCTGCTTTTGGCTCAGGGTGTGATCAAGTCCCACATTGGGCTCCCTGCATGGAGCCTGCTTCTCTCTCAGCCTGTGTCTCTGCCTCTGTGTGTGTGTGTGTGTCTCATGAATAAATAAATGAAATCTTTTAAAAAATGAAAAACAAAAAACAAAAAACCTTGGAAGGCTTCCCGGAAGAGGCAATAGTTGACCTGGACCTTGGAAGGTAAGTAGGTAAATAGTATTTCAAGAGACAGAGACAGAGATGGTGATGAGGGTGTTTTTGCTGGAGGAGAAAGCATGGGTAAGGGCATGGAAGGACATGCTTGGAAAATGGTGAGGGGCTTATCTGGCTAAACCCTGTGTCCTGTGCTAACAGTGTAGACTGAGATCGGGCCTGATTCTGCAGATGATAGGAAGCCATCAAAAGTCCTGATTAAGAGAAGTAGCAGGAGCAGATGTATGCATAGCTTCAGGCAGCTGTTCTCAGAGTGAGATTGGTGGAGGACTAGAGGACCCTAAGACTCTTTAAAGGGATCTGCAAGGTCAAAACTATTTTCTTTTCTTTTTTTTTTTAAAGATTTTATTATTTATTTATTCATGAGAGACACACAGAGAGGGGCAGAGACACAGGCAGAGGGAGAAGCAGGCTCCATGCAGGGAACCTGATGTGGGATTCGATCCTGGGATTCCAGGATCATGCCTTGGGCCGAAGGCAGGCGCTAGACTGCTGAGCCACCCTGGTGTCCTAAACCTATTTTCACGATAACACTCAAACATTCTTTGACTTTTCCACTTAGTGGACATTGGCACTGGTAGCACAAAAGCAGTGGTGAATTATATTGTGATATATATATATCTCCATTCATCTACTGATGGGCACCAGGTTGCTTCCATATCTTGGTTATAGTAAATAATGCTGCAATAAACATAGGGGTGCATATATCTTTTTGAATTAATGTTTTTGTTTTCTTTAGGTAAATACTCAGCAGTGAGATTACTGAGAACTTGCCACTTGTGACAAAGTGGATGGACCTAGAGGGTATTACACCAAGTGAAGTAAGTCAGATAGGGAAAGACAAATACTGTATGATTTCACTTACATGTGGAAATCTAAAAAGCAAAACAAATGAACAAACAAATAAGAAAACACACCAAAAAACAGACTCTTAAATACAGAGAACAAACTGGTGGTTGCCAGAGGGCAGGTGGGTGGGGGTGAGTAAAATAGGTGAAGGGGATTAAGAGGTACAAACATCCAGTTATAAAATAGATATGACACGGACATGAAAGGTACAGCATAGGGCATATAATCAATAATATTGCAATTACTCTGTATGGTAACAGGTGGGGACTACATTTATTGTGATGAGCACTGAGTAATACATAGAATTGTTGAATCAATATGTTGTACACCTGAAACTCATATAACATTGCATGTTAACTATACTTAAAAAAACAGTGGTGGGTAAAACAGCAGATGGCTGAGCATGAATCAGGGCAGTGGCATCAAATTGTACTAGCTGTCATTGGACTCTTCACTGCCAAGTGCTTGTAGTTTAAAAAAAAATAAATAAAAAGCCAGCTTCACTTAAGGATGTTGTCAGCTAAGCAGTAATAATTAGCTTAATTAAATTTTGACCCTTGAGTACCCATATTTTTAAAAATTCTGTGTGACAAAATGGGAAATGTGTTCAAAGCACTTCTGCTGGAAACCGAAGCACAACAGTTGACTCAAGGCAAAGCACTCATGTGATTTTTCTGAATTGTGAGCTGAATTGGCCGATTTTTTTTTATAGAACATTATATTTACTTGAAAGAATGACTAACTGATGTTATTCAGATTTGGGTATTGGGCAGACATTTTCTTGTAAATGAACGGAGTGAGCTCCTCACTTCAAGGAAAACAACTGACAGTATTTTTTTTTTTTTTTTTGGCCAATGACAAAATTTCAGCTTTAATGCCAAAACTAAAAATTTGAAATGCTTGTATCCAACACTGTGAGCTTGACAGTTTCCCAGGAGTTAAAGATTTTTTCCAGCGAGGTGGATGGTTATGGTAACAAACGTAAGTTTCTTTGGATGTTGGAGAGAAATGTGCCAACATATGGAAGTTCCGCATAAGTCCAGGACACCAATATTTTTCACGTGACCAAAGTCACTACCAAAGTAGGATGTCACCAACCCACAGCTGGATAAAAGATCCATTCAAAGTGTGAGAGAGTCCTTTGGGGGCTCAATGGAGTCAAGTACAGGAATTTCATAATATGATTTCACATTCCACACTGTACTCAACCTATAAAACTACTGGTCGAGTTTTGGTGTCATATCAAAGATGAATGTCTGCAATCATATGAAAAGTCAGTTAAAATATTCTTCCCTTCTCTAGTTGCATATCTATGTGAGGCTGGATTTCCTTCACATACTTCAACCGTAAGAATATATCACAATGGAATTGAGTAGATGTGAGAATCTAGTTGTCTTCTCTCAAGCCAGATATTAGAGAAATTTGAAAAGAATGTAAAATAATGCAACTCTTTTCAATATGAGATTTTGTTTTGGAAAATACAGTTATTTTCACTAAAATATTTATAGTCACAGGAAATGAGTTTGTTATTTTAATAAATAAATAAATAAATAAATAAATAAATAAATAAATATTTTAACAATTTTGTTTCCAATACAGCTAGCACAAAGAGTTATAATCCACAAAAACAAAAGGTCCTCTACAAATTTTATTGTTGTTGTTGATTTACCTCATTGTATTCTGCTTTTCTTTTTTTATTTAAGTGAAATTCACATGACATAAAATTAACCATTTTATTTTTTTAACCATTTTAAATTTTACAATTCAGTGGCATTTAGTACATTCACAGTACTGTGCAACCATCATCCCTCTGTAGTTCCAGAACATTTTTTCACCCCAAAAGGAAACTCCATACCAACTGAGCAGTCACTCCCCTTTTCATTCTCCACCCAGCCCCTGGCAACCACTGATCTTGCATTCTATCTCTGTGGATTTGTCCTCAATGAGTTTTAAGAGTACAAAAAGAGGGGTGCCTCAGTGGCTCAGTCAATTAAGTGTCCAACTCTAGGTTTTAGCTCATGTGTTGATCTCCAGGTTGTGAGATCAAGCTCCGTGTTGGGCTCCATGCTGGGTGTGGAGCTTACTTAAAAAAAAAAAAAAGAGTGCAAAAGGGAACCAAATTGTTTGAGAACCACTGACTCTGTAGTTCAAATCCCAGCTCTGCTTTTATTAGCTGTGACACCTTGTTGAAGCTGCTTAACTTACTGGAGTTGCATTTTCCCAAGGATGCCCAATAAATGGGAGTTCTTATCCATTTACTGTCTTTAGATATCTTGAGAACAAGAGCCAGGTCCTGTTCACCTCATGGCCACTTGCTTACCAGCTGAGGGACCAGTGAATAACTTCACCTCTCTGAGCCTTGCTTTCTTTATCTGTAAAAAGGAGCTAACTGCAATATCCACTTCACAGGGTTGCTGTGAGAATCAGGGTAGGAGTGAGCGCTCACCACATGCTTGGCACACAGGAGGCACTCAATGGCAGGCAGTCATTTGGAGGGTCACAATGATAACAAGGACAAGGACAAAGATGCCGACACCATACCTCTTAGCTCTCATACCCTGTGTGTAGCTCAAAAGCCACCACAGCAGCTTGGCCCTTCCTCTGGGCTATTTGCATAGTGGGCCCATAATCCATGACAAAAGTCTGCCAAGTGCTTTAAAGGGTCTTCATCTTTGCTTAGCCACTCTCTGTGCCCAGGCTGCCTGGGCTTTAGATGAGCAAATAAGCTTACACTAAGCATTCCTGCTAGAGACACAGTGTTGACTCGGACCCCAGAGAACACTTCAGTCCCCTAGTTCTGCACTCAGCTGGATTAAAGGCCACTTTGACAGCTGGCTGGTGAAAGTTTCCAAGGTACCTTGGAAAGGCCCTAGGGGCTCAAACTTGAGAGATGCTCTTATACCTAGCTGGTAGTTCCCCATAGCCACTCTCCCAACCCATTCAGTTAATAAAGGAAAGAAGCCTGATCTGTTACTGCAGTCCATTCTGATGTTACCAGGCTCCCTGAGGTCAATCTGTCTCCACTGCCAATGGAACAGTGTCAGGCCTGCAGCTGTTGGCTCTGAGCCCCGCTGCTATAGGCTGACCCCCATGCAGTCAGAGATGCCACTGTTCAGCCACCCTTCACGCCCACATTTAACACCCCACTGACATGGCTGTGAAATCTGAGTTCTTGTCAAAGTTATTTTGAGAGTGGTAAGCTGAGGAAGGCTGGCCCTCTCAGCCACGTGCACAAAAGGCAAGTAGAGTGGTGGAGTGGAGAGAGAACAGGACTGGAAATCAAGAGACTTGGATTCAATCCTGCTGAGGATTGGAGATCTGACCTCCCTGTGCCTCAGTTTCCCATTTAAGGAACGAGAAGATTGGACGAACTACGGATTCTTGGATTTTCATCAGCAGTAGTCAGGGGAACAACAATATCTTTGAGGACATTCTACTTGATTCACTTTGCTCTAGAGAGGCTTCTTCTGGGCCAGGGATCTGAACAAAATAGGCAAGGGACAAGTCTACCCTAGGTGGGTGACATAAATCATCACATAACACAGAGAAAGCTGGCCGATGCCAAGGTTCACTCAAATGGAAAGAAAGTAACTTCATGCTCTGCACAGACAGGGCACCCATGGGGGCAGTGGGCTGAAGGCACATTGGTATGTGTGTGGATGGAGGATGGCAGTAAGTGAGGGTGAGGTAGGCAACCAGGAATACATCTGCCTTGGGCAGCTTACTGGGTGATCTTAGGGACCTCTGGAAACTCAGCCTGGGGATGATATGGATCACATCCCTGGCATAATGCATGCTCTGTGGGCAATGGGTTCTGAGTGTGTGTGATATTCAGCACCCCAGTACTTCTGTTCTCCTCACTACCATTCTCCACAGATGTTGAAGCCATGTGCTATTAAGGGCCCTGTGGTGTTTTCTCAGTGAGTGGAGGCCAGGACAGGACAAGGGAAGGATGCAGGTAGGGGTCATGGTAGGAAGAAGAACATTAGGGGCACTGGGCTTGGGGTGGGGGAGGCAGCCCTTATATGCGCTCATGGGAGCATCAGGGCACAACTCTAGAGAAATTTGGGACTGAGGTCCCAGATGTCCTATCTCAGTGGGGCAGAGGAATTCAAGACAGGACACAGTATGTGATTTTTCTTTCTACTTTCCCCTCGATACCACATTAACAATATGTTAATTCAGGACTCAGATTTATTCCAAAAAACCCAAACTGACTAATCTTCCCAAGGAATGTAGACTTTCCGTAATTTCCATCTACCACTCCCACCTCTCTGGGGAGGTAGAGAAAGATGGGAAAGAATATAGAAATTGTCTGAGATCTTGAAGTTGGCTACAAGAAAACCCTAGGCAACAAAGCAAACATGAGCAAAATCTCTCCCACAGTTGTCATATCAATATGAATTTATCTATTTTATATTCACTTATAAGGCTCAACATGGCAATTCTCTCAGCTACCAGGCCCCAGGTGGCTAAGAGGTGGGGTGGTATGTGAACACATGTATTTGAACACATGCCTGCCTTGATGTCTCCCTGGGACCTGATTCCTCCTACAGGGCCTGCTCAGATTTCGGGCCCATCCACTATGTGCCACCCTGGAGTACACAGTCCGATGGCCATCAGTGTTCATCCTGCACAAGCCATACTCTTGCAGGTAGGTAAAGGGCATGCATGCTTGGCCTCTTGCCCTGTGAGGAGGGCAACACATATATCAATATCCTCATTCAAAGAGTGAGGCCCAGAGAGGCTAAGTGATTGGTCACATCCAGCTGGCAGGAATAGAGCTAGGTCAAAACTCAGCTTTCTTAACTTTAAGCTCAGTCACCTTGCCATGCTGCCTGCTGCCTCCCAAGCTGGCAATGAATACTGTTTTAAGGGGTCATCCTAGAGTAAGGGCACAAGTTGGGGAATCTTTTTGCACAATTCCCTGTTTACTCAACATATGCAAACATGAATATGTGTTCAATGAATTCAAGTTAAGGTATCACTTTCAGAGGTAATTGAGAAAATGACTCTCAAAACTAGAGCAGAGGATGAGACCTCTAGGCTTATGAATTCAGGAGTCAAGGAGTCAGATCTTTAGGTCGAGTCCTGACAAAGTGTTAACTGTCCTCTGCTCCACAGTACCTTCCTTCAAGACCCTCTCCTTGCTCACATTGTTAGCCCAAGTAGAGATCAATCAAATAATTAATTTTATTTATTTCATTAATAAAAGGTAGATTAGTAGATGTAGAAAGAAGAGTTATAGCCACGAGAATACACTGCTTCACAACCTAAGTGGTAAGGAAAAGTAGTGTTATAGGCTGAAAAATGGTCCCCAATCTGGAACCTAAGTGTAACCTTATATGGAAAGAGCATCTTTGCAAATGTGATTAAGTTCAGGATCTTGAGATGGGAGATTATCCTAGATTATCTGGGTGGGACAAAATGCAATCACATGTATCCCTTTAAGAGGGAGGCAGAAAGAGAATGACACAGTCATACAGAGGAGAAGGCAATGTGACCATGGAGGCAGACATCTGTGTGAGGTAGCCCTAAGCCAAGGACTGCTGGAAGCTTTAGATTAGAAGCTGTGAGAGACAAAGAACAGATTCTCCCCTGGAGCCTCTGGAAGGACTGCAGCCCCGCTGACACCTTGATTTTGACCTGGTGATATGAATTTTGGACTTTTGGTCTCCAGAACTGTGATAGAATAAATCTGGGTTGTTTTAAACCACTCAGGTCATGACAATTTGTCACAGCAATCATAGGAAATACAACTGAAAAGCTCTACAAAGGGGCATTAAGGAAGACCTGGGTAAATGGAAAAACCTGCCTTGTTCTTAGATAGGAAAATCCAATATTGAAAATACACCAATTACCCATAAATTGATCTATAAATTCAATAAAATCTCAATAAAAATTCTAAAAGGATTTTCAGAACTGGATAAAACTATTCAAAAGGTCATCTAGAAGAATAAGCACATGGCAAGAATATTCAGAAAGAAGAGCCATGAGGACAAACTCTTCCTACCAGCTAGGGAAGCATATTATAAAGTTCCTGCACAGGGGAAAAACAGATCAATTGATTAGAGAAGAAAGTCCAAAAATACACCCACGTATATAAGCAAGTTTAGTATATGATATAGGTGCTATTTCAAATCAGTGTCGAAAGGATGGTGATAGCTATTTAGAAAAGTATAGAGTCACATGTCTACCTCACTCCTTACACTAAAATAAACTCCAGGTGTGTCAAAGACTTAAATGTTAAATATGAAGCCATAAAAGTACAAGAAGAACACATGGAGCTCTTCTCGTTATAGAAATTATCATCTTGGGTTAGGAAAGGTTTTTCTAAACATGACAGAAAACCTTGAAGTCATAGAGAAAAAGGTTATGAATTTGATTGTATATCAATGGAAACCTTCTAGGTGGAATAGTGTCATAAACAAAATCACATATATATCAATGTGAGACAAATATTTGCAACAGATCTGACACAGGCTTTATAGCCCTCTCTACAATGAGCTCTTACAAATCCATAATGAAAAGAGCAAACATCCCAATAGAAAAATAGGCAAAGGCCCTGAGTAGACTGTTCCCCAACAGAATAAATATAGATGGCCAATAAATATGTGGAAAGATGCTATCAATCATAGTCACAGCAATGCCAAGAAAGGATGTTGTTTTTCACCAAATTGCCAAAGATTTAAAAGATTGACTAAACTGGTGAAGGTCTTGCACTTCTGGTAAAGAGTGTAAAATAATATATTTTGTGAGCTGTTTGGCAATGTGTATTAACATGTACAATGTGCACAGCCTTTGACTCAGCAAGCCCGTTTTGAGGAGTTGACAAGTAGTGACATGGAAAGATATGCATGATGCAGAGTGGAGATAAAGTGCTTTATAGAATGGCTTATTTATGATGTGTAGACAGCAGCTTGGAGAATGTTCACCAAATGTTAACAATAGTTATCCTTGGGAAAAGAGATTTGGGTGTGATTTTAATTTTTCTTTGTACTTTCAGTATTGTTTGCAGTTTCAAAATGGGCATGTGTCATTTTTTTCTGCAAAAACACTACAGCTATTTTCAAAAAAAGAAATGCAGAAGATGAAACATTAACATAGAACCCTGTAACAAAAGCAGTCATTTGTTTACGAACCAACATGGAAGGAGAAGGTATAACACTGAGAATAGAAGCTTCTCTCACGTCCCCCACTTCCTCGCTGGGTTGTTTTGGCAACTGAAAGGATAGGGATGGAACATACCCTCTTAGAGTCCCTGCAAGAGTTAAAGGTGAAAATACATGGAAAATAGCAAGACTCAAGAGAAAATGGCCTTATCATCATCATTTACTCATGAAAACATAAGAACTCTTCTCACCATGGCTGAACAATGGCCCCCCAATGCTGTCCGTGTTCTAATCCTTAGAACCTGGAAAGATGTTACCTGACATGGCAAAAGGGACTTTGCAAATGTGATTGACTTGAGGATCTCAATATGGAGAAATCATCCTGGATTTTCTGGATTGGCCTTAAATGTAATCATGTGGTCCTCGTAAGAGGGATGCAGGAGGGTCGGCATCAGAGAAGGAGATGTGATGAAAGAAGCAGAAGTGGAGTAATGTGGGACCACGAGCCAAGGAATGTGGGCACCTCTAGGAGCTAGAAAAGGCAAAGAAATGGATTCTTCCCTAGAGCCTCCAGAAGGAACGCAATCCTGCCAAACCCTTTCTGCCTTCTAACCTCTAGAAATGTAAGATGGTAAGTTTGTGTTGCTTTAAACCACTAAGTTTGTGGTCACTTGTTTCAGCAACTACAGGAAGCTAGTACACCGTTTAAAGTGAAAGAAGTCACTTTCCCTTGTCTCATGTACTTGTCTTAGGCTTCCTTCCACATGCCAAGCTCTTGAGGGAAGGGGATGTTGGGTTCATCTTATACTCCCCAAAGCCCAGCAGAGAACCTGGTCCTGAGAGGAACTTTCCATCCATTCTCTTCATTCTGTGCTGGGGCCAATGACCCATATCAGCTTTGCCCAGTTCTGTTCACACAGCCTCCTGATGGGCCTCCTGGACTCACTGCCTCCTTTTCAGCACCATCGTTCACACAGTCCCCAACGTGACTTAACATGCCAAGTCTGCCAAGGTCACCCTTCTGCTTTGAAATATCAATGACTCCCCATCACCTATAGGATGAAATCCAGAGCCATAATCTGTTCCATCCCCACCTACTTCGGTCCTCTGCAATTTGCTGCCACCTACTTTACTACTGTGGCCATCCCAGACTTTCCGCTCTTCCCCTCTGCTTGGTAAATTCTCGCATCCTTTCTGTGTGGCATTCCCAGACATCCTCCAAACGTCATCTCCTCTGGAAAAGCTTTCCCCAATCCCTTCCAGCAGAAACTGAGGGTCCCTACAACCCTCTCTTGGAGTATGTTTCCCGACTCTATCACAGGCAATGGGTTCTGTGTCTTCCCCCATGTAACCATGAGCCACTGGTGGGAAAGGACCATGGTTGATTTCTGCATCCCCAGAACAGCAACTCGGCAAATGCCCTCTATTTGGCCAACTGCTGAATCAGTGTTGGTCAAGAGGGATTATTTAGCACGTATGGATCCCTGACACATTTTAACTTCACTTGGCATTAGGAAACATATCACATTCTTTTCCATTGCCTCTCCAGAACCAGGCTTTAGGGGCTCGTGGATTTATTTGACAGGATGCCCAGCCCCTGCATGATTCTGTTTATTGATCTTAGGCTACAATCATTACATCTGTTACCCAGCTTTGGACAAGTGCCTTTAATAGTCCTCTTTCCTCTCAGATCTGTCAGCCACAGAAATGTTGTTCTTTCCTTCTCTTTGCTTAGTCCAGGCCATACTGATCATTTGTCCACCGCTTTGCAAGTCCCCGAATCTCCTATGTGAGTCCATGGAGGGCTTCGGAAAAAGAGCTATAACACCAAGAAAGATGGCATGCCCAGCACCTAGCACAGTGCCTGGCACACCATGAGCACCTTTACACAAATGTCTCTAGCAGCAATTCTCAAATGTAAGCATGCATCAGAATCATCCAAGGGTTTGTTACAACAGAAACTGCTGGGTGCCACCTCCAGAGATTCTGATTCAGTAAGTCTAGGGTTGGGGATGAGAATTTGCATTTCTAACAAGTTTCCAGGTGATGGTCATGCTGCTGGTTTAGGTACCACATTTTGAGAACCACTGGTCTTTGGAAAGTGTGTAAATGAGTAAATGAAAGGGAACTTGTGAAATTAGTCACTATACCCTGGGGACTGTAGAACTCCTATTAGTGGGCAAGGAATGCACATGGATCCTTGAGGTGAGAGGTAGTTCACATGTTAGAGAATGGTATCTTGAGGAATGCACGTGGGACAGGGAGCTTGGGGGGGATGCATAAAGAATGAAGGGCAGGCTAAGGGACAATATAAAGACACTGAGTGACTGTGTGTGAGTAAATTGGCATCCTATATCCAATGCATCTGGTGATGTTTCACCAACTCTTATAGATTAGCTACTTGGTTATCTGTTCCTTAATCAGCTTTAGCCACAAATTAAGGAGTCTGCAGAGCAAAAGAGGATCTAGGCAAGAAAAAGATAAATAAAGATAATGCTAGTAAGAAGGTGGCATACGGGGGCTGCTGGATTAGGTGAGCTAGATCTAGCATCCTAGAGATCTTTTAATGCAAGAAGGAGCATAATAAATGCAGAAACTTGCCTAATTTCTAATGGGTTCTTTTTCATATCTAGTCGTTCTTATTTCATTTATGCCTTGTTTGGTATATGGGTTTTTTTTTTAATGGGTGTTATTTCTTCATCTCTTTGAGCATCCTAAGCATATCTTTTATTGAGTCATTTTCAGGCTGTACTATTATTCTCATTTTGTCAGGAGCAAATTCATCTCCTGAGGGTTGGTTTGTTTTTTATTTATTTTTTGTATATTATTTTATTGGAGTTCGATTTGCCAACATATAGTATAATACTCAGTGCTTATCCCGTCAAGTGCCCCCTCAGTGCCCGTCACCCAGTCACCCCAGCCCCCCGCCCGCCTCCCCTTCCACTACCCCTTGTTCATTTCCCAGAGTTAGGAGTCTCTCATTTTCTGTCACCCTCTCTGATATTTCCCACTCATTTTTCTCTCCTTTCCCTTATAATCCCTTTCACTATTTTTTTATATTCCCCGTATGAGTGAAACCATATAATGTTTGTCCTTCTCTGATTGACTTACTTCACTCAGCATAATACCCTTCAGTTCCATCCACGTCAAAGCAAATGGTGGGTATTCGTCATTTCTAATGGCTGAATAATGTTGTTTTTGTTTTTTCAGTTAACACTCATAGTATAGGTTTCCTCATGTGTTTTGAAATTTTGGCTTATCTCATGTAGTTGTGCATTTTCTTCTTTCTCTGTCCACATCGTTTCCTGCTTAGCAGTCTTGCTAATACCTCCATCTAGCACCCTAGGGCCCCAGTCGAGAATTGGGTCTTAAGTTTATGGGTCAAGGCCTCCATGCTTCTGTGATTTGGGGAATGCCACCAGGTTTACATGCAGCTTGAACCAAGTCCAGTGTTTGTTTCATCCTACATCCTTAGGTTTGCAGCTGGATGTGAACCATAGCTCCAGTAAGAGGGTGGTTGTAACATTTATAAACTCTTCTATGAATGGGGAAGCACCACACTAAGATCTGATTTCGAGCAGTAAAACCCAGTCCCCTCATTACCCTGTAAGAGCAGAATATTTGATTGTCTCCATGTCTAGATCCAGACCTCAGCTGCCTGTGGCTTCATTCCCATTTAATAGATACGTTTATGTTCCATTTTTGGTCCATTGAGATATTTATTTTACTTTTTTAGTGCACCTGTGCCTTTTAAATTGTCTCTTTATAGTATATACTTGCCATGTTTTGGTGGAGGTGTCTCAAAGTTGTAAACTTAAAAGCCATCCTAACTAGTGGTCCAAATTGGTTTAACTCTCAGTATTCCTTTGCTAGTATTGTTTGGACTCAGCACTGATTTGCAAAAGGCTGTATTAGTTTCCTAGACACAATGTCACAAGCTGGGCAGCATAAAACAACAGAAATTTATTCTCTTACATTTCTGGAAACTAGAAATCTTAAATCAAGGCATCAGCAGGATCATGGTCTCTTTGAAGGCTGTAGAGGAGGATCGTTCCTTGACCCTTCCTAGCTTTTGGTGGCTGCTGGCAATCCTATATCTGGGTGTCTGTTTTCTCTCTCTCTTTTTTAAAAAAAGATTCTATTTATTTATTCATAAGAGACAGAGAGAGAAAGAGGCAGAGACACAGGCAGAGGAAGTAACAGGCTCTCCACAGGAGCCCGATGTGGGACTCGATCCTGGATGCCGGGATCATGCCCTGAGTCAAAGGCAGATGCTCTACCGCTGAGCCACCTGGGTGTCCCTCTGTTTTCTCTTCTTAGAAGGGCACCAGTTATTGGAGTAGGGTCTACCCTAATCTAGTACGATCTCATCTTAACTGATTACATTTGCAAAGACCCTATTTCCAAATAAGACCACATTCACACATTTAGGCAGGCATGAATTTTGAGAGGACACTATTGAATCCACTACATTAAGCTATTGGCCTAGTGGCCAGTCCTGCTCCTGACTGAGGCAAGAAGGTACTTAGTTTACCTCCCTATTCTCATATCTAGCTAAGGCAATTTTGACTTCCTCATTAAGTGCTATATTCAAATATTGGATTGAGGGACACCTGGGTGGCTCACCTCAGTGGTTGAGTGTCTTCGGCTCAGGTTGTGATATCAGGGCCTTGGGATCGAGTACCGCAGCGGGCTCCCTGCAGGGAGCCTGCTTCTCCCTCTGCCTATGTCTCTGCCTCTATCTGTGTGTCTCTCATGAATAAATAAATAAGATCTTTAAAAAAAAACAAATATTGGATTGAATTAAGGAATGAGAAGTCATCACTCAACCTTGCTTCAGTCAGCATTGAAGTTCACTGTCCTCTTAACAGTGGATCAGTAGTAAATCCCCATGAAAGAAAGATGGCAAAGGATTTCTTCTCCTTGTATCCTAACACTCTCAAGTCTTGAGCAAAGTGCTCAGGTCCAAAAGGATAGGCCCAGCTCTTTCTAGAGGTAATCTGGAAATTCAGTTGGCAAAGGAAGTCCAGGGATATCTCATGTATCTAGCATCGTTATACTTTTCATTCCTGCAATAAACAATCCAAATGGCTAAACTTCTTGCATTTGAACCTGCTTTGCACTGTATTACTGCTTCCATCCTCACTGTCAGTGGCCATTTCTAATGTCTGTCAGCCTCATCTCTAGTAGCTCTGGTCCTCTATTTCTAATGTGCTGCTTCTATGTGCTATAGGCAGAAAGACTTGGCAGCAGAGCTTGTTAGACATGTGAGTGTAAGAGAGACAGACTGTGTGCAGAGCCTGCAGGGCTCTCTGGCAAAGAAAGGGCAGGAGACATAGGAATTATTTCAGCTCTTCAGAGGCCTTTCTGAGGTTGATAACTATGATTCTCTTAGGTGACCTTGGAATAACGGAAGTGTCACTGCATGATGTAGACCCTACTCTTTGCAATCTACAGGATTCACAGGTTTTAAATTTGGACCTAGGCTCCTATTTGTGCCATTGGAGGCTTAGAAGGGGCAGAGTGGTGAGGCTGAGGTCAGCTCACAGCTTAGGCTCTTCCTACTTCCTCCCTTACCCAGTGGTTTCCTCTCAGTTACCTAGGGCAGAGCAAGGCTCCAGGTACGGGACCCCGAGCATCACAGCAAGAAAGTTCTAGGGGATACCACAGGCAGGATGGCAAGGGCCTTCGAACCAGTCAGACCTAGGTTCTAATCCCCACTCTGACCACTTATTAGCCTTATGACTTAAGAAAGTAACTTAATCTCTCTGGTCTTTTTTTTTAAGATTTTATTTATTTATTCATGATAGATGATAGATAGATAGATAGATAGATAGATAGATAGATAGATAGATAGATAGATAGAGTGGGGGAGAAGCAGGCTCCATGCAGGGAATCTGACATGGGACTCGATCCTGGGATTCCAGGATCACACCCTGGGCCAAAGGCAGGCGCTAAACCACTGAGCCACCCAGGGATCCCCAATCTCTCTGGTCTTGATTTAAATATCTGCAAAATGAGAATAATAAATCTGTACCTTGCATGGATGCTTTTTGGATATAATTAAGACAAAGCGATAAAAGCATTTAGCATATTATAGACACTCAATGCTAGCCTAGCATTCATATTATTGGATGTCAGTCTTTTAAATAAAAACATTTTATTGTGATAAGAACACTTATAATGAGATCTGTATTCTCAACAAAGTTTTAAGTGTATAATGTATTATTGTTGACTACAGGTACAATGTTGTACAGTAGATTTCTAAAGCTTAATCGTCTTGCTTAACTGAAACTTTAAGCCCCTTGATCGGTAGCTCCCTATTTATTCCTCTCTTCAGTCCTGGCAATCACTATTCAATCCTTTGATTCTATGAATTTAACTATTTCAGATACTTCACATAATTGGAATCATGCAGTATTTTTTTCTTTTTTTTAAAAAAAGATTTTATTTATTTATTCATGAGAGACACAGAGAGAGGCAGAGACATAGGCAAAGGGAGGAGAAGTAGGCTCCATGCAGGGAGCCCGATGTGGGACTCGATCCCACAACTCTGGGATCACACCCTGAGCAGAAGGCAGACGCTCAATCACTGAGCCACCCAGGCGTCCCAGTATTTGTTTTTTTTTCTGTTACTGCTTTATTTCACTTTTAGCATAATGCCTTCAAGGTTCATCTATATTGTTGCATATTGGAGAATTTCCTTCTTTTTAAAGGCTGAATAGTATTCTGCTGTATGCGTATGCATTTTCATTATCCATTCGTCAGTGGACATTTAGGTTGTTCCCACCTCTTAGTGATTATGAATATTGCTGCAATGAACAAGGCAGTGCTAATATCTTCTTGAGATCTTGGTTTCAATTTTTTGGATAAATGCCCAGAAGTGGGATTGCTAAATCATATGATAGTTCTATTTTAAATTTCTTGAGAAACCTATACTGTTTTCCATAGCAGTTATACCATTTTGCATTCCCACCAACAGTGTGCAAGACTTCCAATTTCTCCACCTCCTTGCCAACATTCACTGTCTTTAGCTTTCTTGATAAAAGCCATCTTAACAGGTGCAAAGTGATATCTCATTGTGATTTTGATTTGCATTTTCATGATGATTAGTGATGCTGAGCATTTTTCATATACCTGTTGGCCATTTGTATGTCTTCCTTTGAAAAATGTCCTTTCAAGTCCTTAGCCCATTTTTAAATAGTTATTAGGGTGTTTGTTGTTGTCTATTTTGTTTTATTTTGTTTTGCTATTGAGTTGTGGAGGTTTTTTACATATTTTGGAGACTAATCTCCTGTCAGAGGTACAGTTTGCAAATGCTTTCTTCCATTTTGTTGTTTGTCTTTTCACTCTGTTGATTGTTTCATCTGATGCACAGAAGTTTTCTTGTTTGATGTAGTCTCATTTGTTTATTTTTGGCATTGTTGCCTGTGCTTTTGGTGTCATATTCATGAAATCACTGTCAAGACCAATGAAGCTTTTCCCCTATGTTATCTTCTAAAAGTTTTACAGTTTCAAGTTAAGTCTGTAACCCATTATGAGTTGATTTTCGTGTATGTGTAATACCGGGGTCAGTTTCTTTTCTTTCTTTCTTTTTTTTTATTGGTGTTCAATTTGCCAACATATAGAATAACACCCAGTGCTCATCCCGTCAAGTGCCCACCTCAGTGCCCATCACCCAGTCACCCCCACCCCTCACCCACCTCCCTTTCCACCACCCCTAGTTCATTTCCCAGAGTTAGGAGTCTTTCATGTTCTGTCACCCTCTCTGATATTTCCCACTCATTTTTTCTCCTTTCCCCTTTATTCCCTTTCACTAATTTTTATATTTCCCAAATGAATGAGACCATATAATGTTTGTCCTTCTCCGATTGACTTATTTCACTCAGCATAATACCCTTCAGTTCCATCCACGTCGAAGCAAATGCTGGGTATTTGTCGTTTCTAATGGCTGAGTAATATTCCATTGTATACATAGACCACATCTTCTTTATCCATTCATCTTTCGATGGACACCGAGGCTCCTTCCACAGTTTGGATATTGTGGACACTGCTGCTAGAAACATCGGGGTGCAGGTGTCCCAGCGTTTCATTGCATCTGTATCTTTGGGGTAAATCCCCAGCAGTGCAATTGCTGGGTCATAGGGCAGATCTATTTTTAACTCTGAGGAACCTGCACACAGTTTTCCAGAGTGGCTGCACCAGGTCACATTCCCACCAACAGTGCAGGAGGGTTCCCCTTTCTCCACATCCTCTCCAACATTTGTGGTTTCCTGCTTTGTTAATTTTCCCCAATCTCACTGGTGTGAGGTGGGATCTCATTGTGGTTTTGATTTGTCTTCCCTGATGGCAAGTGATGCGGGGCATTTTCTCATGTGCTTGTTGGCCATGTCTATGCCTTCCTCTGTGATATTTCTGTTTAATTTATTTCTTTTTAAAAAAGTAATCTCGGGGATCCCTGGGTGGCGCAGCGGTTTAGCTCCTGCCTTTGGCCCAGGGCGCGATCCTGGAGACCCGGGATCAAATCCCACGTCGGGCTCCCGGTGCATGGAGCCTGCTTCTCCCTCTGCCTGTGTCTCTGCCTCTCTCTCTCTCTCTCTCTCTTTCTGTGTGACTATCAAAAATAAATTAAAAAAATAAAAAAAAAGTAATCTCAATGCCCAACAAGGGGTTTAAACTAACAACCCCAAGATTGAGTCACATGCTCTACCAACTGAGTCAGCCTGCTACCCCTAATTTTTTTCAATGCATTGTAGTTTTCAATATACAAGTTTTTTACTTCCTTAGTTAAGTTTATTCCTAAGTATTTTATTATTTGTGATGCTATTGGAAATGGAATGTTTTACTAATTTTCTTTTCAGATAGTTCAGTGTTGGTATATATAAATTCAACTAATTCTTGTATGTTGATTTTGTGTCCTGCAACTTTATTGAATTTGCTCATTATTTTATAATAGTTTTTTTTTTTTTAATTTTATGGAGTCATCAGGGTTTTCTGTATATGAGATCAAACATCTGAGAATAAGGACACTTTTACTTCTTCCTTTCTATTTGGATGCCTTTTTGTTGTTGTTGCCTAATTAAATGGCTGGGACTTCCAGTACTACACTAAATAGAAATGGCAAGAGTGGACAGCTTTGTCTTGTTCCTGGTCTTAGAGGAAAACTTTCCATTTTTCACCATTGAGTATGATGTTTTAGCTGTGGGTTTTTCATATATAGTCTTTGTTATATTGAAGTACTTTTCTTCTATTCCAGTTTATTGAGAGCTTTTCTCATGAAAGGGGGTTGAATTTTCTCAAATGTTTTTCCTGCCTGTGCTGAGATGATCATGTGATTTTTATACTTTATTCTGCTACTGTGTTGTACTACATTATTTGATTTGCATATGTTGAACCATCCTTATATCCTAGGGATAAATCCCACTTGATCATGGTATATGATCCTTTTAATGTGCTGCTGAATTTGAGTTGCTAGTATTTTGCTGAAGATTTTTGCATTTATATCCATCAGGCATATTGGCCTGTTATTTTCTTAAGATGTGTTTGTCTGGTTTTGGTATCAGGATAATTATGCCTCATAAAATGGGTTTGGAAATGTTCTCACCTCTTCCATTTCTCAGAAGAGTTTAAGAAGAATTGGCTTTAATTCTTCAAATATTTGATAGAATCCACCAGTAAAGCAATCTGCTCCTGACCTTGTCTTTGTTGGAAGGTTTTAAATTACTAATTCAATCTCCATACTAGTTACAAATCTGTTCAGACTTTCTGTTTCTTCATGATAGAGTCTTGATAGGTTGTGTGTTTCTAGGAATTTATTCATTTCTTCCAGGTTATCCAGTTTGTTGACATTTAACTGTTCATAGTAGTTTCTTATGATCTTTTGTATTTCTGTGACATCAGTTGTAATATCTCTTCTTATATTTCTAATTGTTTTTATTTACTTCTTTCCTTTTTTCTTAGTCTGGCTAAGGGTTTGTTAGTTTCATTTATCTTTTCAAAAAAACTCAACTCAGTTTTGTTGATGTTTGCTTTTTTTTTCTATTTTCTATTTCATTTATTTCTGCTATAATCTATTATTTCATTCCTTATGCTAACTTTAGGCTTAGTTTGTTTTTCCTTTTATAGATCCTTGAGGTATAAAGTTGTTTACTTGATACCTTGCACTTTTTAAAATGTAAGCATTTATTGCTATGAACTTCTCTCTTAGTACTGCTTTTGTTGCATCCCATAAGTTTTGGTATATTGTGGTTCTGTTTTCATTTGCCTTGAGATATTTTCTAATTTACTTTTGACTTGTTTCCTTCACCCAATGCTTTTTCAGAAGCATACTGTTTAACTTCCACATATTTGTGAATTTTCCAGTTTTCTTTCTGCTATTGATTTCTACTTTCATTCCATTGTGGTCAGAAGAGATATTTGGTATGACTTCACTCTTTTTAAATTTGTTAAGACTTGCTTTGTGATCTAACATGTGATCTATCCTAGAGAAAGGTCTGCATGTGTTTGAGAAAAATGTTTATTCTGCTGCTGTTGGGTGAAATGTTCTGTTAGGTCCATTTGATCTATAGTGTTGCTCAAAGTCTCTGTTAACTTATTTGTCTTCTATCTGGATGGTCTATTATTGAAAGTGAGGTACTGAAGTCTTTTACTATTATTGTATTGTTGTTTATTTCTCCCTTCAGTTATATCAATGTTTGCTATCCATATTTAGGTGCTTTGATGTGGGTACATATAATTTATAATTATATCTTCTTGGCAGTTAAATCCTTTTGTCACTATATAATATCCTTCTTTATCTCTTATAACAGATTTACTTTAAAGTCTATTTTGTCTTATGTAAGTATAGACACTCCTGCTCTCTTTTGGTTACCATTTGCATGGAATATCTTTTCCCATACCTTCACTTTCAGCCTATGTGTGTTTTTAAATATAAAGTGAGTTTCTCGTTGAATGCATATAGTTGGGTCTTATTTTTTTTTTTATCCATTTTAGCCACTCTATGTCTTTTTTTCCCACTCTTTTAATTGCAGTTTAATCCTTTTACATTTAATGTAATTATTGATAGGGAAGATTCATTGTTGCCATTCTACTCATTGTTTTCTGTTAGTCTTGGAGTTCATCTATCCTTTCCTCTCTTGCTGTCTTCCTTTGTGCTTTATTGATTTTTTGCATTGATATGCTTTGATTCCTTTCTTTCTTTTTTTGTATAACATCTATAAGTATTTGTGTGTATGTGGTTACCTTGGAGCTTACATAAAATATCTTATAACAGTCTATTTTAAGTGATAACAAGTTCAATTCAATCATATACATTCTACACTTTAATTTCTCACAGTAACACTTTATGTTATTGTTGTCATAATTGAAATCTATTTATATTATGTATTTTAAACATATTTTACTTATAACTATTTTTAATGCTTTTGTAGTAACCTTTATAATAAAATTAAAAGTGATTTATCTACCACTATTAGAATAATACAGTATTCTGTATCCATCTATATATTTAACGTTACCAATGAGTCTCATACATTCTTATGCTATTATGTTGTTGGTTAGCTTCCTTTCTTTTTTTTTTTTTTTTTGGTTAGCTTCCTTTCATTTCAACTTGAAAAATTCTCTTTAGCATTTCTTGTAAGGCAGGTCTTGTGGTGATGAAGTTTCTCAGCTTTTGCTTATTTGAAAAAATCTTTATCTCTTTTTCATTTTTGAAAGACAGTTTTATGTGGGATAGTTTTGTGTTTCTTAGCAGCTTTTTCCTTCAGCATTTTGCATAATCATTCCACTCTTTTTTGGGGGCTGCAAGGTTTCTACTGAAAAATATGTTCATAGCCTAAGGAGTTTCCTTGTATATGACAAGTCACTTTTCTTTGCCTGCTTTCAAAATACTCTCTGTCTTTGCTTTTTGACAATTTGATTATAAAGTGTCTCAGTGTGGATGTTTTTGGGTTCATCTTATTTGTTGTCTTTTGGGCATTTTGGATCTGGATGTCCATTTCCTTCTGCAGAACTGGGATATTTTCAGCTATCTTTAGAATGAACTTTCTCGTCCTTTTTCTCTTCTTTCTCCTCTTCTTCTCTTCTCTTCTCTTCTCTTCTCTTCTCTTCTCTTCTCTTCTCTTCTTTCTCTTCTTTCTCTTTCTCTTCTCTTTCCTTTCTGGAACTCCCATAATGTATATATTGCTCTTCTTTATGGTTTCTCATAAGTTCCTTAAGCTTTCATCATTATTTTTCATTTTTAAAAATCTTATTGCTCCTCTGACTTAATTATTTTCAGTGACTTTTGCTTGAGTTTTCTGTTTCTTCTGCTTGATATAGTCTGCTGTTGAGCCCTGCTAGCAAAATTTTCAGTGCAGTTGTTTTGGGGCTCCATGATTTCGTTTAGTACTTTTTTTATATTTGTTGAAATTCTCACTCTGTTCATATATTGTTTTCTTGACCTCAGTGCACAACTTTATGATAATTATTTTGAATTCTTTAAGGTAAATCATATAACTCCATTAGGGTCAGTTTTGTTCCTTTGTTTAAAACATCTTCGCTCAGGGCAGCCCAGGTGGCTCAGCGCTGCCTTCGGCTGAGGGCATGATCTGGAGACCCGGGATCGAGTCCCATGTGAGGCTCCCTGCATGGAGCCTGCTTCTCCCTCTGCCTGTGTCTCTGCCTCTCTCTCTCTCTCTCTCTCTCTCTCTCTCTCTCTCTGTCTCTCATGAGTAAATAATTAAAATCTTTAAAAAAATAAAAAAATAAAACATCTTTGCTCAATTATTTATTTTCTTTCACTCTCTGTTGGTGTCTGCACAATAGACAAAGCAAGTACCTCTGCTAGTCTTCACAAACTGGCCTCATACAGAAGAAGACTCTCACGAATCAGCCTGGCCAGAGATTCTGGGAACTTCTACTAACTTTTTCCTTCCCCAGGAAGAAGAAAACTATGTTTTTTTTTAACATTCATTCTGCTGAGCCAGGGACTTTGGAACTATGGCATCTACCAGTCTAAACTATCTTCTCCATCACCCCTAGATGGATAAACTGCACTGGACCTATCAGAGCTCCACATCTGGCAAGACAGAAGTAAGACTCCTAGGGAGTTTCTTTAGAAAATTTGGGGTACTGGATGCAGAAACCTACCTCCTCTTTCCCTTGGAAGAATCTGGATCCTAGGTAGTCTCTTCTTGATCACATGGCAACTGTGCTAGATGCAGGGACTTTGGTAAGAGGGTATCCCATGTCTTCCTACTGGCCTTAGTGAATGTGGTTTTATGTTCACCTAGGGATACAGGAGCTTTTCAGTTAGTTTTTGGATTTCTTTTTTTCTTTTTTTAAGATTTTATTTATTTATTCATAGAGACAGAGAGAGAGAGAGGGGCAGAGACACAGGCAGAGGGAGAAGCAGGCATCATACAGAGAGCCTGACATGGGACTCGATCCAGGGTCTCCAGGATCACGCCCTGGGCTGCAGGCAGCGCTAAACCGCTGTGCCACCGGGGCTGCCCAGTTTTTGGATTTCTAACAAAAAAGAATTTATTCATAAATTGTGTTAAACTGGTGTGTTTGTGAGGAGAAGGAGAGCATAGGACTTCCTATTCCATCATCTTACTTATGATACTCTGGATGTTAGTCTTCTGTTCATCCATTTACTCAGCATCAGAAAATGCTTATAGTTTCCCGTCTTTCCCCATCATTTTAGACACAGTAACACAAGAGACAAACAGTCTTCTGTTCCTGCTGAGAGATTGCTAATAAGCACTAGTCCTCAGCTCCATGGGATGCAGAATGAGTCAGTCATACAGCTGCAAGCTTTAGGACAGTAGGCAGATGTGACCAGCTTTCCCTCACTTTGCCTCTGGACTCTTTTCTCCAAATACTAAGTTTCTTAGGGCTGTAGGCTAGCAATTCCAAATTGGCAGCTCATCCCTCCAGTGGGCCCAGGGAGCAAGAAACCTCCAAGTTCAGCATCTCACAAGTACTGAGAAAAAGTGGGCACAATTCTGTATTCTCCACCTTTTGAAAAACTTATTTAAGGTCTTCAGAAGCAGAAGGTAGGTCTTATTTGCTTTTCTTCCTTCTACCCACATCTTCCTCCTACCTCTTTACCGCCTCAGTCAGGGTCTGAGGAAACAGATGGATAAGCAGCTACTGCTGCAGAAAGGTCAATGTGAGGGTTCCAATATTGGGGCCATGTTGCTATTCAGAATCCAATAGCCATTTACAATAGCATTTTTGATGTTTTCAAAGTCATTTACTGACTATTTTTTAAATCAAATACCCATTTTAGAGATGAGGAAACTAAGGCATAGAATGAAGAGCATCCTTGAGTGAGTCAGCAGCTAAAGTGGGGCCAGAGCCCTTGTTTCTTGTCTCTTTGAGCTCTTTGCACACTATTTGGGCCACATAAGTTTGGAATAAAAGAGTCAGAAGATGGGGACAAGTATTCCACCACCCCCTAAGTAGTCAACTTGATCTGCCTTGGAGACCCTAGGAACTTAGGACTTCATTCTAAGCAAAGGACTAGCCAGGATGCTGAAGAGGAAAGGCAATGTCTTCATCCTGGTTTTGTCACTCAAGCTCTAGACTCCTGGATAGCATATTTCCTGGGCCCAGCCCACTGCCATGTGTGAAAAGTGATCCTGGAGAGGAGGGCATCCAGGGGGTCAGGAGCAGAGCTAGGGTGAGAAACCAGACCCTTTCCTTCTCTGGGTCACTCACACGGCACTTATACCTTCTATCCTGCTTGGTTGCCTTTCTGAGATTCAATTTCCCCATCTGTAAGGTAAATATAACACTTTCATCAATTGTCTTACAGAGACTGTTAGAAGGCTCAGAGGTGATAGGGATAAGTGAGTCATCTTTAATCTATGAAGCAGTATCTGCATCTGACTTTGCTACTCGATCCCATTCATGGAGCAGCTACTTACTGGGAGATAGGTGCCAAGTTAAGTACTGTATGTGAATCATCTCCAACTAGGCCTCAGATGACAAGTGACTTATCCAGTGACATTCAGCTGTTCAGTGGCAGAAATGAGATGAGAGCCTTTTCTCATCAGTCCCAGAGGCCTGAGACTGAGCTGGAGGTCATACTGCTGTGTACATAATGTTGTTAAACTTAACAAATAAAAAAAAAGACTCCAGTTGAATTTGAATTTCAAATAAATCATAAACAAATTTTAATGTAAGTATATACATTGAGATATTTAGAACACAGTTATACCAAAAAATTATTTATCTAAAATTCAAATTTAACTGGGCATCCTATATTTTATTCAGCAACCATATGTGTATATGGAATTGGCATTGCAGGAGCAGCAGGTAGGCAGGCTGTCTGTATATTCATTTTGAAGCAAGGGAGTCAGTAGGCCATATGTCAGGGAGACAAGTGATCTTCCCACTAAAGAAGTCTCTACTGCTGTTCTCAGCTTGGGGGCTACCATAAAACATATACAAACATGATACTTTGGCCTGATAAAAAACCCTCACCTAGACTTAGGGCCCTTCATTTTCCCTTCCTAATTGTTGTTCCCAAGACCCTATTTTCCCTATTCATTAGGACACCTTTGGGGGGTATTTAAAAATATTTTATTGAGGATAAAAAGGATAATTTAAAAATAGGTAAAAGTTTAAATTTTAAGTCCATCTAAAGATGAACTAGGAATTTTAAAAAATGGTTGTAACCTGTTTCTGGCTAAGATGAAGTAACAGGGATTGAATTTGCTCTCCTTCCTAAATAATCAACCGATAATATATTTTTGAAAAACCAGTATTTTTCAAGATGCTGGACATCAGGTAATGAAAGACAAAGATGAGAAACGAATGAAGTGAGTGCTACAATTGTCCCAGGTTATTGCCTAGAGAGAGAAATGCCTGGCTGTGGAGCAGGGAGGAAAAAATCCAGTAAAGAGCATGGTGTTTTCTCGGAGGTGAGGAAACAGCTAGGAATCCAGGGAGGCCAATGAAGCCAAATTTCACAGGGAAGAATATTTGGTAGATCTCCAGAGATCTACCAAAGGTCTCCTTTGGGTATTCAGTAGAGTATTGATCAGTGCATGCATGTGAGGGGCTCAGGCCTAGGAAAGAACCATCCAAAAAAAATTAGAATACACAGTGTCTGGCACTTACACAGCTCTGGGGATTATGCGTGCCTCCACCCGCCAATCTGGAAATTTCAATAACAGGGCATTGGGTAGAGCATACATGTGATTCTTTTATCAGTATTGGGAATTAGCCCTAGGCTGATAACTGTTCCAGCCCTGCCTAACAAATTATAAAAGCAAATCAGAAAAGTTCAAACTATTTCCAAGTTACCTTAACTGTGTCCCAGATCAAAGTTCAAGAATATTTATAATAATACAAAAATATCCAGCACCTAATAAGGTAAAATTCATAATATTTGCCATCCAAATGAAAATTCCTTAGCTTGCAAAAAAAATTTCAGGAAAATATGACTCATATTGAGGAGATAATTTAATCATTTAAAACCAATCCAGAATTGAAACAGATGTTAGAATGAGTAGACTAGAAATGTAAAACAATTACTATAACTGTATTCCATATGTCCAAAAAATTAAGTAAAGACATATGAGATATAAAAAAGGCCTATATTGAACTTCTAGAGATAAAAAGTACAATGTCTGAGATGAAAAATAAACTAGATGAAAATAATGGAAGATTAGACATTGTAGGAAAAAAATTAGTGAACTTGAAGACATAGTAATAGAAACTGTCCAAGTGAAACACAAAGAGAAAAAAGGATATAAATAAAGAACAGAGCATTACTGAGCTGTAGGACAACTTCAAAGGCTTAATATATGTGTAATTAGAGTCCCTGAAAAATAGTAAGGAGCAGAAAACATATTTGAAGAAATAAAGACTAAAAAAATGTCTAGATATAATGAATATTATAAACCCATAGATTCAAAAATTTCAGTGAACTCCAAACACAACAGACATGAAGAAACTATACCAAGGTATTTTATAATCAAATTGATCCAAACTAGTGGTAAAGACCAAAAAAAAAATCTTAAAAGCAACAAGAGGAAAAAGTTACATTATGTATAGAGGAACAAAAATAAAGATTATAGCAGATATCTTGTGAGAAACAACACAAATAAGAAGGTGATGGATTAATATCTTTAAAGTACTGAATAAAACAAACAAAAAACTTGTTGACCTCACCTTTTGTACCCAGTGCAATTATATTTCAAAAATAAAAGTGAAGTAAATACTTTGTTAGACACACAAAAGCTAGAAGAATTCATCAGCAGCAGACCTGCAATACAAGAAATATTAAAGGAAGTCCTTTGGACAGAAAAAAATGATACCAGATGGAAATATGGATCTACACAGAGGAATTAAGAGCACTGGAAATGGTAACTACATGGGTAAATATATTAGATTTTTCTTATTATTTAAATTTCTTTAAAAGATAATTAACTAATAAAAGTGATAATAACTGAGTGTGGAGTTTATAACATAAGTAAAAGTAAGTCATATGATAATAGCACAAAAGAGAAGAGAAATGGAGGTATACTGTTATGACATTTTTTATAATATGTGAAGTGGTATAGTTTTACTTAATATTATTAATTAATAATATTATTTAAGGGAATATCATGATAAGTTAATAATGTACACTGAAAATCTTGAATCAACCACTAAAATAATGAAACAAAGAGTGATCTCTTAAAAATGAACAAAGGAAATAAAATGGGATCTATGAAATGCTCCACTAATCCCAAAGAAGGTTTTTTTTTTTTTTTTAAAAAAAAAGAGAGTAAAGAGAAAACACAGAATATATGGTACAAATTAAAAGCAAATTACAAGAAAATAAACATATCTAATAATATCAATAACCATATGAAACATAAATAATCTAAAACCACAATAAAAAGGCAGAGATTATCAGATTGGATTTAAAAACAAAACCCAACTGTATATTCCATATAAGAAATTCATTTTAAATATAAAGACACAAACAGATTCAAAGTAAAAGGATGAAAAATACAATGCCAACACCAATAAAAAAAATCTGGAGTGGCCATGGCCATATTAGTATCAGACAAATTAAATTTCAGAATAAGTTTTAGAAAAAAGAATGTTGGGGTGCCCAAATGGCTCAGTTGGTTAAGCGTCCAACTCTTTTTTTTTTAAGGGTTTATTTATTTATTCATGAGAGACACACAGAGAGAGGCAGAGACATAGGTAGAGGGAGAAGCAGGCTCCCCTCAGGGAGCCTGATGCGAGACTCAATCCCCAGATCAGGGATGATGCCCTGAGCCAAAGGCAGATGCTCAACCAGTGAGCCACCGAGGTATCCCAAGCATCCAACTCTTTATTTCAGCACAGGTCTTGATTTCTGCATCATGAGTTCAAGCCCCACATTGGGCTCCATGTTGGGCATGGAGCCTACTTTAAAAAAAATTGGAATAAAGGATGTCAACAAGGAATAAAGAAGTCATTCCATAATGATAAAACGGTTAATTCATCAAGAATATATGAGCTTATGAACTTAACATGAGGCAAAAACTGACACAACACAAAGATTAGTAGAAATAACTAAAACTAGAGATTTCAACCCCCTCTCTCAATAATTGATAGAACAAGTATACAGAAATTCATTAAAGATATAGAAGATCTAGGGATCCCTGGGTGGCGCAGCGGTTTGGCCCCTGCCTTTGGCCTAGGGCGCGATCCTGGAGACCCGGGATCGGCTCCCGGTGCATGGAGCCTGCTTCTCCCTCTGCCTATGTCTCTGCCTCCCTCTCTCTCTCTCTCTCTCTCTCTCTCTGTATGACTATCATAAATAATAAAAAAAAGATATAAAAGATCTAAAGAACATTATAAACAAACTCGATCTATTTGACACTTATAGAATAGTCCCCCTAACCACATTAGAGTATACATTCTTTTAAAATATGCAAGGAATACTTACCAAGATAGATAATATTTTGGGTCATAAAACAAGTTTCAGTAAAATTGAAAGAATTCAAGCTATACAAAGTCTGTTCTCTGATCATAATGAAATTAAGTTAGAAACCCATAACAGAAATATCTCTGAAAAATTCCCAGTTATTTGGAAAGTAAGTAAATAAGACAGTTCTAAATAATCTATACATAAAGGTGGAAATAAATAAATTAGGAAACATTTTTAACTGAATGAAAATGAAAACACATCTAAAAACTTGGTGAAAGTTGTTAAAATAGTACTTAAGGGAAATTTTATAGTACTAAATGCTTACACTAGAAAAGAAAAAAAAATCTCATATCATTCATCTCAGCTTCTACTTCAAGAAATTAGAAAAAGGAAGTGAATTAAATCCAAAGTAAGTGGAATAGTGGAAAAATAAAGATTAGAGTAGAAATCAATGAAATAGAAAACAAGAACACAAACTCGATCTATTTGACACTTATAGAATAGTCCCCCTAACCACATTAGAGTATACATTCTTTTAAAATATGCAAGGAATACTTACCAAGATAGATAATATTTTGGGTCATAAAACAAGTTTCAGTAAAATTGAAAGAATTCAAGCTATACAAAGTCTGTTCTCTGATCATAATGAAATTAAGTTAGAAACCCATAACAGAAATATCTCTGAAAAATTCCCAGTTATTTGGAAAGTAAGTAAATAAGACAGTTCTAAATAATCTATACATAAAGGTGGAAATAAATAAATTAGGAAACATTTTTAACTGAATGAAAATGAAAACACATCTAAAAACTTGGTGAAAGTTGTTAAAATAGTACTTAAGGAAAAAATCATTGTAAACAACACCGGTCCTTTCAAAAGATCAATAAAATTGATAAACCTCTAGCCATAGTGAACAGGGAAAAAAGAGATAAGGCACAAATTACTAATACTGGGAATTGAGAAGTGATGTCACTATGGATTCTACAGAGATTAAAAGGATAAGATAATATCATAACTTTATGACAATACATTTAGTGACTTGGATGAAATAGATCCATTCCTTGAAAGACACAAACTACCAAAGCTGACTCCTGAAGAAATACAATATCTCTATATCTATTAAAGAAATTGAATTTATAGTTAGAGACTTTCCTATACATAAAACTCCAGAAACAGATGGCTTCATGGGTGAATTCTATCAAATATGTAAGGATGAATTAAAAGAAAATATAAGGGGCATCCCGGGTGGCTCAGCGGTTTAGTGCCACCTTTAGCCCAGGGTGTGATCCTGGAGACCCAGGATCAAGTCCCATGTCAGGCTCCCTGCATGGAGCCTGCTTCTGCCTGTGTCTGTGCCTCTCTCTCCCTCTCCCTCTCTCTCTGTGTGTCTCTCATGAATAAATACATAAAATCTTAAAAAAAAATAAAAAGAAAAGAAGATATAAAAACCTCTCCTAGAGGATAGAAGAGAAGGAAATACTTTCCAACTCATTTTATGAGGCCAGCATTATTTTGATACCAAAGCCAGACAAAACATTGTAAGAAAATAAAATTACAGATCAATATTCATTATGAATATAAATGTAAAAATTCTGAGCAAAATTTTAGCAAATAAAATTCAACATTTATAAAATGGATAATACATTGCTGCCAAGTAGAATTTATCTTAGTAATTCAAGGTTGGTCTAATGTTTGAAAAACAATCCATTTAATTTGCCATATTAACAAATTAATAGAGAAAATCATATTATTGAAATGAAGATCAAAAAGCATTTAATAATATCCAACACCTACTGGTAATAATTCTCAACCAACTCTAAATAGATGGAACTTCCTCAATATGATGAAGGGCAACTATAAAAAGTCTACAGCTAACATAAAACTTAATGGTAAAAATAAATAAATAAAAGCTTTCTTTCCAAAATTGGGAATACTGCAAGAATGTCCACTCTTGCCATTTCTATACAACATTATACTAGAGGTTCTAGCTAGGGCAATAAAAAGGGGGGGTGATGGAAAGAAGAAAGGAAGGAGGGGAAGAAGAGAGAAAGAAAGGAAGGGAAAAAGGAAGGTAGGAAGAAAAGGCAATTTAGAATGGAAAGGAAGAAGTAAAACTAGCTCTATTCACAACCAATGATTGTCTGTTCACAACTACTATAATTGTCTATGTGGCAAACCTGATGAAATGCACAAAAATATCTAGTAAGTAAGTTTAGTAAGGTAACAGGATACAAGATTGATATACAAAAATCAGTTGTTTTCCTATTTACTACTGATGAACAATCAGAAATTAAAAATTCTTTTAAAAATAGCATCAAAGATATGAAATACTTAGGGATGAACCTGCGAAAAGGTGTGAGAGACCTGTACAGTAAAAACTATGAAACACTGCTAAAAGAAAATAAAAAAGACCTAAATAAACCGAGAGATTATACCATGTTCACGGGGCAGAAAATGAATTTCATATTGTTAAAATGTCAATGCTCCTCAAATTGATCTATGGATTCAATACAATACCCATCAAAATTCTAGGGGTATTTGTGTAGAAATTAGCAAACTCATTCTAAAATTCATATGGAAATACAAAGAATCTAGCAGAGTTAAAACAACTTGGAAAAAGAAGAACAGAGTTGGGGGCACCTGGGTGGCTCAATGGTGAGCATCTGCCCTTGGTTCAGGGCATAATCTTGAGGTCCTCGGATCTAGTCTCGCATCAGGCTCCTTGCAGGGAGCCTGCTTCTCCCTCTGTCTGTGTCTCTGCCTCTTTCTCTGTGTCTCTCATGAATAAATAAGTAAAGTCTTGAAGAAGAAGAATAAGAATAAGAAGAAGAAGAAGAAGAAGAAGAAGAAGAAGAAGAGAAGAAGAAGAAGAGAAGAAGAAGAAGAAGAAGAAGAAGAAGAAGAAGAAAAGAAGAGAAGAAGAAAGAAGAAGAAGAAGAAGAAGAAGAAGAAGAAGAAGAAGAAGAAGAAGAAGAAAGAAGAAGAAGAAGAAGAAGAAGAAGAAGAAGAAGAAGAAGAAGAAGAAGAAGAAGGAGAGTTGGAGAACTTACACTATTTGATTTCAAGACTGATTATAAAGTTGCAGTATTCTAGACAGAGTGGTGTTGGTGTCAAGACAGACAAATACAAAAACGGAACAGAATAGAGTCTAGAAATAAGCCCACACATTTATGGAAAACTGATTTTTGACAAAGCTACAAAGGCAATTCAGTAGAAAAATGATAGTTCATATATATATGTATATATGTATATATATATAGGTTCTGACTCTTCTTTCATTTTATTAAAATTACACATAAATATTTAAAAGCAAACTGATCACTTCAAAATCACATCAAACAGCTGTGAGCTTCCAGTGTGTTTCTGAGAACATCCATGTGTAAAAAAAATAATAATAAAATAATAATAAATTTTGATCCATACTACATGATATATATATAAAAGTTAATTCAAAATGTATCACAAGCCTAAATGTAAAACCTAGAACTATAAAACTAGAAGAAAACATTGGAGAGGACCTTTGCAATCTTGGTTAGTAAAGATTTCCTGGATATCAAAAGCATAGTCTCAAAAAAAATTTGATAAATGAGACTTCATCAAATTTTAAAATGTCTGGTTTTTAAAAGGTACTGTTAAGAAAATGAAAAACAAGACCATGAGAAGACATTTGCAAATCATACCTCTTATAAAAGACTTGTAACTGGAATATATAAAGAAGTCATACAGCTCACTAATAAAAAGACAACACAAATTTTAAAAGGGCAACAGATTTGAATAGACACTTCTTCAAAGAGGGTATACAAATGGCCAATAAGCACATGAAAAGATGCTCAACATCATTATCCATCAGGGAAATGCAAATCAAAGCCGCTCTAAGACACTACTTTATACACATTACAGTGGTTACAATCAAAATGATGGACAATAGCAAGCCTTGGCAAGAATGTGGAGAAATCAGAACCCTCATACGTTGCTGATGAATGTAAAATGGTGCAGCCACTGTGGAACAGTCAGGCAGTTCCTCAAAAGGTTAAAATGGAGTTCCCAGATGACCCAGTACTTCCTCTTCTAGATATAGACCCAAGAAAAATAAAAACATGTTCACACAAAACTTGTGCATGAATGTTCACAGCAGTATTATTCATAGGAGCCCAAAGATGGAAAGAACCCAAACTTCCATCAACTGATGAATGAATAAACAAAATATGGTCTAGCCATGCATTGCAATATTATTCAGCCATCAAAGTGAATGAAGTACTGGTAGGTCCTACAACATGGATGAACCCTGAAAACATTACACTAGGTGGAAGAAGCCAGTCACAGAAGGCCATATATCGCATGAGTCCACTTAGATAAAATGTCCAGAATGGGCAAATCCACAGAAACAGAAAGTAGGTTAGTGGTTGCCAGGGGCTGGGAACATGGGGAATAGGAAGTGACTGCTTAATGAAAATATTGTAGAATTAGGGGCACCTGGGTGGCTCAGTCAGTTAAGTGGTTGACTCTCGCTTTCAGTTCAGGTCATGATCTCAGGATTGTGAGGTCAAGCTCTGCATGGGGCTTCGGGTTCAGCATGGAGTAAGCTTGTCCCTCCCCGGGTGAACTCTCTCTCTCTCTCTCACTCTCTGTCTCTTAAATAAATAAATAAATAAATAAATAAAATCATTTTAAAAAGAAAGAAAATATTGTGGAACTGGTGGTGACAGTTGCACAACTTTGTGAATACACTAAAATTGCTGAACTGTATACTTTTAAAGGGTGAATTTTACGGAATGTGAATTATATCTCACTAGAGCCATTATTTAAAAAAGAAAAAAAATGAATCTGGGTTATCCTGGGTTATTTCCATTTTTGTTTAGCCTTTTGTTATCTTTGTTATTTTGTATTACATAGACTCTTTGGACAATAGGAGTGAGAGGGAAGAGGGACAGTGCCATCCCAATATTACTGTACAGAGTGACCTTGTGGAGCTGAAGTGCAGTGTTTTGTTATTTTTTAAAAATCTCTAAAAGAGACCTTTTATTAAAACAAGGAGCCTGAGGCAGACCTCATTGGAATGGGTTCAGAAAAGTCATGGTAAAATGTTTGAGCACTGTGGGAGATGCAAATGCATTGGCAATACATGGGTCCAGTTCCCACTACACCCACAGGACGGGGTTTTCAGCCATCTTCCCCCTGCTTTTGCTTAGCTTGACCATCATGCAGGGGAAATACCAGAGTCTATCAGAAAAGCTGAGAGCTTGTTAAGGACAGGGGTGGCCCACTTTTATAGTAGAGAGTGGGTATTGGACTTGGGTTAGAGTTCCAGTTCCGCCACTTTCTAGCTGGCTGACCTTGGGAAACTCACACAGCCTCACCAAGCCTCAGTTTTCTCTTCTGCAAAATAGGAGTAATGACATTAATAAGGCTGTCTGTGGATTGCCATAGAAGATGTATGTGATACGTGAAAGTGCTTGACAATGCTTCTTTGGTTGCATTTGTATCTGTAGAGTCATTACTATGACGTCCCTCAAATAGCAAGTTGTAAAGCGTATAAACCACTCCTGTGCCTCCAAATCTCACACATGCCAGAACAGGATTTAAATACTGCCAGTTACTTCATTTACAACAGTAAGAACATGTGGAGCGCGCAGTGTATAACAGGGTCTTCTCACATTTTCTCACTTAATTCCTGCAACAACCCTATTAGGTAGGGCCTTTGGGCTTTCCCATTTCATGGGTAAAGAAATTAAGACTCAAAGATACTTTTAATCTTTCATGCCTCAACATAGTGGGGAAAAGAGAAACTGGCAAGTGTTTGAACAAGAGGCAGAAGAGAGCAGTGATTAAGTGCATGGCCTGTCTGAATCTCAGCCCCACCACTCACAAAGCACTTGTCTTGGAGTCAGTTGTCCCATCTGTAAAAGGGGATGATTATAACACCTACCTCAGCTGGTGTCATAAGGATGAAATGAGTCAACATACATAAGACACAGAGGACAGTGTCCAGCACAGATGATTAGCTATGTAACTATTAGCACATAACTATTAGCTATGATTAGCTAATAGTTCATCACAAAATAATCATTCACAAAACATCAATTAAAAATGTTAGGTTGATGATAATTGAGATAGCCTGTTTCATGGACTTCTGTGTTTGCAGTTGTATCACACTGGGATGTCTTTTGGATACTGGCATGTTTTATGACAACTTCCCAGGCCACCAAAGATGCCTTTGTCCTCCGAGTACAGGCCAGTCCCCCTTACCTAGGACAGACTGCCTTTATGCCCCCTCTCTGGAACCTGGGGCCCAGAGAGTGCAAAGAATCTGTATAATGTGACAGACCAAATGTATGACAAAGCTCAGACTGGAAACCAGTCTGGAAACCAGGTCTCCATTCCTCTAAGTTCACTTAAAAGCCAGTGACCAGGTGTAGGACTGGGAAGGACTTGAGGATTGTGAGACTACAGTGAGCAGCTTCTGAGAGCTGGTGAAGGCTGTCAAGACATTTTTCTAAGAGAGGTGTGTGATGTTCGCCTTGGTTCTTGGGCAATATGCTGACAAGGAAATCCCTGCGTGGTACTTCTGAGAACGTTTTCAGACAGAGACAGAGGTACTAAATATCTAGTTGATAGAACAGAGGGGGCAAAAAAATGCCTTTCAGCACATGTTCTTGGAGGTGTTAGGTGCTCTATCACTATTGCAATTGCCCAGGTGTGCCATGGCCTGCTAGGGTCCAGGGAATGTGAACAGAGTGCTGCTTGGGTCTGGGTAGTGGGAGTCCTAGGACCTACTTCCAAAAGGGCTGGGGCGCTGCCACTGCTCCTCAAGGGGTCTGGGCCAGGGAGGTGGGAAGCTGTTTGTTGGTTTCTCTCCCCAAGGAATTGTGCCTCAACACATAAGGTGCCCACCAGCCTGCATGCCTTCACTCCTTTCCCTCTTCGGGCCTTAGTTCCTCAGCTTGGACCTGGGTCCAATGTCCTGTGCCCTGCCTCCTCCTCAAGCTGGCTAGCTGGGCACCAGGGAGCCAGAAGGGAATGTTTTTGGGTCCTGAGCATAGGATGGGGATGATCACTGTAACAGGGAAGCTCCGAGCTCGCCATCTACTTGATCTGCCAGAAGGCTGGCATCTTTTTGGCATGACAGGGTGAGGATTTGCAGTGAGAGAATCACCAGTCCACACTGGTTAGGCTCCCTGGGCCTCTCTCCATCTTCCCACACTCTGCTCTGCTCTAGGAAAGTACCAGGAGAAGAAAAGGGCCCAGACTCAGAGCCAGGGCATTGGGGTTTCATGTCTAGTAGCACCAACTCACTGGGACCCTGGGCAAGTTTTAGCCTGCCCCTCCCAGGGGCTCAGAGGCCCATCTACAGAGCAAGGGGGTGAATGAAGGGGCCTCAATGATCTAGAAAGTGAGACCAGGGAGGGATCTTTGCGGCCATGGAACCTGTCACTGACAGATGAGGAAACAGAGGCTCAGAGAGGTTGAGGGACCAACCAAAGTGACTCAGGGCACAGGAGTGTGACCTGGGCTCTGGGCTCTGTCTTGACTCCTATGGCAGGCTGCGCTTTCCACTGGAAACCTTGTGTGCATGTGTGGCACTGCCTGTTATGATCTCTGTGGGGGTCTTGCCTTTGGAGTCAGTGGCCCCAGCTGGCCTGGAGAGAACCTCGGCTTAGATGGGGGCTACTCCTCAGGAACCACTCTCCAGGGTTGCCTTAAATCCATTCTGGAAGTAGGCAGGCTGGGCTCACCCACAGCCCTCCAGGCTTCATTCTCACCAGGGCTGGAGCCAATCAGGGAATCACAGAGGATTCTCTCCACCTCCTTTGTCATTGTATCAATACTCTTCAGCCAAGGCGCCCACTCACCACCTTCCCAAGCTGGCTGGCTCTTCCTCTCAGCTCTCCCTCTCTCTCTCCCCTCTCTGGCTCCCGCTCACCCACTCTGGCTCCTCCTCAACTGCTTCTAGCCCCTCTTAGCAGCCCTGCTCCTCTCAGCTGCCCACCCGGCACTTTATCTCATTCTTGGCAAGCCTTCGAGTCTCTACAGATCCCAGCATCTCTGGCCTCGTCAGACAGAGCAGAGACACAGGCAGGCTGTGCTGGCGGCAGCCCAGACCTGAAGGGTGTGGAGGCCTTGGGACTTGGGCCCCATTGTTGAGCTTAGCCCACAGCTGCCTCAGAAGATGTCACAGCAAAGAAGATATCACAGCCTGGCAGGGTGAGGCCTAAGCTCCAGTGACCAGGCTACCTGAGGGACTTGGGGGGAAGCAGGCAGGCAGTAGATCAGAAACAGCCCAGATCCACAGGTGACCCCACCCCACAAGACCATGTCTACACTGACATGACTGAGCCTCTGTGCAGAGATGAAGGTTGCATGTACATAATAGGAGGTTCTGCTAGGAGATGCAGGCTGCATCCATGTGGAGCTGGGCCTTCTAAGGAGGTGTAAGTGGTGTCCATGCAGGAGGAGACCCCCCCCACCACCAAGGAAAGGAGCTTTATGTCCCCAGAGGACAAGACTCTGCAAAGAGTTGTAGACAGCATGTACACGGAGCCCAGCCCAGAAGGCATCTACACAGGGCTGAAATTTGCCCGAAGAGGCAGGCAGAATGAGCAGAAGCGTGCGCACCCTGGAGACACATACGGGCAGCGCCAACCCCGGGGACTGTGGCTCTTCTGGACAGTGCAGGCTGCCACTGCCTGGAGGCCGGCCCTGCAGAGAACTGATGGCTGGTCGTCGGGGCATGAGGCCGGTACCTGACAGTAGAGGCTGCATCACCTGCAAATGTGGCTCTGGGGTCCTCCCGGGGCTCTCCGTGGCACACAGCTTTGCATGGTGGTGCCTGGCTGGGTCACCACTCAGGGGAGCTGCGCACGGAGGTGCAGGCGTGTGTGTGCAAGGAGGCCAGGCGGGGAGGCTCACACAACACCCGCCCGAGATGAGCCTCAGCAGGCTGAGGCAGGCCAGGGCCACGAGAAAGGTGGCTCAGTCACCAGGCACAAACTGTGTCTACAAGGGACTTGAGCTCCATCTGCACAGGGCAAGACTCCACAAGAGGATGTCAGCTGTGTGGACGGCTGCTCTGCAAGTGGACAGATGTTGGGTCTACATAAGCCAAAGTTCTGTGTGGGGAAGGGGCTAAGCGTGCACAGAACCCCAGATGAGGCTGCATCCACCCAAGACAAGACTCTGTCTGCTTCGGATGATGTTGGATCTGTCCTAAATAGGGTGGTATCCACAGAGAATGAGTGGGGTTTCATCTGAAGAGAACCAGGCACTGTCTACGCACAACCACCCAGCTTCCACCAAAAGAACAAGGGTTCTCAAGCAACTGCAACCTGTACCAGCACAGGCCAAGCCCCTGCCTGCATAAACACACCAAACTACCCTATGGCGATGCAGCCTTCATCAACAGTGTGCATGGTTCCGCTGCCCCCCGACCCGGATCAGCACTGAAAACCCCCGCGCAGTGAATTACAGCCAGTATACAGATGAGCCAGGGCTGCTGGTGGGCGTGCAGCCTGGGTCTACATGGAGTGCGGCTCTAAGCCGGATCATGATGGAGCAACGCTTCGCAAGTACGCTCCAACCGTTCATTGAAAAAGCCAGGCTCTACCTGCCAGCGTCGCCTGCTGTCACGGCACCTGGATTAGCTCAGAAGTAGCCACTACAAGGGAAACCTGCTTGTATTGAACTCAACCAGGGCTCTGCGTGGAGACTCGCCTATGTTCACACCAAGTAGAGCTCCTTGAGGAACTGCAGCCCGGGGGAAGGAAGCAGAAAGAGCTGCTGCAAGAGGTCGCTGGCTGCATCCCCCTGCCCCAAGGAGGGCCCCTCTTCAGGGAAGCACAGCCGGGGTTGGCAGAGCAGAAGCTACTGCGAGGGGGCTGCTGGCTGGTTCCACCCGAACTAGGGCTCCAGCTGGAGGCTTGGCCCATGTTTCTATGGAGCGCCCATCAACAAAGAGCTGAACGCGGGCTCACGGAGGCCTCTTCCCAGGGGCACGGGCTGCATCTTAACAGAGCACAGGGTGCTGCTAAGAACCACAGCCTGGGTCAGTGCAGCCAACCAAGCCCCCGTGTGGGGCCACTGGCAGCGTCTCAGTAGACCGGAGCTCCAAGTGCAAGCGCAGTAGCTGGGCCAACCTGTGGTCCCGGCCCCTTCTGTCCCTAACCACGAGCAGCTGGAAGTGCACTGCCCCCGTGCACAGCCTTGCACAGTGCTGGACCCAGCGCTCCCCGTCACCGGGTTTGCCATGTTCCATTCTCCTCTTCCATTGCCTGTCCCTCTTGAGACCCCATTTTATTCCTGACCCCTCTCTGAGTTTCATGCCTGTCCCCAAGGCCACTATGCAGTTCCTCTCTTCCGGGTTCCAGAAGCCTGGAACTCCCAGATTTGGACAGAGTACCATATATACACTAGGGTACAGAGCATACCCTCAGGCAAACCTTTCTGCAGGTCTTAATCTGTAAAAAGTCTTCCTAATCTGAAACACCACCAGCACCTGATTCTGTTTCTCTCTGGTTAGGAGATTCTGGATTCATAGCCAGATGAGAAGAGGCTGCGTGGGTCCAGAGACCCTGGGCAGCATTTGGACAAGAGTATTCCCAGCAGAGAGCCCCCCCATGGAGAAAGGCCCAGGGGTAAGAAAAGCATGGACTATTTTGAGGCAACAGCAAGCCACGTGTATTTTCTGGAATGTGCTTGGTTGCTGCTCCTGGGCTCCCTAGCGGTGCTGCCCAATAGAAATTTCTGCAGTGGTAGAAACACTCCCTGTCTTCATTGTCCAATACAGTAGCCACGAATCACATGCAGCTGTCGAGCTACCGGAGGTACAGCTAGTGTGAGCGAGGACCTGAATTTTTAATTGTAATCAATCTCATTTCTTTTCTATTTTAAAGTTGTGGTAAAACACATGTGACATAAAATGTGCCATTTTAGCTATTTTTGCTGCACAATTCAACGATCTTAGCTGCATTTGCACTGTTGTGCACCTAGCAACCCATCTATGTCCAAAACTTTTTCATCGTCCCGCACAGAGTTTCTGTGCTCAGCCTTTTTAAATTAAAATTAGTTAACATTTAAATGGCCACGTGTGGCTAGTAGCCACCACATTGGCCGAAACAAGTCTAGAAGCCAGTGACCACCAAATCAACATCCCCAGCATAGACCTACCCTCTACCCTGAGCTCCAGTTCTGGACACCCAATCACATAATGGGCACCCCCCTCTGAGTGCCTTACGAGCATCTCACAACTCTACGAACTTTCCACAGTGGAGCTCAGCATCTCCACCCCCACTGCCTAGTACGGTTCCCTCTGGGCTCCCTTTCTTACGAAACGGCACCCCCAACCACCCAACAGCCTGAGTCAGAAGCCCGTGAGTCACCTCGGATATTTCCCATTTACTTTGCTTCCACAGCCAATTCTTTCTGAGCTCTGCAGATTCTGTTTCCTCAGAGTATCTCATCTGGGCTCTATCTTCTCCTTCTCCGTTGCCATTTCTCAGGGCTGGCTCCCTCCTCCACACTGTCTGACCCTGACTCTGCTCCTCCCAGCCCTTTTCCGCCACACCCCTGCCCCACCCAGCTTCCCAAGCCCTGCTGCCAGAGGCTGGCTGGGCTCCCAGACCCTGCCTCCAGCACTAGAGGCTCCCCAGAGCAGCAGGGCCTCACTATTCAGAGGCTGCTGAGCACCACCCACCCCACCCCCTGTGTGCAGAGCCCAGAGGGATGCTCTCTGTGAAAACCAAGACTTTGGCAAGCTTGAGAAGATCAGGCTTCTGGGACAGACTCCCGGGCTAGCCGAGAGGTGGTGGGAGAAGGCTTTCACAGGGGACCCCCCCACACACACACAAATTGGGACTCAAAGCTTGGAGCTGGAGTTGCCACTGAATGGCTGTCTCGGTCTCTCATCCATAGGACCCAGATGATTATCTTCCATCCTTCACTGTGCTGTGAAGCTGAAATGCAGGGAAAGGGGTGTGCCATGTTGTCGCAGTGGAGGTGTGGGTCCCAGCTCACAGGAGTCACGAGTGGCGGGAAAGTGCTGTGGCTGCATCTTGGCAATTTTTTCTTTTTTTTTCTTTTCTGGCAACTTTTTCAAGAGGCTACAGACTCGTCGAGTGGAGTTCAGAAAGGGGCAAATGGCCTCCAGAAAAAAGGGCCAAACAAGGTCACCTACAGCTCCATTTCCAGAAATGCCTTGCCAAGTGTCAGGTGTTCCCTGGGGGATGTCGGCTTGGCTAATGGGCAAAGCCATCTACCCCTGCAGGGAGAGTTCTGTTTGTGGCCCTTTATCACTCTGGATCCTGGGGAGTTGAAAAGGGAACTTTGTGCCTGCTGCCTGCACACTGCCTGCTGGGCCCTAGGTGGTGGCGACTGAGGGGCTTCTTTCTCCCACAGTCTGGCTGGTGGTCCTAAAGTCATTAAAGTCATTTACTTAGAACGGAATGAAGAAATTCCACATTTGAGAAAGTGAGTCATTAGCATTAAATGTCTAGCTGAACTTTCTGGTAGCAAAGACAGCTTTTTTTCCTGTAGGTTCATTCTGCAGGCAGCCAGCATAGAATTGCTTGTGCCACGTTTCGTAAAAAAACGCACATATTCCCCAAACCAGCTCCCCAAGGGGACTGCCCTCCACTTTGGTGATTCTGCACAGGACATACAACAGGATTCCAGAGGGCGGTCGGGCCCTCCTTCCGGGAGACGGGGAAGTGGCCCAGGCTACAAGGACCTCTGTCTCAAAAATACTGTTTTCAACCCTGGGCTAAAGTGAGCAGTGGTCAAAGCCATGCCTTTGGCTCAGGCTCCTGTTTTGCTCCTACTTCCCGAGACCACAGGCTGGGACTCTCCCCTAGAGAAGGCCTGGGGCCTGACAAAGTATTTCTGCACATGGACTTTTATGTGGCCGCATTGGGCCACTTCCACAGGGGGCAGACAGCAGGGGCAGGGGGCAGGGAACAGATGACTAATAAGTCCTAAATCTGAACTCCCACATTGTCTTGGCTGTAGGGCCTTAAACACCACTTGTCCTCCTTTCTGTCATGGCTGGGAAAACTGAGGCTTTAGCAGAATCCATTTGCCGAGTGTCCCCGCACACTATGGTAGCCATCACATTTCGCACACTGAACAGGGCTCCTTTCCTTGAGAGCTGAAGAGTGCTATTCCCCAAGCCAGGATCTAATTCCCACACAAAAACCCACTTTCAACAGAACTTCATAATCTGTACAGTTTGAGACTCTCTATTCTATAGGGACAGTGATCCTGACCCTGCAGGAATGTGTGTACACACACACGCACACACACTCACATCTGTGCACACACTTTTAAGCAGAATATCTAACCCTGAAATAAGCTCTGGGTCTTTCCACCCACCCACTCATTCCTTCTGAAGGGGTTATGAGGCCCACAGGGCTGCCCTGTGACTTTCCACAGAAATCTTCACAGACTTAAAACTAGACTGCTTGAGCATCTGGATGGAGAGTTCTCACTCTCCTTCTAAATGGAGGAAATCTGGGGCGCCTGGGTGGCTTAGCAGTTGAGTGTCTGCCTTTGGCTCAGGGCATGATCCTGGGGTCCTGGGATCGAGTCCCACGTCGCGATCCCTGCTTCTCCCTCTGCCTGTGTCTCTGCCTCTCTCTGTGTGTCTCTCATGAATAAATAAATAAAATCTTTAAAAATAAATAAATAAATGGAGCCCCACGGTTGTGAAAAGAGGATGTGAGGGGACAGAAGGCCTGGCTCCTTTGTCAACAGTGACTCCGAGGCCTGGGCTCAGGGCTTGTGACCTGGCAGCTGGACTCTTTCTTACCTGACCAGTTAAAAGATCCTCCCGGGTGAGGGCACATCCTAGGGAAGCACAGCTGTAGTGACGGACCATCGGAGGTTTGGAGGCCACCAAACCCTGCCATCCCGCTGTTCCTGTTCTACCAATGGGCCTACTGAGGCTGAGTCAGAGCAGTTTGACAGACATTTTCTGACTACCTTCAGAGGCTGACAGCCCTAACTGTGTGTTCCTTCTCCAATAGAAACATGAAATGGCCCCTTGCTGCCTTCCGGTCTAGTCAAGCCACAGCCCCTACCTGGAGCTTTCTGCTCCCCTCTAACTTAACTGCATGCATGCCTGAGTCCAAGCACGTGGGACTTGTTCCCAAGGTCACGTTGCTCTAGTTGCTCTGCCTTCATTGCACCCATGAAGCTGAGGGGAGTCAGCTCACCAGATCCCACGCTCATTTCAAAGACCAAAGGCCCTGCCTCACTCTTGGGAAAACAGGCACTTGGAACAGTCAAGACTGGGAGTGCCACATCCAAAGGCCCCAGGAAACATCAGGTTTTTGGGCAAATGAGGCAGACTGTGTCCAGCCGGCAGAGGCCAGATTGTACCCCTCAGGACCACCAGCCTAGCAGGGATAAGAAAGTACTGGTGACTTGATGCTCACCCTAAATGCACCTGCAGTCATGTTGCACGTTCTGGCGATCCACTTGCCTTGAGTGTTGGAAAAGATGGTGCTTGAGCCAGGGCTGGCAATTTCTTCTTTTTAATTGTCAGTTCTACTATAGTCAGTGGATTCTAATCACATACGTACATCTAGAAAGGTAAGGAAACATGAGGGAGAGAGGAGGCAAGAGAAAGAAACTTGTCATTCCCCTGGATGCCAGTCAAGGCAGAGCCTATAACCTTGACTTCAAGGTATGACTGAAGAAGCCCCCAGTCACCTGCCTGGCCGCCCACCTGTCCCAAGGCCCTGAGGCCTCCTCTGGATTGACCCCTTCCCTGGTGGCCCCACTGCTTAGCTGGGGAAAAGTGTGCGTGTTTGGCAGAGTGAGGAGGGGCAGAGAGCAGGCATAGACACTGGCTTTGGATGGCCAAAGACCTTTCATGCGAAAGAAGAGGGAGTAGGTTTCCCCTGGGTGATGCTGAGGCCCCTTGCTGGGTGATGGATATTGGAGCCAGAAAGGCCTGTTTCTCATCACACATCCAGAGAGGAGAATTTCTTTTCTTTTTTTTTATTTCAAAATTTTATTTACTTATTTGAGAGAGAGAGACAGAGACAGAGATGGAGACAGAGACAGAGACAGAGATTGCGAGAGGGTGCATGAGCAGGGAGGAAAGGGAGAAGCAGACTTGCCACTGAGTGGGAAGCCCGATTTGGGAACTTGATCCTGGAATCCCGGGATCATGACCTGAGCTGAAGGCAGATGCTTAACCAACTGAGCCCCCCAGGTGCCCCTAGCGAGGAGAATTTCTTGTCACCGGGGAGGGTTCAAGCAAAGCCTGGACCGCCATGTGTCAGGGAATGCCTGCCCCAGCTGGGAGGCTGAGAGCACGATGCTGCAGGACCACATTCCCTGGGATGCTGGGATGACTCAGCTCCCTGGGCCAGAGTTAGCCCTGTGGCCAATTGCCATCTTTTGGCTCTACAGCCCCCAGTATGAGGCTGGGTTTCCAGGGAGCTCTACAAGTCATCTTGCCCCAGGGCTTGTCCTGAGGCCTACCAGGGCTCTCTGTGCAGGTATAGCTCTACCTGGTCCAGTCCAGGGACAGGGGTGGCAGGCTCTAATCCAGGCCCCTAGGCAAGGTGGTCTGGGCCTACCTGTGACATGTAATAAGAACCAGGGCAGGCTCCAAAGGACTCCACAAGCTGGGGGCAGCCCTGGGGTTCCCAACCACGGTGGAAGCTCCGGACACCATGGCCTTGCAGGTGTCGGGCTGGTCCAGAGGGATTTTCTAAACCTTGGCCCTCCACTCTTCTCTGTGTCTCGTCTCTCTAGCTGTGGCTCCCATCACTCTCTACACCGGGGGCTATTGACTGCATGGTGGGAGCCTACTTCTTTTGCTTGCTTTCTCACCTTCTTTTCAGTTAACACATTTTGGCTTCAGTACTATCTTCACAAAGAACTTCTGTCATTGGCAGCCACAAGACACATTGCTTCTTCTCTTGCCAGCCTGAACCATATATGAGATGCCTTGTTTCTCTGACATGTTCCTTCCTGGCCTTGACTTCATGTACAACTTGGGTAGGGCGGGTGATGCCTCTGCCCCCAAGATGTCAGAGACATTCCAGAAAAACCCCCAAAGACACACTTTCTTCATGGGTGACCCCATCAGAAACATTGAATGCATGAGAAGGAAAGGACACAATATTGCTCAAGATCCTTGCCAGGTTTGGGTGGTATGGAAATTATTTAGTGTCAGACACAGCCCATGTGAAGAGAGATGGGTGCTCATAGGGGTTAACCTTCTTCTGGGGGAGCCTCCCTGGGAGTGGTCTGCATTCAGCAGCCTCTCAGGCAGTTTGAGACTTGCTGACATAGCAATATCCATACAGTATCCATGGCTCCTGGATACCAGGGGCTCCCAAGCCTGCAGAGTTGAGAGACCAGAGGGGTAAGGGAGTCTTTCCCACACGCTCCTTCACTGCTGTCATTATGCTGCCCTAGAGATACTCCTATGAGGGGAGCTCCAGGAGGTGGTCCCTGTCACCCCACCAAGCCTCAGCTCCAGACACACTAACCATGCTGTTCTCCACCCTCCCGGTCACATTTGACCCTCGCCAACCCCCACCACATCCTTCCCAAATGTAAGCACACAGGGCCTCTTCCTCTGGCAAAATCTCACTCCTTCCAGTAACTCTCCTAAGTCATCTTCCTCAAGCTGAGTGAGCCAGCCCTCCTTGGGGCCCCCTTTCCCTGGCACTCAGAATGATAGACCATCGATGGTGGGCTCCTCAAGGACAGGGCTCAAAGCCTTGGCCACCCCTTGCCCAGCTCCTGAGCCAGGGACTAAGGGAGTGTTGAGGCCGGGCCACTGCAGAAGCCTAGTTCAGGAGCTCTCCTCAGGGCCACTTTCCTTCTTTAAAAATATATTTATATTTATAAATATTTATTTATTTATTTATTTATTTATTTATTTGTTTGTTTATTTATTGTTCAATTTGCCAACATATAGCATAACACCCAGTGCTCATCCCGTCAAGTGCCCTCCCTCAGTGCCCGTCACCCAGTTACTCCGACCCCCGCCCGCCTCCCCTTCCACTACCCCTTGTTTGTTTCCTAGAGTTAGGAGCCTCTCATGGTTTGTCTCCATCTCTAATTTTTCCCACTCAGTTCTCCTCATTTCCATTATAATCCCTTTCACTGTTTCTTATCTTCCATGTATGAGTGAGACCATATGATGATTGTCCTCCAATTGACTTACTTCACTCCGCATAATACCCTCCAGTTCCATCCACGTTGAAGCAAATGGTGGGTAGTTGTCCTTTCTGATGGCTGAGGAATATTCCTTTGTATACACAGACCACAGCTTCTTTATCTTTCGATGGACACCGAGGCTCCTTCCACAGTTTGGCTATTGTGGACATTGCTGTGGACATTGCATTGGGGTGCAGGTGTCTCAGCATTTCACTGCATCTGTATCTTTGGGGTAAATCCCCAGCAGTGCAATTGTTGGGTCATAGGGTAGCCCTATTTTTAACCCTTTGAGGAAACTCCACACTGTTTTCCAGAGTGGCTGTACCTTTTATGAGGCCAGCATTACTGATTCCAAAAGCAGACAAAGACCCCACCAAAAAGGAGAATTATAGACCAATATCCCTGATGAACACGTATGCAAAAATTCTCAACAAGATACTAGGTAATGGGATCCAACAGTACTTTAAGAAGATTATTCACCTTGATCAAGTGGGATTTATACCCAGGATGCAAGGGTATTTTTTTAATGTTTAATCGAAGTTCAATTTGCCAATACAGGGCCACCTTCCGTTGGTTGCATTAATAGGTGAGGATACAGGAGTGAAATGAGACAGATTTCTATGTATGGCATGACTAATGCAGGGGCTTTTTATTACTGATTACAAAAATAGCCCAAATGTGTGAAAGCCCCCTGGGGATGGATGACGTCATGGTGGCCTCTGTGGAGTCTGCCGAATTTGGGGGAGAAGTCACATTGTTACTAGCTATTTTGACTATGCAGAGCAAAGAGTCCTTGGTGAATGGGAAGCCTATATCTTTCTGCCCTTCCCAGGTCCCAGAGGCTTCAGGATCCACTGGCAAAGGGCGAGCACCCAGTTATCTGCCATCTGCTCCAGTCCTGGGGCCTCTGAGAGCAGTAGGATGGCCTCTGCTTCCTAGGAGCCATGCCACGGCCATCGTCATCCTGACAGGGTTCCCCATCCATCTACTCTCAGGGCAGAAAGGAAGATGCTCTCCTCGGGGGCCCTGTGAGCAGCCTGGCACTCAAGCACCTTCCCATAATGCATCTCCTAGCCACCGTGGCTGCCACTGCAAAGGTGAAGCAGGTGAAGCCTATTTCAGAGAGCCTTGCCAAGTGGCAGCTCCGGCTCCACCGCGGAATGGGTAGTCACATGGTGGGGTCCCTGTGGTCATGATTGGGGGGCGGGTGCGTGGGGCTGCTCTATCATCCTCCCTCAACAGAGGGCTTAAAATGCACGTGCTCTGCTACTTCCAGTAGACCTGGCCGGGTTGAACACATTCTCCCAGATAAATCAATCCCCGGCAGCCAGCCCCCAAGATGAAAGGAAGACACCAGACCAAACAATGTTTGTCTGTCACAAAGAGCAGCTCTTAACTGTCAGGCCCCAATACTCAAGGGTAATCTTTATTTTCTCTCAAATTCCTATGTGCCAGCAAGTAATCTGAGTTCACCTTGACAAGCGACAGCACTTAAGGAACATTTTGGCAAAAAAGACAACAAAAGGACCCCATTGTGGTCCTCTTTTCCTTGAGGTGAATAGGTGCGGTCCCTTCAATGGCCTCTTGACTGAGTGTATCTCTGGTTCTCAGAGCTATGCGTAGTTTGCTTCACCCAACTTCTGTGTAATCACTGCCATAAGCCAGCTCCTAAAAGAGCCTTCAAATAGTGCACCTAATTCTGTTAAGTGCTCCTCCGGTAAAGCTTTTTCCTTCCCAGTTCCACTGAAAGCTGAAAGTACACTCCAGGGTAAAACAAGAGAAGCAAGATAACCAGACCACGGGAGTGGGTGGCTGTGGGGTGCCGTCACTCACACACAGAAGCAGCACCTGAGAGAAAAGAGTAATGTGTGCGTGTGTGCGTGTGTGTGTGTGTGTGTGTGTGTGTGTGGCTTCATTCTCAGATTCAATCTCCTAGGACCCTTAGCTTCTTAGCTGGAATCAGTAGGACTTTGCCCAGTGTGGCTGGGGGCGCCTTGCTTATGACCTAGGAAAGATGGAGTATACATGGGGTTGAGGGGAGTGGGGAGAAGATTGGGGGAGGCATTAGGCTCCCTGGAAACCCGGCCCTGGGTCCTGAGGAGGAGGCTGAGAACTCCAACTGCCTTGAGCTAAGCTGAATGGAGCAATGGGACAATATGGTCGCAGAAAAGTCCCCTGGATCTGTAGAACTGCAGCAGCTCCTGCTGGTGCCTTAGCTCACAGGATTTACTGCACACTGCACACAGGTGCGAGATGGCAGGAAGGCAAGGGAGGTTGACCAAGGCAGGGCCTGCCTGCTTCTACCCCATGGCTTCCCAGAGCCCGGGCCTGCCCAGGCAGACCCCTAACTCCCACCAGGGTGCTCAAGCTCTGGCCTGGGCCCTGCAGAGCCTGGGCTAGGTGCTGGGGGAACATATGAGGGTGGGAGGCCAGGAACGGGGGCGTCCAAGGACTCTGACCCAGCAGTGCGGGCAGGAGGGTGGGTATGGAGGGGGGACGGTGGTTCCAGAAGAAAGGTTGGAGGTGGACCTTAAGGAGTGGAAGAGGAACAGATGAGAAGGAAGAGGGACTCGGGAGTCAGGTCTAAGCAAGGATTCCAGTCTGGTCATGTGTTAGTGGTGGGTGTGCAGATAACCTGTCTGTGCCTGGTACCTTATCCATAAAACAGACGTGTAACAACTACACCTATGTTGTCAGGCTGACATGGGCAACCAGTTAAATGAAAAGTTATGTCAAAGGCACTTACTCCATACAAAGCAAAGCTCCATATAAGCATAAAAAAAGGGTTAGGCTGCCTCGGACCTGGGAAGAGAAGGGCAGGCCAGGCTAGGCCAGGGCAGAGAGAAGTAGAGGCTGCTGTTGGGCGGCATCTCAGGTAGGCCAGAGGGAGTAGCTTAGGGCCTGAGAAAAGAGGCCGGGCACACAGGCTGCACACAGGCTGCACACGAGTCACAAAAGCCTCCGCAGGTGGCACCTGACTTTGCACTGGGTCTCCAGGACACGGAGGGGCCAAACAGAGCTTTGCACAGGCAGCAACATGGTCTGAGCTGTGCTGGAGCAGTAGGGACAGTGGGAAATTGGGAAGAGGCTTGAATGGCTCAATCTGCCAGGCTGCTTAGGGAGAAGCCCTGGGAATCCATGGCCCTGCAAAACCCCCAGGGAAGCCGAGCCAAGCGGAGCCCACTTTGGTGGCTGTATGGTCAGCAGAGGGGGATGCTGGCACAGCCCAGCAGCTGCTGGCAGAGAAGTAACACCAGGGGGCTGCTGGCCCCCCTCTGCCCAGACCTCCTGTTCACCGAAGCAAAGGACACCATGGCTCCCATTTCTACTGCAGGCCTTCCCTTGTGGAATTCAGGACACAGCAAAGTCTTTGCAAGCACCCCAAGCTGCAGGGGACCACAGGCATCTGGCTCCTGCACCGGCCCTGGGCCGCTCTACCAGGGGCAAACTGAATGCCCTCCGTAGTGTTATCTCTCGCAGGGGTCTTTAGGGAATCCCTCACGGGATAAGATAACTGCAAGGCAGGGATAAGTGGAGGCAGAGGCGGGGATCCCAGCAGACTGGGTCCCGGCACCGGAAAGAGGCACAGACGGATTGGCGGGAGCCCCATGTCAGGCCGTCAAGGGAACAAGAACTAAGTTCAAGGATTGGGTCCCAGACTTGGACTCTGGCTCCCTTCCTGCCCCATCTCCCATCAGAGGCCCTCTGCTACGGCTCAGCACCCAGACATCTGCCTGCTGTGTCCCACCTGCCCGGCAGCAGGCTGCTAGTCTGCCTCAGGGCCTCATAACTGGGAGCCCCAGCTGACAACATGCCCAGGCCCCTGTGCAAGTGACTCAAGGCTCTGAGAGCCGGGCAGGGAGCAGCCAGTAGGAGGGGCTGAAACGGCCTCAGTTTACATGGCCCGAAGGGCGGGGCCAGGACGCCTGGCAGTGCTGGAGACTCTAGAAGATAATGAGGATGAAACCAAAGGAACTTGAACCTCATCCATTCCCTAAAAGGGGGCGACTTTTGAGAAACCAGCACTCCTCCCAGGCACACCCATTGGACGGCTAAAGACTGGTGCTTCTGGGTGAACTGTCTTCCTCTGCACACCCTGTGTCTGGGCGGAGGGTCTGCAGGCAAGCCTGCAGGAGCCGGGAGCCCCAGTAGGCTCGGCATGATGCCGAGATGGCACAAGCTCTGATTCTCCGGTAGTGACGTGTGCTTTTGTGGGTGGGGAAAGCCAAGACTTTTGGTAGGTCGCTGGGAAATGGGCCTCACACACATCTAGAACATTCTGGTTGGTGCCAGGCTATTTTGTGATTTTTGTCTCATAATCAAACCACGCAGCCAAAACCATAAGCAGCATGCCAACTTCTAACATGAGTATCACTTTACCCTGGTAATGAATATGATCACTTAAAAAGTACAATAAACAACACCTTTGTGTACCTGGGTTTTTTTTGTTTGTTTGTTTGCATATTCCACAAGACATACACAGACCAAGAGCTTGTCAGAGAGGGAGGAGACATAAGGGAACTTAAGGCCAACCTCTACACTTCCGGGATGGGGGAGCCAAGTCCTAGAATAAATGAAAATATAGGCACTTCCTCTGGATTTGGATCGTACCTTATCATCTACAAAACCATCACACCATCTCTTGAGCTTTATTTGTGCTATGCCAGGCAAGATATGCAGCGGATTAGAGCAGGTAATCGGGACTCAGACCCCATGAGTCAGAAACTCACTGTGTTTTTCATCTCTCTGGGCCTCAGTTACCTCTTCCGCTAAGTGGGAACAATAATAGAACCTCTCTCTTCAGGCGGTTGTGAGCATTCAATGAAATAATACAGAGAATGTGTTTAGCACAGTATCTGGCACACAATATGGACTTAAAAAGTGTTGGTGATTATTTTTTTGATCTTATCAGTACCCACAAGAGCCTCCTAAAGTAAGAAGAAAAAGATCATGAGCCCATTTGGCAGAGAATGTGTCAGGGGAGGACATAACTGCAAGGTCCCATGTCTCCGAGGCATAGGGATAGGTGGAGGCCCCCTCCTTCCAGAAAGTTGAGGCTTGGGGAGATACAGTGTTTTGCTTGATTTTACATAGCTTGTCAGTGGTAGAGCGGGGAATCAACCCCAGATCTTTACACTATACTCAGAGCCCTTTCTATCAGACTGGCCACATCCTATGGAGATTCCTCCTATTAGCTCACCACCTTGTTTATAAATAAAGTCAAGGAGACACCTCTCTTTTTCCGCTGCATTGCAGTAAGAAAAACAACATTAATATTTATACTTTTCTAAAGATCTGAAGTGGCTTCCAAAGCAAACACAGATTAAAGAGAGTGCTGGAACCTAACTTTTGAGTGGCAAGTCAGCAACATGCAGAGAAGGGAGAGGTCATTTCACTGAGCCCCTGGGTGAGACCACTGACACCAAAATCTGCTCGGCTCTGAGCTTCCTGGCAGCCACAGCACAGGAACGATGGGGCCAGATTCTGTTCAGCAGTCAGTAGGAAAGTCTCTGGATCAAGAAGTGACCAGGGGGGTGCCTGGGTGGCTCAGTGGTTGAGCGGCTGCCTTCGGCTCAAGGTGTAATCCTGGGTTCCTGGGGTCGAGTCCCATATTGGGCTCCCCACAGGGAGCCTGCTTCTCCCTCTGCCTGTGTCTCTGCCTCTCTTTGTGTGTCTCTCATGAATAAATAAATAAAATCTTAAAAAAATAAAAAAAGAAGTGATCAGGGATGGCAGGGGGTGGCAAGACAGTGCTATGTCATTCCTAGGCCTGATCCACTGCTGGGTTGCACAAGCAGAGGAAGGGGAAGCCTGTACCTGCCCAAAGCTTCCGCCCTTGAGATGCCATGGTCATGCAGACCCAGGCCTGCCCTGGAGACACCCGTGCCAAGATCTCAGAGGCAGCTGGGTCACACCAGCTGTCCCCAGCTGAAATCCCTTTTAAGGAAGGCATGTGACAGGCCAGGCCCAGCAGGGCCGCAGAGGTCAAGGAGCTAGAAAGTTCTCCTTGGGAAGATGGTCAGGCCAGAGCAGCACAGAGAAGGAGGCTGTTGGCATCAGTGGGGAACATAATGGAGTTAGTTCAAAGAGTGGCAGGAGCTTTGTCCCAGTCTGAGCAGGCAGGAGTGCAGGGCTCCATGGCTCGGCAGCTCTTCCTTCAGCTACCGGGTCCCTGGGGACCCAAGCATCATTTCACCCATGTCATCGCTGCTGGGGGGGGGGGCAGGGAGACACATGGAAGAGCAGAGAGAGTGGAGGGGCCCCAATGGCTCAGAAAGCCGAGACTCAGGTGCCCTTTAAAAGCACTGCTTCATAGGGACACTCAGTGGTTGAGTAGGAAGCCTGCTTCTCCCTCTGCCTGTGTCTCTGCCTTTCTCTGTGTGTCTCTCGTGGATAAATAAATAAAATCTTTAATAAAATAAAATAAAATAAAATAAAATAAAATAAAATAAAATAAAATAATAAAATAAAATAAAGCCACTGCTTCATCGAAACACACACATACTGTTCTGGGTTGACTCATGGCCCTCCCCAAACTAAGATGGTGATATTCTGGACTCTAGTACCTCTGAGGGTGACTGCATGCAGAAACAGGGTTGTTGCAGATATAATTAGCTAAGTTAAGATGAGGTCAGGCTGGAGTAGGGTGGACTTCCCATCTGATGTGATGTGTCCTTACGTGAGGAGGAGAGAGACACACAGTGAGAATGTGGCGTGAACATGAAGGTAGAGACAGGGGTGGGAGGAGGGGTGGGGATGAAGTCAAGGAGCAGCAATGACTGCAAGGAAAGCACCAGAAGCTAGGAGAGAAGCAAGAAGCAGAATCTCCTGACAGCTCTCAGAGGTAGCCAGCCCTGCTGGCCCCAGATCTCAGACTCGGGCCTCCAGAAGCAGGAGACTGTACATCTCTGTGGTCGAAGCCCCTTAGTTCATGGTACTTTGTTACGGCAGGCCTAGAAAGCTAATACACACTTGCATGCACACACCCACGTGCACACACACATACACATGCACACACGCACACCCTCCCTATAAGGTACAAATTCCCTTTTCCAGCCCTGCAACCCAGAAGAGACACACGCCCCCCAAAGAAGCCAGGCACAGCAGGGGTTGAGCACGTGCAAAACATTAGCTGGGTTTAAATCAACTTTCCATTAAAAAAAAATCAACTTCCCAGAAACAGAGCTCTACCTCTCTACCAATGCTCTATAGACTCAAAGGCGCCTTCACAATCACCATCCTGCTTAAGTCACCCTGTCACCGCGGGTGGCTGGGACTGCTGTCTGCTTGCAAGGGAAGAGAGGACAACCCAGAGGAGAGGTGGGAGGCTGCATGACTGGGAAGCCAGGGGAGGAGGGCAGCCTCCCCTCTGCCAGGCCCGCGCGTGAGGATTTCTGGGCTCGGGTTCGGGGGCCAGGCCGGGGCCAGGAGAGGGCAGGCCTCAGTGGGTAAAAAAATCCACTTGACTTCTCAGCACTTCTCCCTGAGTGTCCTCTCAGCCAGCTTGATGGCATTCTGTCTACTTCAGTTCTGATGATCTTCACCACCTTGGCTAATTAGGACCCTGTCTTCCTTTCCATTGTTTTCGTTTGTCTTCCTAATTCTATCCTGGGATAATCCTCTTTCTTACTGAGGCCGCACTTGGCTGGAGTCAGAGCCCTTTAGTGTTCTTTCTCTCATTTTCCACTCACCTAGCGAGCTCTGAGGAGGCAGGCAGGGCATGTGCTATTTCTCCATACCCCTGGGGCAAAGAAAGGGGAACGTGGTTTCCCATCAGAACTGGAGTAGTTTGGGCTCAAATTCCAGTCTTCATGTTCAGTATTGTTTTCATGACAATGAGTTTTGATTATTGAGCACCTACTGTGGGCCAGGCACTACCCTACCTGCCTGGTGGACATTCTCATTGAACCCTTCCATCTACCAGGTGAGGAGATAAGAGTGACATAAGAGGTACCCTGGGTGGTTCAGTGGTTGAGTGTCTGCCTTCGGCCCAGGGCATGATCCTGGGGTCCTGGGATCAAGTCCCACATCGGGCTCCCTACATGGAGCCTGCTTCTCCCTCTGCCTGTGTCTCTGCCTCTCTCTGTGTGTCTCTCATGAATGAATGAATGAATGAATGAATGGGAGGCCACCCGCCCGAAGTCAGAAGGTGAGTACATGGCAAAGCCAGGATGCAACTGTAGGTTTGGCTCCTCTGTAGCCTGGCCGGACACAACTGCCTAATAATGCTATTTCCTCTGGGTCACCTCCAGAGATGAAGACTTGAACAAGTGGCCAGATTGACAACTTGTTCCCAGCCCCACAGCAGATGCTTGTAAGGACTGGCCCCAAGTGCCCACTACCCAGCTGGGAGGCCAGTAATCCATGCGGGAAGTCCCCTGGCCCAGAGCCCAGCTCCTGAGGGTTATTTTCAGTCTCGGTCCCTCCTTGTTAACTCCTGGAACCTGATGGCCAGCTCTCTTGGGGCCTGGTGAGTGGCAAATACCTGGGAATGCTCCAGTGACACCTTTCCTCTCGTCCACAGCTGGCCTGGGGCATAGCTGGCATAAACTATTTGCCCTGTGCAGGTGACAGGAACCCTCACAAGTGAGTCATCCTTAGAACTTTTCTGGGCTTGACCTGAAAGGGTCCAGAGAACCAGCAGTCATTCTGGCCTGGGACACCTCTCTCTGCTAAGAGGGGCTAACAGAGCTGGTAACTAGGGTTGGTTGGAGTGGGTGGGGGTCGCCCTCAGTGGCCCTACCTGCTAAAGTCGGTGGCATATCTCACCCACCTGTGATGTAAGAGCTCAGCCTTAGAGAATAGTCTAGGGGAAAGAGAGAAATCTTCCTAGAGAAAAAGAAACCATTTTCTCTAAGAATTGTAAGCTCTGGAGATTTGCAAGGGAACAGCACAGATGCTAAACTAACATGCTGGGGAAGAAGGCAGGTGCCAGGCTAAATAAAGAAATGTGAGTACATACACAGAGAACACGCTCCTTTATTTCCACAGGGAGGCACAAATGTATATTAATGAGGATTTTGAATGCCAAGAAATCAAATAACGACATAAACATCACAGTAAACACCGAAGCCCCAGAGTTGGCTGCCATCATTTACTATGCGAGGGGCAGAGGACTTCGACTGTCCCCTGCTCTGCACCCCTCCAAAGTTTCAACAAAGACAATTGCTCTGCTTGTGGGATTAGAACTTGATGCTCCATAAGTAAGAGAAGCTCTTGATTTTGAGCCTTGATACCGTAGAGAAGCCCTAGGAAACCACTGCATGTGCTAAAAAGGCATAACAGCAAGGATGTGGGCTGGGATTCATGTTCTGGGCAAGGAACTCTGTATTAAGCCTTGAGGCACATTGGCTTCCTAATCCCAAGGGGAGAACACACCTTTGGATGTGGTAGGAAATGTGGCAGAGAAAAGGAACCTAGAAAGGCCAGCTTCCTCACATGATCCACACACACAAGAGAAGGGCTCCTTAGCACATGACTTGGGAGAGTGTGGGTGTGAGTGGCCAGATTGGCACAGGTAGGTCAACTGCATCAATGCCATGCAATCCAATTCGGGCCTGTGGTGGATATCTATCTCCTTCTGGCTGCCCAGCATCCTAACTCCCTTTCCTGGGGACTTTGAGGAAGCTGAAAGTACCAGTTACTTTGCTAGCTTCCTTTTGAAGTGGGGGCACAGTATATCAATTCGATATTTTTTAAGATTTTATTTATTTATTCATTGGAGACACACAAAGAGAGGCAGAGACACAGGCAGAGGGAGAAGCAGGCTCCCTGCTGCAGGGAGCCTGATGCGGGACTCCATCACAGGACCCCAGGATCATGACCCGAGCCAAAGGCAGACACTCAACCACTGAGCCACCCAGGTGTCCCTATCAATTAGATTTTGAGTCAGTGTCAATGAAGACAAGCAGGGCCAGCAGAGAATCTGCCATGGCATCCCATTATCTGGAGCAACTATATCCGTGGTGCCATCATTGATGATGATGTTAGTGGACAAACTACAAAGTCTATCACTCAGTGTTGCCAAGAGAGATGTTCTCACCAGGCTGGTTCTGTACCATGATTTTGTCTGTGGATTCGACTATCTGGCCAACAAGCCTGACTCTCTAATCCTCCCAGCAATTCTGTGAGCTACCCAATATCCTTCCTATCAATTTCCTTATATAAAGGCCCCAAAGGTTGCATTCTTCTTTCTGATTCTGTGTCATTTCAGTTCTTGCCCCCATAATCCTTATTATCTTATTGGACCTTTCATATTTTAGAAGAACTATTCTTTAATGTTTTAACTAGAAGTGTTAGCTCTCTTTAGTGGGAAGGCTCATCCCCTATTATCAAAAATGGAAGTCCCAACTTTTCAACTCTGATTTCTTCATCATGGACAGGCAGCCACGAGCCAGGGATTCACCTAGGCTCTAGTACAGCTCTTATCAATTTTTTTCATTGTCCATTTTATCATTGTAATGAGAACTTTTTGAGTAAATGAACAGGGTCTAATTTATCTCTACACCTTCAACACTGAGCACAGTGCCTGGCTCACAACAAATACTTAGGAAATACTGTGTGAATGAGTGTAATATTTAGGCTGTGGTTCTTAGAAGACAGGAGATTTGTGGTGGACCCCAAAGGACGGTTGGGTTGTAGAGAAGATAAGGAAGGATATATTCCAGGTTCTCGACAAGGACTTATTGGTCCTTTATTATTCAGAGTTCTTAGTTGTAAGCAATAGAAACTAGCTCTAGATGATTTTCTGAAGAAAGAATTAGGTAACTGGAAAATAAGTTAGAAGAAAATAAAATATGCACAAAGAAGCAAATGAACAGAAAGGGACACAGAGGATGGAATGAGAAGATCTAACCTATGTGTAATTTGCATCCAGGGAGGAAACAGGAAAGGAAAGAGAAAATGGGAGCAGAAGAAATATTCAAAGAGGCTAGTGGCTAAAGACGTTCCAAAACTGATAAAAGGCATCAAACTGCAGATTCAAGAGGCTTACAAACCTCAACAAGGATAAATGCAGCCTGGGAAGAGGGAATGAAGTGCCACCTCTTTACTGCCATAAGGTACTTAAAAGTACGGGTTCCCTAGTCAATCTCTGTGCTTGTCATTGCTGGGCAGGGGTGGGAGTTCCAGCTCCCAACTGGGCTTCCACCAATCCCTACGTGGCTGGAAGGTGCTTTGTTACTGCTCTCCGTGTTTTCCACCAACACTACAGAGTAGGGTAGTGACCTTGTTACCACGGGGTGGTGATGAATGTCTTGAATCTCCACTAGACCTCCTGAGCCACAGCAGGCCCTTCGCAGGGCCTCATTACTTCCTCATGGGGCTGGAAGTTCAGGCTCCCCAGATGGTCTTCACTGACACTACAGTGGGATAAATTATGTTGCTACTGGCTAAAGTGAATGTAAGTCCTAGCTCCCCACTCAGCCTTCTCTGAGTCTCATTAGAGACTGGAAAGGGTGGAAATCTAGGTTCCCCCTTCAGTCTATGATGGTGTGGGTGTTGGTGGGGCCACAGCTTTTTCCTGTGATATTTGGCTAGAGTAGAATAGTCATGATCTAAAAGTTTTCTGTCTTGCTGGGCTGCCCCTAGGTTGGACTATTCTGAATTTTGCTTATGGGGTAGATACACCAATCTATATTTGTGTCAAAATTGATAGAACTATGTACAAAAATGTTAATTTATAAATAAAATGCTTAAAAATTAAGAGCAAAATTGAAGGACTTATGCCAACAGACTTAAAGGCTCACTATAAAGATGGAATAATTGTCTAAGTATGGTATTGTCGTAAGGGTAGCCAAACAGATCAATGGAAAAGCATAGAAAGTCCAGAAATAGCTTCAGACACATTGGACAATTGAGTTTCAACAAAAGAGCCAATGTAATTCAATAGGTGATGGCAGAGACTTTTTAAAAAATGGTGTGAAAAAAATAAAAAATAAAAAAAAAATAAAAATAAAAAATGGTGTGATTACAACTGAATATTCATATAGGGAAAAATGAACTTCAATCTTTATCATACACCATCTACAAAAATTTACATGAATGGAGCATAAATCTAAATATAAAAGCAAAAACTATAACAATTTTACGGGAAAAACAGGAGAAATATTTGCAAGTTTGGAATAGGCTAACATTTTCTGTATAGGACACAAAAAGGATGAACCATATAAGAAAAAAATGATACACTGGGTTTCATCAAATTTTGCTCTGTAAGAGAATGAACAAGAAAATTAAATGATAAATTTGCAAACCATATATTTGAAAAAGGATTTATATCCAGAATCTATGAATTACATTTATAATTTAATAACAAGACAAGCGACCTAATTTAAAAGTGGGCAATTTAAATAGACACTGCACAAAAGAAGACATATGAATGCCAAACAAGCACATGAAAATATACTCTCCATCGTTTGTCATCAGGGAGATACAAATTAAAGCACAAAGAGATACCACTTCACACCTACTTGAATGGTAAAAATTGAAAAGCTAGACAATAAAAATCATTAGCAAGGATGTAGAGTAACTGGATCTCTTAAACTTTCCATTGTGGGGATGCAAAATGGCATAATCACATAGAATACTCTGGCAGTTTCTTAAAAGTTTAAAATATACTAACCATATAGCCCAGCAACTCCATTACTAAGTATTAGCCAAGAGAAATGAAAATGTATGTTCACACAGATATTTGTACACAAACGTTCATAGCAGCTTCAATTCTAATAATTAAAAACTGGAAATAACCCAAATGTCATCAATAGTTCCAGGAAATAGAATACTACACAGCACTGGGGGGGAGAAAAACCTTGTTGATTCATTGTTGATTCATGCAACAACATGAATGGGCTCAAAAAGTTGTAGTAAGCAAAAAAAAAAAAAAAGAAAGAAAGAATAAAGAAAGAAAGAAGAAAAGAAAGAAAGAAAAAGAAAAAGAAAGAAAGAAAGAAAGAAAGAAAGAAAGAAAGAACGAACTTGGGACAAAATACTCTAGGTAGAGTGTTATTCCATTTATATGAAATTCTACAAAAGGCAAGACTCATTTATAGTGATGGAAAAGAGATCAGTACTTGCCTGGGGCTGGGGTGGAGGGGTTTGAGTGCAAAAGGGCATGAGGGAGCTTTTTGAGGTAATGGAAATGTACTATATCAATAACATGGATCAATCTTGCAAACAATAGAAGGAAGCCATATACAAAAGAATACATATTGCGTGATTTCATTTATATTTGTTTCAAAAAAAAAGAAGCAAAGCTAAAGCACTGTGCTTAGGGGTCTGCATGTAAGTGGGGGTATGGTGCTTGGGAAGGACATGTGCAAGGTGTCTAGGGTGCCAGCAACATTATTGATCTGCATGGTGGTTACATGAGTGTTGGCTTTATGGCAATGCGTTCATCTGTAATGTTTTGGCTGTGTACCTTTTTGTTTGTTTATTTATTTAAAGATTTTATTTATTTATTCATTAGAGACTCACAGAGAGAGAGGCAGAGACACAGGCAGAGGGAGTAGCAGGCTCCATGCAGGAAGCCCGATGCGGGACTCGATCCCAGGACCCCGGGATCATGCTCTGAGCTGAAGGCATGCGCTAAGCCACTGAGCCACCCAGGTACTCCTGTTTATTTGTTGTATTTACAACTAAAGACATTCAAATAAAAAGAAGAGGAAATGAATGGATAAAGAAGATGTGGTTTATGTATACAATGGAATATTACTCAGCAATTAGAAATGACAAATACCCACCATGTGCTTCAACGTGGATGGAACTGGAGGGTATTATGCTGAGTGAAGTAAGTCAATCGGAGAAGGACAAACAGTGTATGTTCTCATTCATTTGGGGAATATGAATAATAGTGAAAGGGAATATAAAGGAAGGGAAAAGAAATGTTGGGAAATATCAGGAAGGGAGACAGAACATAAAGACTCCTAACTCTGGGAAACGAACTAGGGGTGGTGGAAGGGGAGGAGGGCGGGTGTTGGAGGGGAATGGGTGACGGGCACTGAGGTGGACACTTGACAGGATGAGCACTGGGTGTTTTCTGTATGTTGGTAAATTGAACACCAATAAAAATTAATTAAAAATTTAAAAAAAAGAAAAAAAGAAAAAAAAAAGAGCAAAAATAGTAACTGAAGGGCAAGCAGGGACTGGTATGAGGGAACGAGGCCAGAAGAGGTGAGAGCTGAACAGAGCAACGGCAAGGGCTATGGGACTGGGCTTGTGAAGGATTTTTAGGGCAACCCTTGAACTTGGTGAGGACAGGTGCATGCCAGGCTGGACAATGCATCTCCTTAAGCGGATGGGCATACAGTATACTTACCCAAGACTTGCAGATACACCAGTGGCATTAGGGTATGTCATTACAACATGCCCACATCAGAACATATTCTCCAGAGGCCACCTACTAAATAAAAAGCATCAGCCTTGAAGGCAAGAGTCCTGGGGTAAGGCACCAGCAATGTCACTTCTAGCTACATGTCCTTGGACAGGTCATTTCACCTCTCAGCATTAGTTTCCTTTTACTGGCCCTGGCTGTGAGGAGCCATAAGAGACAGAATGGACTGATCTATCTATCATCTATCTATCTATCTATCTATCTATCTATCTATCTATCTAGATCCTTCTGCATCCCAACCCAGCCTTTAAAAAGGGCCAGTGCAGGGGATCTCTGGGTGGCTCAGCAGTTTAGCGCATGCCTTCGGCCCAGGTTGTGATCCTGGAGTCCCGGGATGGAGTCCCACATCGGGCTCCCTGCATGGAGCCTAATTCTCCCTCTGCCTGTGTCTCTGCCTCTCTCTCTCTGTGTCTCTCATGAACAAATAAATAAAATATTTTTTTTTTTAAAAAAAGGGCCAGTGGACTGATGGTTTGAAATGGGAATACCAAAGGCCTCAACTTAAAGCAGCCGGTTGGTTTCCACCCCCACCCCCACCAATCTGCTCATCCCTGGGTTTACCTGCCCCTGGGTGTGAATTAGCATGGTGATGTGAGGGGCTACTGTCACCTCTTCCAAGTTGAATATCTGAAAAGATTCCAATTATGAAGAGGGTAGCAGGGATGCGGGTGGTGGGGAGATATGAAAGCCAAATGCTTTGAACCTCTGCTAACTTCACTGCACACAGTTCACAGGTGTAATTACCCATGTGTCAGTCTTGGAGGTGGGACGAAGTGGCACAAGGGTGATATTTGCCAGGCCAAGCAAAACTTCAATACTAAGAGTGCTGCATGAGATGGGGGTCACCCCTTCTGCCTCTCCAAAATTGTTCTGTTCCAGATTCTGCTACCTCTGGACTAAAGGGGACCCTTCTGATGGCGGGGGTTGGGGAGCTCTCTGTCTATGGGAACCCTGACAATACCAAGGGACATTCAAGCTTGGAACTTGAGAGAAGCTTTTTTCTCCTGTTTGGGGAAAAGTGACCACTTCCTTTTGTTCATCTGAGAGAAAGGTTCTGGATTCATCCTTGTTCACTGATAGGCAGGAACCACTTGCAAATTAAAGACTTAAGATGATGGCTGGCTGGCAATATAGGAATGGCAACAATGGACCAGATGCCACAGCCTTATCCATTTCAAAGGTTCCTGAATAGGCAGCTGTATCATGGAAGGATCCAGGCTTCTTTTTAATAACATGTCATGGTCCTGCTCATGCATCAAGTGGCACCAGCACCTGTCTTCTTCTTGTCCCTGTTGCTCATATATATACAATTTTACTCTCAAGTAGATATAGAAATCCACTGCAAATAGAATTAGTTTTGGGGAGAAATTATGTGCTGATTCCTCTAACACACACACACACACACACACACACACACACACACACTCACACACTATTCCATTTGAAAATGTGAAAACAATATAACAAAGATCAAGACATTTTTAGAATAGAAATCACCCAAATCCCATCGCTGTAACATGGCTCTTTATATTTGGGCATTTAAGCAGGAAGGTGTTTGTAAGTTGCAAGATCGCAATGTAAATACACTGACACCTCTTCCTTTACAAAACCTTCTGTTCCATGTATTCCTCAGGCTGCTGCAGGTTTCAGAAAGAACATATTAAATGGCCTCATAATATGCAATGGAATGGATATGCCATAATTTAATTAACCACCCCTTATTGCTGGGCAATTCATTTGTTCTCAGTGTTATATTACTACAGCCAATCTCATAATGAACATCTCCATGCATGTATCTTCTCAATTCTTTTGAAATGCTTCCTGAGGAATAAAGTCTCAGGAGAGGGAATTATTGGGTTAAAGGGTAGGCATAACCCCAGGGCTCCTGCTTCAATTGACTGCGTTGTGCTGTCTCACTGTCTCCTGCAGGGGTGGGCTCCTGTCTGAAATGCGCATGCCCTCAGCACTAGCCAGCTTATCCTTCAGCCCCCCAGAGCTGTCCCACGCACTCTTGGTGCCTTAGTTACTGCCTGTTGTGTGAGGATCAACTTCTATTTGCTCTCTGGGCGTCCTGCACCATGGTTTCAAAACAATGCAAACTTGTTTTGGGAAACAGCCCGAGCTGATGTGGAGTAGTCTCTGAGCTCCAACAGCTGAGAGTCCACAGTAATTATCTTTGGGAGATGCCACTCTTGGGAAGTAAGGAGCAGATGCACTTGTTTCTCTGAGGCTTCATGGCAGAGAACTTTCCCCCATACCCTTGACAAGTGAACCTAATGCTCTGACACACGCAGCCTTGTACTGACTACCAGGCTCCCCTCAGCACTCACTAGATGCCAGGTCCAGCGATGAACCAGACACGGTCCTTGCCTTCAAAGAGCCCACTACCTCTGGTAGAGTCAAATGGGTAAACAACTAACAGAGATGCTATGTGGTGTCATGGTCAAGAGCAGGCGCTTTGTAAACCAGGCTGACTTGGGTCAAGTCCCAGCTTTGCTATCTCCTTGCTGCATGGCCTTGAGCAAGTTAACTTATAATTTTTTTTTGCCTCGGTTTCACCATCTGCAAATTAGGGGTAATATTAATACTGACCCCCGTTGGATCATTATAAGGAGTTAATGAGCCAGTGCACGGAAAGCATGCAGCACAGTGACTGCCATGTAGTAGAGTGAGTGTTCAATACATCCCAACTCCTAGTAATGGCATTATAGAGTAGAAATGTAGAAAGTGAAATATTTCCTAAAAGGGGCTCTGATAAAGTACATAAAACCCCAGTCTTACTGCTAGGGGGATCAGGAGTTGCTTTTTGCTTCCCTTTTCCCCTGATAGAGGTGCTGGAAGATGCCAGTAGGCAAGGGGATCCAGTCTCTCCCATCAGACCCAGGATAGGAAGAAGGTGTGTTGGTGAACTCCAGTGAGCAGCCCTGAGGGCCTGGGAATGAGAGGGCATCAGTGAGTTGGTGCTCCCTAAAAAACCATTCACAGAAGCTTCCACTGTTTCTGCCTGTGTTATTTCTACCAGGAGGGGAAAGTAATGTGGCCCAGCTGACTAGTCTTTCCCAAGTGCTAAATTGACCTTCTTGATTAGAAAAACATAGCCCTGGGCCGAAGGCCTTGCCAGCAATCAGTACTAATGCAAGACCCAGCTGAGGAATACAGCAGGCCAGGCCTTACGCCCAGTGCCACGAAGCCTTCTGCCTTGTCCAGGACATGATCCAGAGATATAAAAGAACTGATTTAATGGCAGAACTACTTAGATTCAACATTTACAAGTGCCAGTGATGCATATGCAATGAAAGGAACATGAGTGGGGCAGCTTCTCCTCCTGCCCCCGCTAGAGTCTAGAGTCCCTGAGGTAAACTTTCCCAAAGGAAAATCAATTGAGAATGGTCTTGAACTACCATGACCAGTAGCACAGACATATAGGTCACAGAAGTATCTATCACTACTGTGGTTAACATGCTCTCCCCATCAAAGCCTGGCACTCATTTCTTTCTGGGAACAATCTGGATTCCTCTCATGGCTGGTAATTATTACCTGCATCTAAACTAGCTATATTTTCTATACAATTTACCCATTTCTTATTGAACCCCCTGTTTAATGCCCTTTGTCTGGGCACCTATCATGACAGATGCAGACCTGAGACAAATGTCATCCTCTTCCCTCAGAAGTAACTTCAGCAAAATAACCATTTATTAGAGCAACACAGTCCTTGGATAATCATCCACTTCAGCGTTACCCAAAGGATATTCCACAAATGTTGCTTCCAGAAGATTCTAATAATGCTCCAGCTCTAGAAGGGTGGTGTGGTGACAAAAGCTTGAGAAAAGCTGAGTAAAGGAAAGTTAGCAGGTTTTCTTGGTTGCCAGACTTCCCAGAGCCTGTGACATGCCAATGTGTATCATGGCTCTATAGGATGGGCTAGCAAATGCAACATTCCCCAAACACAGTGAACTGCAGACCCATGTGGAAAAAGCACTTCATGAGACTAGCAGTTAGATACCTGTTGGGAAACACAGAACTATTTCAACCCCCTCATTTTTTTAGATGAAGAGACTGAGGCTCAGAGAAGGAAAGGGACTTTCCTGAGCTCACCTCTGGGAGTCTGTGGCAGAGCCACACTAATTCAGCTTGTAGCACCTCCAAAAAGGCCATCTCTAAAGCCCTCAGTTTTTCAGCTTGGGGAGCCATTAGAGGGTTTTAAGTATGAGGGTGATGTGGCTGAATAAGCATTTTAGGTAAATCATTCCGGTTGATGTGTAGAGGAGGATCTAGGTGAGCCAGTGAAAGGACAATTAGAGTACTATAGGTGGAAGACCTAAATTAGAGCAGTTATGGGAGTGTTTTTTTTTGGGGGGGGGATAGGTTCTAGAAATAATAAGGAGATAAACTGTCAGAATTTGGTGGCTGGTTGGGTGGGGAGAGGGAGACATTAAGGGTGACGCTGAGAAATGTGGCCTGGGTGACCAGGTAGATGTTGCTGCCATGTGCTGCAGAAAGAGCTAGTTGGATGGGGTTAGAGGGTGTTGAAGACTTCTATTCCAGTGGTTGTGAGATGTTCAGTGTAGATATCCAATAAGCATTTGGCTTCATGGGCAGAGGTGCAGGCTAGAGACCAAAATCAGGAAGATAACTGCATATAGATGGAAATTAAAGCACAAGAATGGAATAAATGTCCCAGAGATAACCTGTAGAGGGAATAAAAGTGATGGGCCAAGGAATCCAGCTCTGGTGTCCCAAGAGCTAACCACCTAAAACTTACCTTTCCTTTGAGGTTCCCCTCAAATAGCACCTACTTCAGTTAGACTCACCAATAAGAAAAAGAGAGAGGAATCAAAATAAATAAAATCAGAAATGAAAGAGAACTTATAACTGATACCATAGAAATACAAAGGTTCATAATAAGAAACAACTACAAATATATGCCAACAAATTGGACCAATTAGAAAAAAAATGCGTGAATTTCAAGAAACGCACAATCTTCCAAGACTAAATCATGATGAAATAGAAAATCTGAATAGGGGGTACTTGGGTGGCTCAGTTGGTTGAGTATCTGACTCTTGATTTCAGCTCAGATCATGATCTCAGGGTTGTGGGATTGAGCCCTACATCAGGCTCCACACACACAGCTGGGAGTCTGCTCAAGATTCTTTCTCTCCCCCTCCCTCTGCTCTTCCCCACCACACACACACACTCTCTCTCTCTCTCTCTCAAATAAATAAATACATCTTTTTAAAAAAAATAAGGAAAGAAAATCTGAACAGACTGTTTCCTAGTAAGGAGGTTGAATCTGTAGTCAAAAACCTTCCAACCAACAAAAGCCCAGGACCAGATGGTTTCACTGGTGAATTCTACCAAACATTTAAATAAGATTTAATGCCTAATCTTTTCAAATTCTTCCAAAAAATTGAAGAGGAAGGAATGCTTCCAAACTCATTTTATGAGGCCAGCATTACCCTGATACCAAAACCAGACAAGGACACTACAAAAAAAGAAAATTACAGGCAAATATCCTTGATGAACATAGATGCAACAATCCTCAAAAAAATCTTAGAAAACTGAATTCAACAATGCATTAAAAGGATCACACAGTATAATTAAGTGGGACTTATTCCAGGGATACAAGGATGGTTCAACATCTGTGAATCAATTAACATGACAAAGGACAAAGGAACCAAGAACATACAATAATGAAAGGACTGTCTCTTCAATAAATGGTGCTGGGAAAGCTGGACAGCTACATGCAAAAAAATGAAACTAGACCACTATCTTACACCATACATAAAAATTAACTCAAAATGGGTTAAAGACTTAAATATAAGACATAAAATTATAAAATTTCTAGAAGAAAACATAGGCAATTAGCTCCTTGACATTGGTCTTAGCAATATCTTTGTGGATCTGACTCTAAAGGCAAGGGAAACAAAAGCAAAAATAATCAAACGAGACTATAACAATCTAAAAAGCTTCTACACAGCAAAGGAAACCATCATCAAAATGAAAAAGCAACCTACAGAATGGAAGCAGATATTTGCAAATCATATCTGATAGGGGGCTAATATCCAAAATATATATAAAAAGCTCAGCTCATACAACTCCACAATAAAAAACAAAACAAAGAACCCAATTAAAAAATGGGTAGAAGATCTGGATAGACAACTTCCAAAGACATACAGATGGCCAAAATGCATATGAAAAGATGTTCAACATCACTTACCATCAGGAAATGCAAACCAAAACTACAATGAGATACTACCTCACACCAGTCAAAATGGCTAAAATCAACAATACAAGAAACAATATAGGGACACCTGAGTGGCTCAGTGGTTAAGCGCATCTGCCTTCAGATCAGGGTGCAGACCTACAGTACTGGGATCAAGTCCTACATCGGGTTCCCTGCATGAAGCCTGGCTTCTCCCTCTGCCTATGTCTCCACCTCTCTCTTTCTGTGTCTCTCATGAATAAATAAATAAAATCTTTAAAAAAAAAAAGAAACAATAATGTGTTGGCAAGGATGTGGAGAAAAAGGAACTCTGGTGCACTGTTGGTGAGAATGCAAACTGGTGCAGCCACTGTGGAAAGCAGTATGGAGGTTCCTCAAAAAGTTAAAAATAGAACTCTCATATGATCCAATCACAATACTGGGTATTTGCCCCAAAAATACAAAACACTAATTCAAAGGAATACATGCACCCTTTGTTTATAGCATTATTTACAATAGCCAAGATATGGAAGCAGCCCAAGTATCCATTGACTGATGAATAAAGAAGATATGGTAAAATATTATTCAGCCATGAAAAAGAATGAAATCTTGCCATTTGTAGTGACATGGGTGGAGCCAGAGAGTATAATAAGAAAAATAAGTCAGAGAAAGACAAATACTGTATTATTTCACTCATATGTGGAATTTAAGAAACAAGACAAATGAGCAAAGGGAAAAAGAGAGAAAGAAACCAAGAAACTGACTCTTAATTATAGAGAACAAACTGATGGTTATCAGAGGGGAGGGGGACAGGATGGGTTAAATAGGTGTTGGGATTAAGGAGAACACTTATCATGATAAGCACCAGGTGATATATGGAACTGTTGGAGCACTACACATCTGAAACTAATATAACAACATGTTAACTAAATGGGATTTTTAAAAATGTAAAAAAAAAAAGAAGAAATAATTAGTGTTGGAGAGAATGTGGAGAAAAGGAAACCCTTGTACACTGTTGATGGAGAATGTAAATTGGTGCAGCCACTATGGAAAAACAGTATGGAGAGTCCTCCAAAAACTAAGAATAGATCTATCATATGATCCAGCTATTCCACTTCTGGATATTTATCCAAAGAATATGAAAACACTCATTTGAAGAGATATATGAACCCCTATGTTCACTGCTAAGATAAACAACCTAAGTGTCCATCAATGGATAAAAGGATAAAGAGGATGTGGTGTGTGTGTGCTTTATTCTTTATAACTGAATACTAATATAATATATATTTATATATATATAATGGAATACTACTCAAAGAAGAAATCTTGCCATTTGTGTCAACATGGATGGACCTTGAGGGTATCATGTAAAGTAAAATAAGTCAGATGGAGAAAGACAAATACCATATGATTTCACTCCTACGTGGAATCTAAAATGAAACAAATGAACAAACCAAACAATACAAAAACAAATGCATAGATATGGAGAACAGACTGATGGTTACCAGAGGAGGAAGGAGTTGGGAGGTTGTCAAATGGGTAAAGGGGGTCAACTGTATGGTGATGGATGGTAATTAGAGTTGTCATGGTGACCACTTTGTAGTGTATACAGATTTTGAATTATGCTGTACACTTGAAACTAACATAATGTTATATACCAATTTTACCTCAATACAAAAGTCTACATATAGAAAAAGAACCAGAAAAATGTGAGAAAAACTCACGAGAAAAGGCAATCAACTGAGCTGACCCCAGATGTTGAGATTAGCAGACAAAGGTTTTTAAAGCAGCTATTATAGCTATGCTGAAGGTCATAAAAAGAAGTATGCTTATATTAAATGAGAAGACAGAAAATGTCAGAAGATAAATACTATAATGAAGAACAAAATGGAAATTTTAATTTTAGAACTGAAGCATATGATATCCAAAATAAAAATTTACTGAGTAGGTTTAACAACAGAATCGACATGACAGAAGAGTCAGGAAAAAATGAAGATAGATGAATAAAAGTTATGCATTCTGAAGAACAGAGAGAGAAAAAAATTTAAAGAAAAAAACAGAGCCAATGGGACATTGTAAAAGCATCCAAAATATATATAGCTAGAGTCCTGGAAGGAAAGTAGAGGGGATGAACCAGAAAAAAAAAATTATTTAAAAAAAAAAGAATGGCAGTAAATTTCCCAAATTTTATGAAGGACATAAAATCACAGATTCAAGAATCCCAGTAAACCCCAAGCAAGATGAACACAAAGAAAATCATACCTACTACATTACAGCCAAACTGCTAAAAATCAAAGGTCAAGATAAATTCTGAAGCAGCTAGAGGGAAATGACATTCAGAAGTACCACAACTCAATACACATAAAATATAATAAAGTCTTGGGATGCCTGGGTAGTGCAGTGGTTGAACGTCTGCCTTTGGCTCAGGGCATGATCCCGGGGTCTGGGATCGAGTCCCACATCAGGCTCCTTGCGGGTAGCCTGCTTCTCCCTCTGCCTGTGTCTCTGTCAATCTCTCTCTCTCTCTCTCTCTCTCTCTCTCTCTCTCTCTGTCTGTCTCTCATGAATAAATAAATAAATAAAATCTCTTTTAAAAAATAAAGTCTCAAAGACAGGGAGCAAGATCTTCACAGCAATGAAAGAACACAACCAAGAATTCTATATGCAGCAAAAGTCAAGAATGAAGATGAAATAAAGGCTAAGGCTTTTATTTTAGATAAAAGATAACAAACAGAACTAATCACCAGCAAATCTGCATTACAAGAAATGCTGAAAGACATTCTTCAGGCTGAAGGGAAATTATACCAGATGACAACTGGATTAATAGAAGAAATGAAGAGCATTGGAAATTGTAAATGTAAAAAAATGATTTTCCCTCTTAATTTCTTTAAAACACATATGATTGTTTAAAGCAAGAACTGTAACATTGTATTATGGAGTGTATAATGTCAGTAAGAGGTAATATATATGACAATTATAAAAATTGCGAGAGGGTAGACATATACAGCAGCGAGTTTTCCATGTTTGACATCATGTGGTACAATATTATCTAAGTACATTGTGAAAACTTATGAAGGTAAAGAGGTATAGCTAAAGTAAATAAATAAAAGTCTATAATATATCCAAATAATCCAGGAGAAGGCAGAAAAGGAAGAACACGGCAGCAAACAGAAGGGGGGGAAATAGAAAACAAATAGTAAAAAAAAAAACCAAAAACCTTAATCTAAACTTATTAATAATTCTGTTTAATGCTGTTATGAGCTCAGTTGGGTCCCAGCCACCTTCAGACTCATATGATGAAATCCTAACCCCTGTACCTCAAAAATATGACTGTATTTGGTGAAAGGGCCTTTGAAGAGATCCTTAATTTAAAATGAGGCTGGGAAGGTAAGCTCTAATCCAATCTAACTGCTGACCTTTGAGGAGTGGAAATTTGGACACTCAGAGATACCAGGGACATGTGCACAAAGAGGAAAGACCATGTGAGGAGGCAGCAATATAATGACCATCTATAAGCCAAGGAGAGAGTCCTCAGGAGAAACCAAAACTGCCAACATCTTGGTCTTGGACTTCCAGACTTCAGAACAGCGAAGAAATAAATTTCTGTTGTTTAAGCCACCCAATCTCTGATATTTTGTTATGACAGCCCAGGCACACTAGTAGCAAGGGCTAACGGTCTAAACACTTGAATTAAAAGGCAGATATGTACAGTTGAATGTCAGAATGGATTAAAAGAGCAAGACACTATGCTTGCTGGGAAAGATGTATTTTAACTATAAAGATAGAGACAGACTGGAAGTAAGTAGGTGGAAAAGGACATATACTCTGAAAACAGTAAGTTTAAGAAGGTTGCAATGGCTGTATTAGTATCAAATAAAATAGCCTTCGAGTCAAAGAGTATTATCAGAGATGAGGAGAGACATTTCATAATAAAGAGAGGATTAATTTATCAGGAAGACATGACATTCATAAATGTCTATGTGCCTAATAAAAGAATTTCAAAATAAGCATGGAGAAAATTGGCAGAATTAAAGAGACAAACTAGAGCTGGAAATTTTAACAAACCATACTCAGCAGAAGATAAAATAGCTAAACAAAACTTAGTAAAGCCAAATGTTATCAACCACCATAACATAAATAATATTTCCCCAAAAGAAGAACGCACATTTTTTTCAAGTATATATGGTACATTCGGCAAGATAGATTGTATGCTGAGCCATAAGCTGTGTCTAAATAAATCTCACAGAAATGAAATCATACAGTGGATGGATTTTCTTAGACCACAATGTAATTAAATAAGAAGTCAATAACAATAAGATAGCCAAAGAACCGCAAAATATTTGGAAATTAAGCAACACATAGCTAAATAACATAAGGGTCAAAGAAGAAATCATAAAGGAAATTAAAAGATATTTTGAAGTGCATGACAATAAAAATAGAATATATTAAAATTTGTGGGAAGCAGGTAAAGCAGTATTTAAAGAAAAGGTATAATCGTAAATGTTTATACTAGAGAAGGAAAATGGTTGGGGTACTTGGATGGTTAAGTAGATTAAGCAAGCCTCTGACTCTTGGTTTCAGCTCAGTCATGATCTAGAGGTCCTGAGATCCAGCCCCGCATCAGGTTCCATGCTCAGCACAGAGTCTGCTTCAGATTCTCTCTCCCACTCCCTCCCCCCTGTCCCTCTCCCCACTCACTCATGTGCACATGTGTGTTCTCTCTCTCTCTCTCTCAAAATAAATAAATAAAATCTTTTTTAAAAAGAAAAGAAAAATGGTTTAAAATTAATGACCAAGTTTCCACATTAAGAAGGTAGAAAAAGGTGGGCAAAGTAAACCCTAAATAAGTATAAGTTAAAAAATAATAAAGAGAAGATAAGGGTCAATGAAAGAGAATAATAAAACAATGGAGAAAATTAGCAAAGCAAAAAGAACAACAAAAATTTAAAATGCCCTGGCTAGATTAATCATGAAAATAAAGACAGCACAAATTAGCAATATCAAGAATAAAAGAGGGGATTATCACTACAGATCCTATAGCATTAAAAGGACAATAATGAAATACCATGGACATTTTTTGTATATTTTTTTATTGGAGTTCGATTTGCCAACATATAGTATAACGCCCAGTACTCATCCTGTCAAATGCCATTTTTATGTAATCAAAATTGACAACTTGGATAAAACAAACAAATATTTTGAAGATAACCTACTGAAATGCACATGAAGCAGAAGTTACACATTTCATATCTATTAAAGAAATTGAATTTGTCATCAAACACATTCCCACGAAGAAAACTCCAGGGTCAAGTGGTTTCACTGGTGTATTCTAGTAGACATTTAGGAAAGAAATAACAATCTAACACAAATATTTTCAGAAAAGAGAGGAGGAGAGGACTTGTCTTGACTTGTTTATGAGGCCAGCATAACCCCAATACCTATGTTTCCTTCTAAAAGCTTTGTGGTTTTAGCTTGCATGTTTAGTTCTGTGAAACATTTCAAATTAAATTTTTGTGTGTGATATAGGTATAAGTTGGGAATATCTTCATGACTTATAGGTAAGCAAAGATTTCTTAGCTCACAGAAGTAATAACCATACTATCTATTTTTTTACATCAAAATTAAATACTTCTGCTCATCAAATGACATCATTAAGATCTGTACAGTTGAATTCCAAACAATGTTTGTAGATACTCTAACCCAAAGGAGAGAGAAAATAACTCCGCACTTCTTAAGTGTGGGCTAATCATAGTGACTTCCTTCCAAAGAGGACAGTATGGAAACAGGGAAAGAAAGAACAACTTTATAGTGGAGAAACCTAGCAAACACTACCTGATCCAGGGATCAAGGTCAACATCGATAGTAATAAGTCATGTTGTTATGATGTAATGAAAATGGCACCCTACCTCCGTGGTCTTACATAAACCCATAAACCCAGTCTAATCATGAAAAGAAAAAAACAAAACAAAATGTGAGACAAATCCCAATAGGGGTCATCCTACAAAATACCTGACCAGTACTTCTTAAAACTATTGAGAATAAGAAAAGCAAGAAACTATCATATCCAAGAGGAGTCTAAAGAGACAGGATAATTAAATGTCAAATGATTCATAACAGAAAAAGGACATTAGGAAAAGGACAAAAGGAAATATTAATGAAGTATAGATTTTAGTTAATAATAATGTATCAATCTAGGTGTATTAATTGGCACAAATGTACCAACTAATGTAAGGTATTAATAGAGGAAACTGGGTAAGAGGATATAAGAATTCTCTACACTATCTTCTCAATTTTTCTATAAATCTAAAACTGTCTCTAAATAATAAAGTCTTTTTTTTTACAAAAAAAGACATCATTAAGAAAATGTAGAAATGAATCATTGATTAGGAGAAGTACTTGCAAAATATATAACTGACAAAGGACTGGTATCCAGGATATTTAAAAGAACAACTCCTAAAAGTCAGTAGTAAAAAGACAACTCAATAAAAATAGACACAATATTTATTTATTTGAAGTATCTGTATACTTCATTAAAGAAGTGACCAATAGGCCTGGGAAAAGATGTTCATCATCATTAGTCACTAGGGAAATGCAAATCTAAACCACAATAAGATATCATTACACCCACTTGAATGGCTATAATTAAAAAGAATAAAAACACCAAACGTGGCAAGGATATGGAGCAAGTAGAATTTTAAACATTGTTGATGCGAATATTAAATAGTGCAACCATTTTGGAAAATGGTCTAGTCCACAGTTTCTTATAAACCTAAACATATATCTACCCTATGATCAGGCAATTACATGCCTAGGTATTCACCAAAGAGAAATGAAAATATATGACCACAAAAAGTTTCATGAGAGAATATTCACAAACAGCTTCATCCGCAAAAGCCAAGACCTATTAACAGCCCAGGTGTCCATCAGTAGGAGAATGGACAAATTGCGGTAAAGTCATACAATGGAAAAAAAAACAACAACTCTGCAATAAAAAAATAAATAACTGACACAGCAACATGGCTGAATTTCAGAATCATGTTGAAGGAAAGAAGATATTTTAAGAAGTACATACTATATGAATCCATTTATATGAAATTCTAGGACAGGCCAATCTATTCACTGATGGGAGAGAATCAGAGCATTGGTTGCCTATGGAAAGTGGGAGCAGGGATCAACTGGGAAAGAGCATGAGGGAACTTGCCAGAATGATGGTGATGTTCTAATTCTTGATAGAGGGTTGGTTACATGGTTGTATGTATTTTTCTAAACTTGTCAGATGAAACACTTCTGATTTATGCATTTCATTATATGCAAATTTCATCTCAGAATAGCAAAAAGAATTCTAAACACATATTAATGGTATTCACACGGAATATGACTTTGAAATGCATCAACAATAAGATAGATTGATAGACTAATAGAATAAAATGTTTGTAGAATCTAGGAGGTATAGATGAGTGCTGACTGCAAAAGTCTTTCAGCTTTTCTGTATGTTGGTAAATTTTCATGACACATTTTTCAAAAATAAAACCCAACCTACAGTTTGGAAGAACATATCGAAGGAATGAAGGAGTAGCGTCCCAGAATATGTGAAGGCAATGAGAAAAAGATCAATGAGAAAAAGGCGAATGACTCACTATAAAAAAAAAAAAAAAAGTAGCAAAGCAGTTTAACAGGAATATTACAATAGAGTATGCTCAAACGACCAATAAATACATGAAAGATGCTATGGTGGGTGCTGTGATGTCCCAGCAGACTTCATGAGTGACTCCCGCGACTCTGTGGGGGCTGCTAGCAGACAGTCCTCTGTTTTAAGTCCAGTGTGGGGTTCTCAGCCCCATTCAAATGCTGCGAAGGGTTCCAGAGAAGTGCTTCAAAAACCACTCCCTCACCTCCTCACCAACCAAGTGCAGGTCCTTGGATAAGTCACTTAAACTCCTTACAGCTCTGCTTCCTCATCTGGAAAACAGCGAGTGTCCTTCCTGCCTCCCTAAAGTGGTGGGAGGATAAACACCACATTGAAAGCTCTATTTGGCTTGGAGAGTGCTATCTATACTGAAGTCAGGCTCAGTCAAGAACAGCAAATGGCAGAACAGGGACACCAGCCCAGGACCCTGCCATCCTCCCCAGCGCCATTGTCTTCAGAGCAGAGCTCAGATGGAATGCCAGCTACTTAGAGAAGCTGTTGTGATGATCAAACCTAAAATACCTCACTCTGCTTTCTTACTGATGGAGATTATATCATCAACAAAAACTGTCACCAGCTCCTCACAACCCCCGGTAATCACTGTGGGGGACAACAAGTGAAAAGTTGTAGCTAATGAGGGAACTATAACTCAGACAGTTTTATTGATGGGTGATTCTAGAATGGTTCAATATGCACATATGCAAGTGACTTGATATACACAAAGCTCCTGACCATATGAAGGCACCTCTATTACCCTACCAGTTAGGGTATGGGCTCCTCATATTGGGCAATTCTGTTCTGACCATGGTTGGGAGAGTGCACTCCAGGAACAGCCCACTGTGCTTATGACACTCATTAACCCTGAGAGTAACAACAATCAGCACAGCCGCATTGGTGCCATCTCTGAGTGTGGGACATGGTGCCATGATCACACTGACCCAACACTTCATCTCTGGCCTAGTCCAGGACTGTGCTGGGTTATGTACATGTACTGTGTAGGAAGCAATCCTCAAAAAATATCCCTGAGAGGAGGTCTTACCATTCTCACTCGATGAGCGAGGAAATGGAAGCTTGGGGAAGGTGAAGGGAGTTGTTCAAGGTCACAGAGTCAGCCAGTGGTAGAGCCAGGACTTGCATTTGCATGCCCTTCATGGTTCTTTCTCGAGAGTATGAGTCAGGGCTCCTTCTACCCTGTGCAGCATACATGAACACATTCTAGGGAAGGCCAAACAACACGAACTTGGTCTCAGAGCTTATGACGAAAAGGGCCCAAATGCTACCCACTCACTCATCAACCCATCTTTAGGTAAACTCGATACACAGTGTTCTCCTGCTCTTTCCAGGGCCGCCAGCAGGAAGCATGGAAAAGAAGCCTGTCGAAGCCTTCCTTAGGACCATGCACATGTCTAGCAGTTTGATTAGTTATTTGTGGAGCCTGTTCTAGTCTGAACAGAGAGCAGCAGGAAGCATTCACTCATTAACAGGATCTCCACTCAGGAGTGATCGCCTAATGCCAGCCAGCCCAGTCCAAGGAAAGCTATTCTGAAGCCAGGAAGGCCACCTGTCTGGGACAATGGCCTGGGAGCTGGTGCCCCGACATGCTGGGTGTGAAGCAGAATATCAGATGACTCTTTTTTTTTTTGTTACAAACCCCATTCCCACTCCACACAAGCTGAAGCCACAAGGATCCTCAAATTGATCAGAGCTTTTGAGAATGGCTAGTGCATGGCACAGACAAAAGGTCCAACAGAGGACTCTCCCAGCGAAGTAAAGGAGGGAGAGCCAGTGGGCAAAGTTTAACTCCTTTACCCTCTTCCTCTGCCTCCCTGATTCCCACTTCTCCCTGTTGCTCTCCCAGCTAGTGGAATCTTCTCCTGAGGGACCAGGCAACAGTCCGTACTGGGGATTGGCACACGCAGGGGAAGTCCATATTACCCAGAAGCCTGGCACCAGCTTCAAGGTGGGCAGAGGCGGATGGTTTTTGGAGGCAAGGGCTGACAATGACAAGCTTCTCATGGGGAACTGCCCTCAGGACAGCTAACTTCCATGGTGGCTCAAGAACGTTAGGATAGTCTCAGGTCCCTGATGGAGGCAGGGAGAGAGATCCTAGAATTAAAGATGTCACAACTAGGGAGAAGCCCCTGGAGATGGTCTAGTTTTTGGCTAGATAGAGGCCTGCAGCTCAGTCACAGAAAGAGATAGTCAAAAGTCACCCAACAGAGTTAGGAGTCTCTCATGGTTTGTCTCTCTAATTTTTTACCACTCAGTTCCCCTCCTTTCCCTAATAATCCCTCTCACTATTTCTTAAATGCCACATATGAGTGAAACCATATGATGATTGTCCTTCTCCGACTGATTTACTTCACTCAGCATAATACCCTCCAGTTCCATCCACATCGAAGCAAATGGGGGGTATTTGTCCTTACTGATGGCTGAGGAATATTCCATTGTATACATAAAGCATAGCTTCTTTATCCATTCATCTTTCGATGGACACCAAGGCTCCTTCCACAGTTTGGCTATTGTGGACATTGCTGCTATGAACCTTGGGGTGCAGGTGTCCCAGTGTTTCACTACATCAGTATCTTTGGGGTAAAGGGTTGCAGAAGTGGAGAAGAGTGAGGGGATGGGGTGACTGGGTGATGGGCACTTGATGGGATGAGCACTGGGTGTTATACTATATGTTAGCAAACTGAATTTAAATAAACATTTTTTTAAGTCACCCAAGAATCTAGGGACCGAGCCTGACTCAGACCTCATGCCTCTTGATCTTGGGTGATCCTACACCCTGTCCAGTCCTCTGACCTCCTTCAATCTGGCCAAGCTGACTCCAGCAATGCCAGAGCTGACAAGAGCCCCAATGAGCAGCACTGACACCCTCCCCTGGAAGCTGCGGGCTGGGTGTGGGGCTGGAAGACAAGCAGAGCTGTTTCCCAGCGAGGCCTCAGGTTCCACTAGGGCTTCAGGCCCTCCCCCTGACCTTGCAGGCACCTCAGGAAATCCCATTCTGGCCACTATCTGCTTCCTCCCAGCATCCGGGCCCCTCAGCTCTGACAGGCTTTCTACCAGCCCATCCCCCAGTTGCTGTATGCTTGGGCCAAAGCTGGTTCTGGGTCCCCAGCGCCCTGGCTAGCAACCAGAGTTGCTTCCCAGATTCTTCCCTGGGGTTCTGAGGAGAGAGCTGGGTCACTGCCATCCTGCTGTAGCCAATTCCTCCTCTGTAGGGCCCACGCCTACAGCTTCTCAGCTTGTGAGATGAGCACTGAGGAAAGCAAGAATTTTAGAGACTAGAGGACCAGGATGCCAGTGCCCACCACCCCCTTACCCACTGTGTGACCTAGGGCAGGCTGCAAAAGGTCTGCTTCCTGTGGGGCTGAGACAACTCAATGAGACAATGCACATAAATGCCCTTGCACTATGACTGGTACCCACAAGGGACCTATAGATGCCAGTGTTCCTCCCATGGAGAGGGCTTCTTAACTAGGGGTCCCGGGTGGGTTTCAAAGTGCCAGGAAGCCTCCCAGATTGTCTACATCATGTGGACATGAATGTTGTTCTGGATTGAAGCTCCATGGCTTTCAAAGAGGTTCCATGACCCACCAAAGGTTAAGAACCTCTGATTTAGAGGGTTCCCTCCCAACAGGGAAGTGTGTAGAACCTAGTCAAGAATCAGCAACTCCAGGGATCCCTGGGTGGCTCAGCAGTTTAGTGCCTGCCTTTGGCCCAGGGTGTGATCCTGGAGTCCCAGGATCGAGTCCCACATCGGGCTCCCTGCATGGAGCCTGCTTCTCCCTCTGCCTGTGTCTCTGCCTCTGTGTGTGTGTGTCTCTCATGAATAAATAAATAAAATCTTTAAAAAAAAGAATCAGCAACTCTTTTCATGGGGTACCCTGCATTGAGCCAGCCCAATAAGACATGGGGCTCTGAGATATAAGAACCCAGATATTCAGGGGGCTCCTGGGCTGGACCCCAGAGACCTGGACATGGCAACACCTGACACTGCAGTGCAGAATGACCCATCATCCACTGACTGTGGAGACTAGAAGAAGGAACAGTTGGGGTGGGGAGGGGGTGCAGCAAGGGCAAGAGAGGGTCAAGGCATAGCAGACTGTACCCTGAAAGAGAAGCTGGCTCCCCAAAGGTCAGAGCAGCAAGGGCAGAGGTTCAGAGGACATCGGCCAGAGCAGCATAGGATGTTTTGAGAGGTGGTCTAATACAATGGTTAAAGCCATGGGCTCTGAAGCTAACCGCCTACATTTGAATCCCGGCTCTGCTCACCACCAACTCAACAGTGGCCTGGGTAAGGTACTGCATTGCTCCAAGCCTGCTTTCTTACTTCTGAAACAGAGGTAATTATGGTGCCTATCTAGAGGTTTGCTGTGAGGATTAAATAAGTGAATACAGGTTAAGGCCCTCAGAACAGGACCTGAGACTTGGCAAGTGCTCTGGAGGTGCTTGCTGCTAGTACTCCTACCCAGTCCAGCGAGGCTAGGGAGGAGCAGAGCTCATGGGGGAATGCAGAGAGGGAGTGAAGCTGCACCAGCAAGCTGGGCCAGATCAGCCAGGCTGCATCTGGGGTCAAATCTGTTCATCCAAGGGTGCCACTGACTGTCTCTGAAGAGACAGTTGACGTGAGCTGATGGGTGTTGTATGAAGGTCATATGAATAAGATGGTTGGCGCAGGCCAGTCAGCCAGCCAGCGAGCCAGTCTTTCATTCACTACATTCTTACTCTGGCCCGGCCCATAATAAACTGAAAGAAGAGTTTCAGGGAACTAGATGCCTCAAATACCACATGTGGGGTGGATTCTGTGCCCTGGAGCTACTTGCACTTTAACCACTTCCCCTAGTAACGCAGCACCCCTCTGTACTGGGAGGCTGGGGCCTGGGTAGGCACAGGTGCATGGAACCCCACATGAATCCAGCCACAGTCAACAAAGCTCATCCTATGAACACCATGGTCTCATAGGCAGAAGGAGTCTGTGGGAGGCAGATAATAGCCACCAAAGATGTCCACATCAGCATCCCCAGAACCTGTGCAACTGTAACCTTATACAGAAAAAGGAACTTTGCAGATGTGATTAAGTTAAAGATTTGGGGTTGGGGAGATTATTCTGGATTATCTGGGTGAAGACAATATAATCACAAGGGTCCTAGTAAATGAAAGAGGGAGGCAGATGAGTGGTTCAGGTCATGATGGAAGCAGAGTCAGAGAGAGAGGAGTGAGGGCTTTGAAATTGAACAGTCTACATCACTGGCCTTGAGGATGGAGGAAGGGGCCATGAGCTGAGGAATGCAGGTGCTTCTAGACGCTGGAGAAGGCAAGGAAGTACTCTCCCCAGAGCTTTCTGGAGGAATGCAGCCCTGCCACACCTTGATTTTAGCCCAGCAAGACTTCTCTTGGACTTCTGGCCTCTGAAACTATCAGATCGTAAATGTGTGGTGTTTTAAGCCACTAAGCTGGTGGTACTTTGTTATGGTAGCAGTAGGAAACAAATACAGAGTCTGAGGTTAAAAAAAAAAAAGGAAAAGGAAAGCCATGTATAAAAATGTATTTTAGAAGCAGCACCAAACCAGGTGAAAGAAAACTTTGGGGAAGTTAAAACTTATTTAGCAAGTGCTTTGGGGGAACCTGGATACGAACACAAAGGGAAATCCACCGAAATCTTTACCTCTCCTTGAATCATCCAATTTGTCCCAGATGGGTTACAGAATAAGATATCTGGGGAGAAACTAGACGGGAGAACAGGATGGTGAAGAGTCTTAAAATCATGCCATAAAAAGAATGAGCGGTAAGCCTGGGAAAAAGAAGATTGTATGTGGGGAGGTCCATGGTTGCTGCCTCCACCCACATCCAGAGCCGTCACGGGAAGAGCGCACGGAAGACAGGAAGGCCCAAGCTTGGTGAGTAGACATTTCAGAGAGAAATTCCAGCTCAGAGTAAGGAAAACATTACAAACAATTGGCATTGTCTGAGCCTGGAACAGGCTGCCTTAGGAAGCAGGGGGAAGCACGTTCTTAGAGGTGTTCCAGTAGAGACCTAATTCTGGAGTGGGGCTCCCGCACCTGGGGAGAGGTTTAGAATTGAGAGGCCCCTTCCAGATTCTGGGTCATGTCAGACACCTTTTGGGCTTTGTGAGGACTGAGTCCATCAGTGCTCACCTCTATCTGGACTTGACATAAAGAAAGAAAGTGGGACTGATTCCTGGTCTGGGGACCAATTCCTCTCAGCTTCCTGGTGCAGGCATCACCAGAGAACACTCAGAAGCCATGAAGCCTGAAGTGAGTCCATGGATCTCACCCCTCAAACAATTCCTCAGCACCCCTGGGAATTAAGAGTAAAGGTTCCCAGATGTGCCCAGATGGGCTGTGGCACCATGATAAATGGGTTAGTGTCTGCCCCCGCTGCATATGAGGAAACTGAGGCGGGAGGTTCGAGAACATTCCAGAGTCAAGAGGAAGACATGAGGTTGCTCAGACTATGACTTACCCCAGCTTGCTAAACAGCCCACAAAATCATGCCACACGAGAGTAAAAGGGGCCTGGGGGAAGCCACCCCTTCCCCTCTCTTTGTATAGGAGGAGGCTAAGGCTCTCACTGGGCTCACAGCATGGCCTCTCTCCTGCTAGACCTTCCTCCCTAACTTTCAACCCACCCTGATTTATCTCCTCAAAAGAACCCCACCTTAAATACCAGACAAACCCTGGCTCCATTCTGAAAGATGCATGCATAACCTAATTGAGATCTGGAACTCATGGAAATCTGATTCCCCTTACCCATTGGCTGCATACCTTCCCACCCTTCTCTAGACACCCCCCCCCCCTCCTGGTTTCTTCTGGCCTGGAAATTGCTTCCAAACCCCATTCCCCAGGAAGGCCAGTGGGGAAGAACACGGTAAGCCAGCTGCTTGGTGGATTTAAGGCCGTCTGACATTGAAGATCTGTGAGGTATAATTTTTCCCTTCTTCGAGCAAACACAATTTACAGTCCCAGCAATGACACCTTGCTGGCTGACAGTCCACATAGTTCATTGACAGTTTGTGGAGCATCCCTTCTTAGAAAAACCTTCCCTCCAGCCCCAGTGAGATTCAAGATCAAGTGAATAGCAGGCTGGAGGTGAGGCCTGGCTTCAGTTCTGTTCTCCTAAATGGCCTGGAAGAGGCAGGAGCAAGTAAAGTGTTGGGAGACCTGGCTTTTGTGGCCTTCTCTAGGTCAATGAGCCCTGGGAGGTCACCTAGGATGACCATTGGCAGGACGCTACTGCATCCAATTCACAGAAGGGGGCACTGAGGCTCAGAGACATTGAGTAACTTGCCTGGGATCTCTCAACTAGGAAATGTGGTAGTCCGGGGCCCATCCTCCCAACCGCTTCTGCTATACTGCCCCCTGCCACCACCTCTTGAAGGACCAACTTGGCTGTTGCAAACTGCTTTACCAAAGACTGTGGTGATGCAGGAAGCCCAGGTAAGAGTCCCAGGGCTGCCAGGCCCCAGATCCCAGATCCACTCTGGGTCCTGCTCACCTGGGAGTCAGCAGAGCTGGCCACACACACACACACACACACACACACACATCCACGAGGCTGGCTAGGTAGCCATAGGGGGGGCTTATACCATTTCATAAATTTTGCTTTTTAAATATGGTAAAAGGATGCAGTAAGCACACAATACCAGAGTAAAGAAGAAAAAGAAGGTTGGGAGTTAATTTTATGGATTAGTATAAGAGGTTTGAAATGATAGAAAATGCCTTTCAAAGCACGCACAGTATCACAGCAACAAAAGATGAAGGAGAGCAAAACAGAAGGACAACAGTGGGTTATGGTTTCTCCTTTACATCTTTGGGGGCGAGCCATCGCTGAGAAGAGAGAACGCATGATTTGTCATTTCTTCTCTGCTAACACTCGAAATGCCAACATAATTTAATATCGAAATGAGCCTATTCTAACTCACTCATAGTGTGTGCCTTAACAGAAAAGACTTTTTTTTACTGTTACCATAAACATTTGCTTTCTTTTATTCATTCACCTATTCATAAGTCATCCAATAAACACGTGCCAAGCTCCTACTGCCCTCCAGGCCCTGGCTGGGCCCTGGAAGGAGGAGGGACAAATACCGATGTGCATCAAACTTAGGACCTGACCTTAAGCCTTGTGGTCTAGTGAAGGAGACAAGGCAGGGACCTAAATAATCAAGTGGATTGTGGTCATGATGCCCCCACAAACCATGGGGCAGTAGGTTGGAGGTTCTGAGGAGGGACAGAGGACGTGCAGCTAGAAAAGGAATTTAGGAGGCCTGCCCAGACCCTGGCTTCTCACGATGACCAGGAAAAGGATCTAAGCCTGCCTGGCAACACGGGCCGGAAAGAGTCCTGCTTGCCAGGCCCAGCTTGGCAGCCAACAAAATGTGCAGCCTGGGGCAAGTCCCTGCTTCCCTCTGGGCCTGTTTTCTCAAGTGTGAGCTAAGAACTTTGGACCTCACAAACCCGACAGGCACTTTCAGGGTGAGGAGCCTGAGCTGAGGCCCAGACGTCTGCGCTTCCAATCCCTCAGCCTCTCAGCCATCCTTTTATTTCCAACCGCACAGCAGCCCCCATTAGCTCAATCTCTGAGTGGGAGCTATGAAGCCTGGGAAAGGGTTGAAATTAGTAGGTGGCCGAACTATCTTCAGCTGCCCTCAAGTCTTGAGAACATCAATCGAAGACCCTCATTCCCCATATATCCCCATGCAAGAGCGACACCAATGCCAGCAATGTCAAAAATGTCCATCAAACAAGCAAATATCCCTCTCTCCCGCCACTGCCCCATACCCTTTATCTGGTAGATACACAACAATGTGCAGCAGAAGGGAAAAAATACAGCTAAGCGAACTGAGAGGTAGATTTGCTGGAATGCACGAGCCCTCTTGAGCAGCTTAGCAGGCAGATGGTTGTGCCCCTCACGATGGCCTCTGAGCATGGGGCTAGAGGCCTCTGAGCGCAGAGGGCTGCGGGCCCAGAAAGAGCTGATTTCACCATCTACCACTCTCATGGACACTTCCGAAAGGTTGGTGGTATCGACACCCATCTCCACACTGAGCTCGACCCTCAAACGCCTCTGAGGAGCGCTGGCACATCAAGACTCCTGAAGGCTCACTCCCTGCATTCATTTCCTAGTGCTGACCTACAAACTGCCACAAACTGGATGGCTTATGGCAACAGAAATGTAATTCTTCTCTCACACTGTGGAGGCCAAAAGTTCAAAATCAAGGTATCAGCAGGGCCCCACTCCTTCCAAAGGCTCTGGGTTCGCTCCTAGTTTCTGGTGACTGTTGACAATCCATAGCATTCCCTGGCTTGTAGGCACATTGCTCCGATTTTTGCCTGTTTTCACATGGCCTTCTCCTGTGTGTGTCTTCTCCTCTTCTGTCTCTCATGACACTTGCTATTGGATGTAGGGCCCATCCCAAATCCAGGATGATCTCACCTCGAGATCCTTTATGACACCTGCAAAGACCCTTTTCCCAAATAAGATCACAGTCACAGGTTCTGAGTGGACATATCTCTGGGGGGCGGCCCACTCAGTGCACGATACCTCCTTCAAAGCCAGTTTGTTAGCCAGTTTGGCAGCACTCAGGCAAACAGAGATTCTGGCCTGGGCAGTCAGTGTTCTCATCTGTTGGACAAAAGCTTTCTGAAAGACTCAGCTCCCAAGACTTCTTCTAATTAAGCATGAATTCTGGAACCAGGTTCCCTGGGTTTGCATCCTGGCTCTGTCACTTCCTAGCTGCTGTGTAACCATAGGCAAATCGCTTCAGCTCTCTGTGACTCAGTTTCCTCATCTGCAAAATAGGGATGACAGCAGCTCCTACCTCGCAGGAGGAGTAATGCTCTGAAAGTGTTTGCTCTTGCTCTCAGTACCCTGTCGTGATTGCGACTGAGGCAACCTTGTATCATCCAGAGGCAGTATCAGAACTGGAACACATCAGAGCTGGAAGCAACCCTAGAAGCTACTGATTCCCCAAAAGCCTCAGTCAACAGAAGAATGGAGGCTGCCAGGGTGCGTTAGGCATTTGCATGGATGCCTCTGATGCAGATGTCAAGAGAATGAGACTGCTTTCAGGCAAAGGAACCAGAATTTACACCATCAAGGAAATGTCTCCCTCAGTCATCCCCTGGAAAGGCTTTCCACGTTTTCTCACACTGTTGCTTAAACCTCGGGGGGGGGGGGGGGCTGTGGAGGCGGCCCTTAAGAGACGGTTTATGAATCACATCAGCTGTTGTAGCCAGATCCAGCCTTTCCTGGTTTAACCATCCACCATCTCTCCACATTCTCTAAGAAAGCCTTTCGGGTGGCTGACAGTCCAACTCACCCTCAAATGGGAAGGAGCTACTCCAGAGATGGCTGGCCAGCTCTGAAGGCCGACCCCCAAAGGCAAGGTCCACAAACACTACAGATACTGAGCGCTCACTTAAAACCCCACATGGGGGTGGGAGGCTGATGACAGTGAGCCTGTTGCCACTTCCCAGTACTGTCACATCCCTTACTTCATCGTGCCCTCCGTAACCCTGTGGCTAGATGCTCAACCATCCCTCTGCTAATGAAGTAAACTGAGGATCAGAGAGGCTGACCAGCTTTCCCAAGGTCACACAACTAGTCCATGGCAAGGGGGAGAGGTGAACTTACACTTCTTGTCTCCAAATTCATCAATCTTTCTGCCATCCCTGCATGAGCACAAATGAGTCCCCTTACCTTAGAGGCCTCCCTTACACGTTTAAAATAATTTTCTGGTTGTCTACTTTGTCCTCATTCCCAGTCTGAACTGGGGGGAAATTGGGATCAGTCTGCTGTGTGCTCCCGGCTGAGTCTGATGCTTTGCTTTGCACCCAGCAACTGTGCATGCAAATACGAAGAGATGCCAGCCCAGTCTGGCACCACTGGCCTTTCAGGTTTCCTAGCTTTTATGGTCCCAGGCTTCCCTCTGCCCATCTGTAAAGCGGGCGGATTGATAACAGAAGAGACAGGGTTGGCCTCAGAGGGATATTCTGAACCCTGGACTTTCCTAAGATTAGCAATCAGAGGGGTGCTCCGGTGGGGGTAACAGGGGCAGCTTTGAGCCCTCTGACCAGTAACAGCTGGGGCCCAGGAAGGAGGCGGCACTCAGTCCTGGCAACTCCGTGAACCGGGCTTGGATGGGTCACCAGCAGGAGATGCTAGAGAGCAGCCAGCCACAGAGCCAGGCAGGCCACGCGGTTCCCGAGGAGGAACCCAGGCTGCTCCTCGCGATGGCTTTTATGAAACTGGAGCGAAGTGAGAGAGGGAAGGAAACAAGGGGGAGGGGCACAAGTGCATCTCCTCATTCTATGCAGAAAAATAGGACATTTTAGGATGGAAAGAGGCCAGAGAGCCCACAGAGAGCTGCCTCCTCTTTTCCAAGCCCTGAGTTCTGGCACAGTATAATTTCCCTCCTAATACTTGTCGAAGCATTTTTCAAAGCGAGAACAACCATTCTCACTAGTGGCTTCTCTCATCGCCTTTGGTGAATTTGCCTGCGTGGTGACTATCGTCTCTGGGAGGCGGCGGCAGTGCCTTTCCTCGGGGCCGTAGGGGGGCGGGTGGTGTTGCTGAGCTAAGGATATGATTCCTCTACCCGGCCTGAGCAGCAGGGCATTACTGTCCTTTCCTGAATCTCCTGGGGCCTGTGGTTCTCAATCCCCAGCAAGCCACACCTGCCATTCTCCATTCCATTTCAGAATGAAATCCTAGTCCCTAGATCATTAGGAGGGAAATCTTTTCTCCCAGGAGGACCTAGGGCCTTCACATGTCCCTCTGCACAGGAAAACTCACCCCAGAGGGAAAAAAAAAAGGGTGTCTAGGCCTTCCTGGGAGTTTCATTTTCCCAGGAGGCTTTGCAGCCAACTTGGAGCCAACTTGGAGAAAATCCCTGGGCCCCAAGTGAAGTTGTCTATTCCTGCTGCCCACCGCCCCCTGCAAGGCTCCCATCCTGTGCTTAGTCCTTGGTCCCAGCTGCGAGAATGAAATTAAACTAGTCCTGGTGAGAAGCCTAGAATTTCCTACGCTTTGCCTTGACATGTCCTCCAGCCCCCAAAGAAAAGTTCTGTGTGTGAGAAGACGATGCTTCTCAAAGGAGGTAAAGAGAAGAAGTAGGCGTCGACTTCCCTAGGCATCAGGGCCAGAAGTGCTAGGGGGCTTCCCCTCCCTGCAGGAACGAGCTTTGGCCAAGCGAGCTGCCCTCCTCTGGGCTCCAGCACTGCCCTGCACAGACTGGATCATGGCCCTTGCTATGCTGGGCTCTACTGGAAAACTCCTTTCCCCTGGGCCTACACTGTAGGGCCACTGTCTTTCCTCACCCCAGCCACATTGGCCAAGACCACATAGATGGGCTCTGCTTCAGTGTCTCTGCTGAGCACTCCAGCTCCTTGCTGGACCTGGAGCCCTGCCCTAAGCCTCAATGTGTTTGCACTGGGTCCCGTCTCCCTTCCCAGCTTTGGTCTGGCCCCTATATCAGAGGCGACAGACAGTCCCCCTCTCCCCAGCAGCTGCTTGGCAGGCTTTTGCTGCAAACAGTTCAGCGTCTGGCAATGTACCACCAAGCCCCAGACTTCCAGTGTCCCCAAGCTCCCATTGCCATGGTGACCCACAAACGAGCCCCACCTCAGACACTCATACCTGCACAAACCACAACCACATTTGCTCACCACTTCTGACAATGCCTGGGCCTTCTCAGAAGCTTTCAAAGGGACCCATCTCTACAGCCTTGGAGGCCTCATTGTCTCCATCAGTCCAACTTGCTAAAGATGCAGCCCAACCCACAAACGAGCCCATCTAGGATAATGCCAAGGGACTGGAAACTAGTCCCCAAAACCCACAGATGCCAAAGCCCTAAGTGTTAAACAGAAGGGCTGCCAAGTTCATTCCTGTGTCAGATTTAATGGGGCACCTGTCACCATACCCTCCCCATTGCCTCCCATCACCACTCGAATCACACTGGCCTAAAAGCAGCTCTTTCTGGAAGATAGACACTCTTTCTTACATGCCAATGAGATCCAAATGGACAGCTTTCAGCAGAGTACTGAATGAGATCATTGCAGGCTGACCTCATCAACACATCCTCAGTAATAGCTACTGTTTTCCAGCAACTGGGGCCTCTGTGAACTACTCTCCTCAGGACCCATGTCTTGGAGTAGCCTCACAGGCAAGGCTCCACTGTGAAAAACTCCTTTGGCACTTCAGCAGATAAGCTCCCTTGAATGGGGAGAAAAGCCCATGTGGGCTACGGCATCCTCTATGTCGGTAGAACAAATACCATTAGCCCAATAATGACCCTTTGCTGAGTACCACATGTGCCCCCTGTGCCTGGCCCTTCCCCTTTCCTCCTCAGAAACACCTTACAGAAGGGGGAAGTAAGTCCCCCAAGGGCATACAGCTAGCAAGAGGGGAAGGTGGGGAGGCATTAAGATTCTGACCCCCAAATCTGAGCTCTTCTTGCCACACTGATCATCTCCATGTCCTTGGGCTAGCTCGAGCTGTCTGAATCAGAAGCTTCCAAGCAACACAGAGAGGTGGAGTCCTTGGTGACTCAAGATGTTGGAACATGGGGAGAGGGAACCCCTAATAGCTACTGGCTCCCCCAAACACAGCAACCTGTGCGCCTGTTGGTGGGTAAGCAAGCGTGCGGCAGCTACTTAGGATCCAAACAGATATGCTGCTAGCAATGGCCCCAATTTCTATGGTTGCTCAACAGATTAATTTTCTTGAAGGTAGACACTGGGTGTGATTTACTTCAGGAGACACCGTAGCACTGAGTACAAGGCTTGAGACAGAGTAGTGGTTCTGGCAGGATCCATGGTGAGCACGAGGGAGGGTGGAAGGGCTACGGAGACTCAGGAGAAATGATCACATCAGGCCAGGGATTCAGATGGACACTCTTGGATCAGGTCTGATGGTAGACAAGTAACATAATGAGGAAAGATGTTCTAGGGAAAGGGATGAGCAGGAGCAAAGGTTTAGAGGCAAAGGGTAATGGCAAGACTATATCTGGCTGGAGCACAGGGTGTTTGGAGGAGGAGGAGGAGAAAATGAAAGGCTGGAGGGAAGGTGGAGCCAGACTGTGCAGATAGAATGGCGGTGTTCATAGCCACTGACAACTGAGCAGCCATGATGGGTCAAGCACTGGGCCAGATGTTCTGCATCTATTATCCTCTCTTCAACCCTCACAACAGCTCCATGAGGCATTATTATCTCCCTATGACAGATGATAAAACAGGCTCGGAAAGAAAAGTCTAGTAATTGTCCAATGTCACATATGACATAGTCAGCATCTGAACTCAGATCTGCTTGGGTCTAAAGCCAGACATTTTCCCCACTGTTCCAAACTGAATGGATGAAGCAGGGAAGGCCTTGAATGTCTGGTGAAGGAGGGCCTGCTCCTGGGGGGCAGGAGGGTCCAAGTACAAAACCTGAGAGCAGGAAGGCCCCAGCTGCACATTCAAAATGGCTGTGACATGGGTTCTCTCAGGACCCGGGGGTGTGAGAGGCAGAAGCCTTCTAGGAAGCCAAACCCCAAAGCAAGATTAAGAGGAATCCCAGGGTATAGTTTCTGCAAAACTGTTTCTAGCATGGTCTAGGAGCTGCCAAATGGAGGAAAAACACAAGACCTTTGGATAGTATTCACAATGATCACCGATAAGTTTCCTGTGTCTTTAAACCAGGCCTGTCAGGAATATGCCAGCTGAACACCTTGGTTCTTCTGATTGGAAGGCTCTTTGGGAAACTGTCCCGAGTCCGTGACCTCGTGTCTATTTTATCTCAGGGCGAGTTGGGCCTGGGAGATGGCTTCTAGCATTGTTCCAGGCACAGGTCCGATGTGACGGCACTTGTTTGTGCCTCTTGGGGTCAGGATGGCTGATCTCATGCTATTTGCCCACAACATTAGCCTGCTCTGTGGCAAATGCCAGGCCTGAACAGTCAGAACTACAAATAAGCCCCCTGGTCAAAAGACTGAGCCGATCTAAACCCAAAGCTTCTGCCTGCAAAGGCCTAGTGAAATGTGAAGTCTCTAGAAAGTGTGATCAATGTGCAGCATAGAGCAGGCTGCCTTAGACTAGAAAGGGCTGGACAAAGGGTCTAGGCCAACCCCACACAGGACAGAAGGGGAAAGGAGTGGATCCAGGGAGGCAGCAGGATCCCCCCAGGTCAGAGGATGTGAAGCTGCTCTCTGGCCTAAAGCCCAGACCTCAGGTTCTTAAGCACAATTCTACATGTTCTAAATGACTTCCTTTGGATGAGGTTTCTTTTTTTTTAAGATTTTATCTATTCATGAGAGACACAGAGAGAGAGAGAGGCAGAGACACAGGCCGAGGGAGAAGCAGGCTCCTCATGAGAAGCCTGATGAGGGACTCGATCCCAGGGCCCCAGGATCATGCCCTGGGCCAAAGGCAGACGCTCAACCACTGAGCCACCCAGGTGCCCCTTTTTTTCTTTTCTTTTTTTTTCTTTCTTTTCTTTTCTTTTCTTTTCTTTTCTTTTCTTTTCTTTTCTTTTCTTTTCTTTCTTTCTTTCTTTCTTTCTTTTCTTTTCTTTTCTTTTTCTTTCTTTCTTCTTTTCTTTCTTTCTTTCTTTCTTTCTTTCTTTCTTTCTTTCTTTCTTTCTCTCTCTCTCTCTGTCTCTTTTTTTGTCGGTTACTTTTTAGTCCAAATCACCTAAAAACAGAACTGTTGCCTGATCTTGCTCTGTAGACATTTTCTAGCTCCCTTACATTAACAATGACAACAATAACAGTAATAGATCATGTTCTGAAAACCAGTTGCCAACAGCATACACATGCAGGTTTCCCTGGACTTTTCACAACATCCCTTCGGGGTCGGCAGAGCTGGGAGTTCTAAGCCCATTTTTGCCAAGGAGAAAACAGAGGTTCCAAGGAGCTAAGGAACTCACCCAAGGTCAAGTAGTAGAACTCAAAGTTGAACTGAGCGATTCTATCCCAGGCCCAGGGCTCTTTCTATTCCCCACAGCCTTCTCTGTGAGAGATACCAGTATTTGCATGCACCAGTATTTGCCCCACCTGGGGGCCTGGTACAACTGCCCTAAGTCCCAACTAATGCTGTACGCTATGCTAAGATCACTTTGGGACTTGAACTGGCTCTTCCACCCCACCCGCCGTGGATGAAAAGAGTCACATGCAAATAAGTGGGACATTTGTATTTGCATTTGGGGCAATGTAGCCAAATCAAATATGATGACCACATCAACTAAATATTATAGGCATTTCCTTTCCAGTTTTCCTGCCTGTCACCCACTCAATTTGGTGTAGAATGCCCATGCAAAAATGTGATAAATAGCTTTTCCTTCCTAAACTGGGATTTAGCATGAATAGAGAAGGATCAGAGAGAGAGAATTAACTGTTGAAATATCTGTGGGAAGGAGTTAGGGTCATTCAGGACCGAGCTATCACTGGGGAGAAATCTAGGCGTGATGTGTATTTGTAAGGCAGGTTTAGTCCGAAATCCAGGGCCAAGACATATACTATCTCTGCTGTGCTTCAGGTTACACAGAAGCAGATGAGCCAAGAAGGTAGAAATTCTTTGAAGAAACAGGTTTGCACCTAGCCACTGCTTGGCTTCCTAAAAGCATGATAGTTTTGCCACCTGGCATTCGTCTTCAAGGACAATGAATGGGTGTCTTCTCTGGGTTCATACAGTGGTTGATCGGCAGTAGCCACAAGGCAGGCATGGACAGGACCCATATGAAACCCTCAGTGGGGCGGACAGGAGAATAATTTTTACCCTAACCAGGAGGCCTTTCCCGCTCCCTGGTCACAGATCTCAAATTATAGGCCTGGATGCAGGGAGGCTGGAACGAGAAGGGAGCTCAGAGAGGTCAGCTCCCTCAATCTGAAGCTAGAGGAGCCAAGACCCAGAGATGAACAAGGACCTCTGCCAAGTTGAGAGCCAGGAAAGGCAAAGCTCAGAGCTCAGGCTTTCAGACACTGGGGTCATGGTGCTTCTCCCTGCTTCAGGCTGCCTCCTACCACTTGGCCACAGAGCCTCAGGTGGATGAGCTCCCTCCCTTATCTCTTGTGGCTTGCCCTGAGGGGAGCCCCTTCCCAGGCCTTAGGAAGAACCTGATGGCACTGATGACAATGGCCCCAGCAAAGAGGCAATAAGAGAGGATCTAGGACCGTTTTTGCAATAACAATAAAAGAAGGACCACACCATGAGAAGCCCTTTCCCACTGTACTGGCCTTTCCTTCTAGGATATGCTGTGCTCAAAGCCCACCAACTCTGCACTTCACTCCTGGGGTCTGGCTCAACCAGGCCTTACTGTGGATCTGATGGGCCCATATTTCATTCCATGTAGCAGCCTTCTAGAGGATGGGGTGAACAAGTGGCACTCAGAATGTGGTTTTTGAGTGAGTGACAGACTGGGTCTATTCTCCTGGGTGTGTGTGAGAGATAGAGAGAGAGACAGACAGACAGACACAGAGATAGAGACAGAGAAGGAGGGAGGGAAAATAAGAACGAAGTGGAAGTAGCTGCTGCTAAGCCAAAGGGCGTTTTGAAGGGAGAACCTGATGGAATTTCTGAGAGGGCAGGTGTTCTTACGATCTGCAGCATGAAGTCACTTAAAGTGAGGGTGGGACTCTGATAAAGTGAGGGGACACCTTAAGGTTGGCCCAGGTAACATGTTGGACCCCAGGGCTATGGATTAACTTAGGGAATGTACACTTTACAAAGCACTTCTTGACATGCCCCCTTGTTTAGCTTTCCCATTCCTAGTGATGCTGAATGGAGGTGTGTGTGTGTGTGTGTGTGTGTGTGTGTGTGTATGTGTGTGTTGGGGTGGGGGGTGCATATTACTCCCACTTAACTGATGATGAAACCAAGGCTCAGAGAATTTAAGTAACTCCTCCCTAGTTGTACAGGCAGCATATGGCAGAGCCAGGACTCAAACCCAGATCTTCATCATCCCTTATCCCATTCTCTTTTCATTACACAATATAGCATAGGGGGTAGGAAGCAGACTCTAGAATAAGAAAGGGAGAGAGAGACTTGGGTTCAAATCCTAGCTTCACTACTTCCTGGAATATTTACCTGATATGGTGTCTGTGACCATTAAATGAAACAGTATAGGATGACAGTATATACTTTTAAAAAATATTTTATTTATTTATTCTTGAGAGACAGTGAAAGAGGCAAAGACACAGGGAGGGAGAAGAGGGAGAAGCAGGCTCCCTGTGGGGAGCCCGATGCGGGACTCGATCTCAGGACCCCGGGATCACGGCCTGAGCTGAAGGCAGACGCTGAGCCACTCAGGTGCCTGACAGTATATACTTAACAGAAGACCCAAACACCCTTCTTGCCCTTCAGAAGGCAAGTCAGGGGGAAGCATGACTTCCAACATTACCTTCAGCCTCCAGCATTGGCACTCTGGCCACTCCACTCAAGGTGGGAGGGATGTGGAAAGGAGAGACAGCTCTTGTCTTTCTCCCTATATATCCATCCCTGCTGCTCACCTTTCCCCCACACAGTGCTCTGGACTTCAGGCTCTTGGCCCCATTCCTCTGTTTCCACACTTGCCAGCCCTGGCCCGGCACTCAGCTCTGCAGCCTGACCCTGCTTGGGGCACTCCACACGGACACTAATGAGAAGCAGGTCAATGATGTTTCCTGAGCCTCTACTCACCTTCCACACCTGACCTTTCACTTTCCTTTTCTGTACTTTTCATAAGGGAAGGAAATCGTTTTCCCCTCAGCCTGGGATGTGGAAGGAATTCCCAGACCCTCCCTCTGAACTCACAGGCACAGCTGACAGAAGGACTTGCCATAGAAGAACACTGCTTCTCTTGCTATTGATTCAGTCACTAGTGTGTCAATCAGTGGACCCTAACTGAGGGAGTGCAGGTCCAGACCAGCTTCCATGCCAGGCTCTTCCGGGACAGAGATCAAGACACTCCAGGCTTGGCTGGCTCCACAGCTTTCCCCTGGATATTCTCATTTTAGCTCCATAGTGATGCCTGCAAGAGTTTCCATCCCATATTATGAAATAAGGAACTAAGGCTCAAGGAGGGTGGTCCTTGTCTGCCCATAATCACAAAACCAGTAAGTAGCTCAGCTGGGGTTTGAATTCAGATCTCTCTGTGCCCTAAACCTACCTTCCTTTGGCTCATCAGACTGGACAGAGGAGAGAGACAGGAAAATGTTTATGGAGATCTCTCTCTCTTCCAAAGGGGATCTGGGCCAGACTGGAGGAAGCAAAGGGCATGGGCTTTTCAACTAGAAGATGCCATGGCTGAGCTAACAAAGAATCACATGGGACTACATGGCTGTGGGTTTAAATCTATGTTTGCCTCTTACTAGTGGCCCGTTCAATTAAAGGCAGGCCTTGGTCTCGCTAATCCTGAGTGGCAATGTGCAGTGTGGTCAAGAGAGCATGGGCCAGAATGGGTACCTATGTTCTGTGTCCCAATAGTATCCTGTGCGAAATTTCCTTCCCCTTGGGGTCTTTACCCTAAACTGCCATTATCCATTGTTATGGGCTGAACTGTATACCCCCAAAATTCATATGTTGAAGTTCAGTGCCTCAGAATCTGACTGTATTTGGAGACAGGGTCTTTAAAAAGGAAATTAAGTGAAGTCATTTGGATGGGCTCTAATCCAATATGACTGGTGTCATTTTTGGAAGAAAAGATTAAGACATAGACATGCACAGACAGAAGGCCATGTGAAGATGTGGGGAGCCACTGAGAGAGCACTGGAGCAGATCTTCCCTTCCACCCTTCAGAAGGAACCAACTTTGCCAACACCTTGATTTTGGACTTCCTTTTTGCCTCCAGAACTGGGAGGAATATATTTCTATTTTTTAAGCCACTTACTCTATGGTACTTTATTATAGGAAGCCTAGCAAATAAATATACCCATCTAGAGAGATCTATCTTCCCTGCTGGACTATGAACTCCTTGAGGGCAAAAGCCCAGCAACAGTTCAGTGTCTGGTGCCCAGTGAATGGTCAGTCAAGAGTTGCTGAAGGTGACCTTGCCTGGGATGAGCAGAGAGGATATTAGCCTGGGAGGCTCACTGCTCCATTCCTCTCAGGACAGGTCTGGGGGACCTGCCTGCTGGCCCCCTCCCTAGATCTTCTGCCAATGTTCCTGAAGACTCTAGGTCATTCTAGAAAATACTCGATGGCAATTCTCTTCACCAAACAGCATGGAGTGAGGGCCTTGAGGATCAGGTTCTGGTCTCATTCTTCCCTGACCTGAGAAGAAATAAATTCTCTGGGGATTGGAGAAAACTTCTCAAAGTTGTTGATGTCAGAGCTGCAGCTTGAAGAATTCATAGGAAATAACTGTGGGGAAGAGAAGAATTCCAGACAATAGGAATTGCATGAACAAGGTAAAGCAATGTGCAAGTATATGGGATTCTCAGGGAACAGAAGCAAGTCTGGGATGGCTGAAGCATGAAGACTGTGGAAAGAGGGTGGCCAAAATCTTGGAGGGTTGAGTGGGAAGTAGAATGTTGGGGCAGAGAGGGCCTGAATACCAGCCTTTGGCTGGGACTTCATCCTGAACCCAGTGGAGACCCAGGCTTTCTGAGTGGGTGGCATGAACTTGCAACGAGAAAGAGGTCCTTCACACTGGAGGCAGCATAGGGGATAGTCTGGAGCAATAGAGACGAGTGAGGGGGCTTCTACCAACATCCTTATGAGACATAAGTAGTCTGAATCCCAGAAGTCACATGGTGAGTGACAGCTGAAAGAGAATGAGTTGTTTCTAACTGGGCAACTGGGGACATGGTGGGCCTCTTGGCCAAGACCTAAAACTGTCTAGCCCTGCTTGCATGCTTCCCAAGGTCAGAAGAACTTCCATTCATTCTCTCCACAGAGATTACTACTAAGCTCAAGGGCCTAGCTGAGAGTGAAGAGTCTCTCAGAAAAAGTTTGTGGAGCAAATTCACATGTGGAAGAAGGAACAAATAAATGCTCAGCTTCTGTTTTAACACCATAGAAAAACCACTCTGCCCCACAAAAGACACAGGGGATGATAAAAGTAGGAAGACTTCATTGTGAAAAGCAGCCAATATTTAAATCCAAAACCTCAGAAGCATTCATGGAAGTCAGTTCCTGATAGCAAGGGGGAGTTTAAACTTAGGAAATTCAATAGCTCATTGTGATTTACATAGTCACGCAGAAAGGGAGGAGAGTTCATCTAAAGTGAACCAGCTCCATCTAGCAACATTAATCATCAATGGCTTGGCATCTATTTTGGCCTAATAATACAGGAAGAAAAGGCCTTCTCAGGGCCAAGGAAAATTCTGCTTTCAGAAAAAGTCCTTTACTTCTCTCTCCAACAAGCCTCTAGGATGAGTGTGTCCCAGAATCCCCTTTCTGTGAAATTCTACATAGCCCTGAGGGGCATGCATCACGAACCCCGTATCCTGGAAAGACGTTAAGTCTCCGCAAGATGCCCATAAGACCAAGGGTGTGTGTATGCGGCCTTGGTCCTGTGCCCTAGTATATATGCTCTGGCATATAAATGACATCCTGTGCTACAGATGAGAGGGCTGATCAGTGAGAGAAAACTTGTAGTTCTTTAGGAATTTGTGTTCAGTGGAGTGGGTAAGGCCTTCAAAGGTGGGTCCACAGAGGCAAGGTTAGTAGTAGAGCTGTGAATACAACCCAGAGCTCTGGACTCCTGGGCCCAAGCTCCTTCCACTGGACCATACTGCCTGTCTCTCAGGCTAGACCTACACCTCCAACCAGTTTGGCTATCCTGATAGAATAATTTGGCTAAGTCAGTGACCATTAAATTGGCTAATTTCTTTTCTCACCCAAATGATCAGTTGTTTGCATTGACCAGGAAATGAGTCTAAATGGACTGTCTGCTCAACTAGGTCCTTGACAAGGTTGTGCATAGAAGGCTTTGTGATTTAGAACTGGGGATTGTCTGTCCTAGTTTAAATGGTCCATAAAGGAGCAATAGATTAAGAATAAGCCTAAATGGTATACCCAGCCAGTAGAGTACTATTCAGCAATAAAAAGAAATGAGCTATTAAGCTATGAAGACATGGACAAACCTTAAATGTATATTGCTAAGTGAAAGAAGTCAGTCTGAAAAGGCTATATATTGTATGGTTCAATATATATGACATTCTGGAAAAGGCAAAACTCTGGAGATAATAAAAGGTCAATGATTGAAGGGAGAAAGGGAGTGATGACGGGGTGAAACACAAGGGATATTTAGGGCAGTGAAACTATTCTGTATGCTACTGTGATGGTGGACACATGAACTTATGCATTTGTCAAAAACCACAGAATTGTACAACACAAAGGGTGAGCCCTAATGTAAACTATGGATTTGAGTTAATGATAATGTATCAACATTGGTTCATCGATTGTAACAAATAGGGGCACCTGGATGGCTCAGTGGTTGAGCATCTGCCTTTGGCTCAGGGCGTGATCCCGGGGTCCTGGGATGTTGTCCCACATCAGGCTCCCTGCGGGGAGCCTGCTTCTCCCTCTGCCTATGTCTCTGCCTCTCTCTATGTGTCTTTCATGAATAAACAAAATATTTTTAAAAATTTGTAACAAATATATATCAATACGAGATATTAATATTAAGGGAAACTTGTACATGAATGATTATAACAGCATTACTCACGATAGCCAAAAAGTGGAAACAATTTACATAACCATCAATGGATGAATGGATAAATAAAATGTGGCATATCTATATAATGAATATTTAGCCATAAAAATGAATACAATATTGATACACGCTGCAATACAGATGAACCTTGAAAACATTAATCTAAGTGAAAGAAATCAGTCACAAAAGACTACAAACTATGTGATTCCATTCACATGAAAGTTCAGAATAGTGAAATCTACAGAGACAAAAAATAGATCAGTGGTTGCTTAGGTCTGGGTGGGGTGGAGAGAAGAGTTGATAGCTAAAGCAAACAAAGTTTCTTCTTGAGGGGATGATGTTCTAAAATGTTCTAAACTTCACTGCAGTGATGGTTGCATGTACCTGTGAATATACTAACAGCTATCAAATTGTATACTTTGAATTATATGGTATGTGAATTATATCCCTAAAAAGCAGTTAAAAACCCATATATTGCAAATTTTTCAGATGATTTCTTGTTTGATTGCTTGGCAGTCAGAGAACATCTTTTGTATGATTTAACTTCTCTTAAATTTATGAAGACTTTTTATGGCCCAGAATATGGTCTTTCTTTGTGAACCTTCTGTGTGCACTTGAAAATGATGTACATTCTGCTCTCATTGGATAGAATGCTGTATAAAAGTCAATTAGGTCAATTTAGCTGATACTGTAATTCAAGTTTTCTATAACCTTACTAATATTCTTTCTATTTGTTCTATTAGTGACTGAGAGACGAATATTGAAATCCCCAACTATAATTGTAGACTTGACTATTTTCTCCTTACACTTTTCCAGCTTTTACTTCACATATTTGAAGCTCCTCTATTGGATGCATACACATCTTGGACTGTTATGCCTCTTGATGCGTTGATATCTTTAGTATTATGAACTATTTCTCTTTATCCCTGGTAATATTCCTTTGCCTAATGTTAGTATAGCTACTCCAACTTTCTTTTCATTAGGGTTTGTTTGTTATATATTTTTCTTTCAAGCCATATGTGTCTTTATATTTAAAGTGGGATTCTTACAGACAGTATATAGTTAGGTTTTACTTTTTTTACCCAAATTGACAATTTTTGTCTTTAGAGTGTTTAGAACATTTATATTTAAGGAAGTTATTGATTTTGTTGGGTTTAAATCTACAACCTTGTTATCTAATTTTTATTTGTCTTATCTGGTCTTGTTCCATGTCTTCTTTTATTCTTGTCTTATTTTTGATTAATTATTTTTATGATTCCTTTTTATCTACAGTATTGGATTTACTGGCTAACTCTCTTTGTTTAGTTTTTAATTGATTATTGTAGGGTTTACAATATAATCTTTAACTGAACACAATCTACCTTCAAGCAATATTATACCACTTTACATTCACATCCCTTTTTCCCTTGTCCTTTGTGCTATTGTTGTCACTTAGTTTCTATTATAAACACAACACACTATTACTATTTTTCATTTATTTATTTATTTATTTATTTATTTATTTATTTATTTTTACTATTTTTCATTTAAACAGTTAATTTTCATTTAAGGAGAATATTAAAATGATTTTTAAGTCTTTCATATATACTCACATGTTTACATATTCCAGTGCTCTTCAAATTTTTGATCCAAATTTTCACTTGATATAATTTTCCTTTCATCTGAAAAACTTCCTTTAACATTTGTTTTAAAATATTTATTTATTTATTTGAGAGAGAGAAAAAGAGAGAGCAGGGGGAGGGGCATAGGGAGAGGGAGAGAAGCAGACTCCTTGCTGAGCACAGAACCTACCACAGGGCCCTATCCTATGAGCTGGAGATCACTACCCGAGCCAAAAATCAAGAGTCAGACACTTAACTGACTGAGTCACCCAGGTTCCCCCTCTTCACCATTTCTTGTGGCACATGTCTGTTGGCTATCACTTCTCTCAGCTTTTGTCTGAAAAGTTTTTATCAGAAAATCACAAAAGAAGACAGTGGAAGAAAGAAACAAATGAACTACAAAATAATTAGAAAGCAACTAACAAATGGCAATAGTAAGTCCTTACCTGTCAATAATTACTTTAAATGGAAATGAATTAGGGATGCCTGGGTGGCTCAGTAGTTGAGCGTCTGCCTTCTGCTCAGGTCATGATCTTGGGGTCCTGGGATCAAGTCCCACACCAGGCTCCCTGTAGGGAGCTTGCTTCTCCCTTTGCCTATGTCTCTGCCTCTCTCTCTGTCTCTCATGAATAAATAAATAATCCTTAAAAAATAAATGGAAATTAATTCAATTCTCTAGTCAAAAGACAGTGTGACTGAGTGTATTAAAAACAAGACACAACTATATACTGCCTCCAAGAGACTCACTTTACCTTTAGAGACACACAGGATGAAAGTGAAGAGATGGAAAAAGACATTCCATGCATATGGTAGCCAAAAGACAGAAGAAGTGGCTATAGTTTATCTCAGAAAAAAAAAAAAAACAGGTTTTAAGTAAAAAATTGTCACAAGAGACAAAGAAGGTCATTACATAATGACTAAGGAGTCAATTCATCAAAAGGACATAACAATTATAAATATACATGCACCCAACATTGGGTGGGTGAAACATTGGGGGACTTAATTATGTTAAGCAAATACTAACAGATATGAAGGGAGAAAAAGACAGAATAACAAGAATAGTCGGGGACTTCAATACTCCACTTTTAACAATTGGTAGATCAACCAGACAGAAAAATCAATAAAGAGTGGACTTGATGAATACAAGAGACCAAATGAACTTAACAGACACATGCAGATTATTCTATCCAACAGTAGCAGAATAAACATTCTTCTCAAGCACATACAGAACATTTTCCAAGATAGATCGTGTTGGGCCACAAAACAAGTTGTAACAAATTTAAGAAGACTAAAATCATATCAAGTGTCTTTTCTGATGGCAATAGTATGAAATTAGACATAACAAGAGGAAAATTGGAAAATTCACCAATATGTAGAAATTAAGCAACACAATCCTAAACAGCCAGTGGGTCAAAGAAGAGATCAAAGGAGAAATAAAAAAAAATATTTTTGAGACAAAGGAAAATGGCAACAAAATATACCAAAACTTACAGAACAAAGCAAAGGCAGCTCTAACAGGGAAGTTCATAGCAATAAGTGCCTACATTAAGAAAAAAGAATGATCTCAATAACCTAATTTTACATCTTAAGGAGCTAGAAAAAGAGCAAACTAAGCCCAAAATTATCAGAAGAGAGGAAATAATAGAGATAAAATAAATAATACAGATTAGAGCAGAAATAGATGAAATAGAAGACTAGAAAAAACAATAGTAAAGTTCATCTTTATTCCCAAAAGATATTTATTTGCACCAGGTTTGGATATATAGGATTTTTTTTCCTTCGGTACATTTAAGATGCCACTCCACTGTCTTCTAGCTTGCATGGTTTCTGACAAGAAGTCTGATGTAATTCCTATCTTTGTTTCTCATGGAATATGTCTCTTCTCCTTTGGTTGCTTTTAATATTTCTCTTTTTAAGGGTTTTTCAGCAATTTGATTTTGATGTGTAAAGGTGTAGTTTTCTTTACATTTATTTTGTTGGAGTTTGTGCATATTCCTTGATCACTGAATATTTGTCATAAAGTTTAAAAATTATCCAGCCTCAAAAAAAATTATCCAGCCTCATTTTTTAAAATATTTTTCTGCCCTCCTACTCTCCTGACACTCCAATTGTGCATATGTTTGATCACCTTACATTATCTACAGGTCACTGATGATACTATGTTCCTTTTTCACCCCAATCTTTTCTTTCTGTACTTGTTTTGAATAGTTTCTTTAGCTATGACTTCAAGTTATCTAATTTACTGCAGCTTCTATTCTGTTAATCCCATCCAGTACATTTCTTATTTCATATGTTTTTCATCTTTACCAGTTTGATTTGAGCCTTTTTATATCTCCCATTTCTCTCTTATGTCCATGTTCCCTGCACTTTTATATTCATATAGAGTGTATTGATAATAACTATTTTAACATTTTTGATGCTAATTCCTTTATCTCTGTCATTTCCTTTATCTCTGTCATTTATTTTTTAAAAAAGATTTTATTTATTTATTCATGAAACACCGGGTGGGAGGAGGGCAGAGACATAGGCAGAGGGAGAAGCAGGCTCCATGCAGGAAGCCTGATGTGGGACTCGATCCATGCAGGATCACACCCTGAGCCAAAGGCAGACACTCAACCACTGAGCCACCCAGGCGTCCCTATCTCTGTCATTTCTAAGAGTCTATATCTTTTGATTGGTATTTCTCCTGGCTATGAATCACATTTTCATGCTTCTCTGTATGGTTAATACTATTTGATTGGATAATGAACATTCTGTGTTTCACATTGTTGGGTGTTGGATTTTGTTATATTCCTTTAAATTTTCTTGGGTTTTATTGTGGAAAGCAGTCAAGTTACTTAAAATCAGTTTGGGGATCCCTGGGTGGCTCAGCGGTTTAGTGCCTGCCTTTGGCCTGGGGCATGATCCTGGAGTCCTGGGATCGAGTCCTACATCAGGCTACCTGCATGGAGCCTGCTTATCCCTCTGCCTGTACCTCTGCCTCTCTCTCTCTCTCATGAATAAATAAAATCTTTTAAAAAATCAGTTTGGTTCTTTCAAGCCTTGCTTATAAGCTTTGTTAGAGCATGTTCATAGCAGCCTTTAGTCTAGGGATAATTTAGGCCTACTACTAAGACAATATCTCTTTGAGGACTCTACTTGATATCTTAAGTATGAAGGATCTTTCCACACTGGTTGGTGGGAATATGAACTATTCCTACCTAGCCTTATGTGAAGGCTGATAATTGCTCAGTCTACTGCTTTCTGATGTCCTTTCATTGATCAAGGGTAGTTTTTTTTTCCTCATGCATGTGCAGATCAGAATTCAGTCAAAGACTCAAGGAGACCTTCTTCATATCTCTGAAGCTCTTTATATATAGATTCTAGTTCTTTAGTATTGTTCATTGCAATATCCAGCCTTCTTGGTTTCCACAAACTCTTATCTTTATCTCTCCTACTGAGCAATCTCTCTAGAATTGTTTTGGATTTTTCCTTTCTCTGCTGAAGCCTAGCCAGGCAATCAGCAATGGCACTTGTGGGGCTCACCTTACTTATTTTCCCCCTGCTAGGAATCACCATTTTGCACTTCCGTACTGCTTGTTTTCCAAAGTCTGAAAGCCATTGTATCATGAATTCTGTTTGGTTTCCTAGCTAAGATGGAAGCTAATTGGTCCCTCTGTTTCCATCATGACTATAAGAGGAAATTGCACTTTATAATTTTTAGAAGCACAAAAATGTTTAATCATTTTTAAAAATATATTTTAATAAAACAATTCCTGACAGTATTGTGTGTGTGTGTGTGTGTGTGTGTGTCTGTCTGTCTGTCTGTGTCTGTGTGTGTGCCATACATCTGGCCATCAAGAAAATAATGATGTAGGGGCACTTGGTTGCCTCAGTTGGTAGAGCATGTAGCTATCACCTCAGGCTCAGGAGTTTGAGCCTCACGGTGGTCATGGATCCTACTTAAAAACAAAAAGTAAAGGAAAGAAAGAAAGAAAGAAAATAATGATCTCAACCAGTTTCTCAACCTCATACTGACATATTGGATTGGAAAATTCTTGAACATGAGGAGCTGCACCATGCACTGTAGGATGTTTGGGAGTTATAACAACCAAAACGTCTCCAGTCATTGCTAAATGTTCCTAGGGGTAGGGGTGGGGGGAAGCAAAATTGCCCCTGATTGACAACCAAACTTTCAATATCATAGTAACTCAGAGACCATCCACTTTTATATAAAAGTTGGGAAGCCTAAAAATCTTAACAGGGCATACTAAACACGTACAAAAGCCAACCCAAAAGAGTTCCCAATGTTCAAGGTTGAAAAAATCTGAGAAATGAGCAAAAAATAACCAAACCATAAAATAAAATCCCTGAATTTATACTGACACAAATAAAGGTAGGAGAAATTACACACTTCCTAGTAGAAAAACTCCAATCAATAAACATAGAAAGAATGAGGGAAATAGAAAATCACCATTAGAGCCCAAGAGTGATAAATCCTGCAGGAAGGATCTTCCAATGGTGCTATAACAAGTCCTATGGGCAAAAGTTTAAGCAGAAACAGTATGTCTGAGGTACCTGGGTGGCAGCCAGTTTAGTGTCCAACTCCTGGCTTTGACTCAGGTCATGGTCTCATGGTAGTGGGATTGAGCCCCACGTTGGGCTCCATGCTCAATGCAGAGTCGGCTTCAGATTCTCCTTCCCTCTCCCTCCGCCTCTCCCCATCTCTCTCTCTCTCTCATAAATAAACAAAATCTTAAAAAAAAAACCTAGTATGTCTGCATAATTTCAAAGTACTTCCCCTAAAATATTTAGTAATTACAGAGGCAGGGAAGGAAATGATAACTTTATGGTAGAGAATCCTGGCAGAAACCACTTTAGCCAGGGACCAAAATTACTAATACATATCCCCAGTAATCCCTAGTACTCTATATTGATACTATGCATCCCCTGATATTATGGACTGGTAAAAGCATATCAACTCAGTGGTAGCCTTCCCCAAAAGGCACAATTTCAATCTAACCATGAAAAAAATTCAGATGAAACTAAATCGAGGGGTATTCTACAAAATAATGATTTAATGATCTTGAAAGTGTCAAGGACATGAAAGACTGATGAATTGTCATAGATTGGAGGAGACTAAAGAGATATGATGACTAAATGCAATGTGGCAGCCATAATTGGATCCTGGAGCAGAATAAAACATCAATGGAAAAACTGGTAAGATCCAAATAAAGTTTGTAGTTTAAATAATAGTTTTGTACCAAGGTTAATTTCTTAGTTTTGAGGAGTATATAATGGTTATAAACATGTTAACATGGAAGAAGCTGGTTGGAGGGTGTGCAGCAGTTCTCTGTGGCATTTTTGTAAATTTTTCATAAATCTAAAATTACCTCAAATTAAAAAGGTTTTAAAAATTTCAGTATCTGGTGGCCTCTGGGTGGCTCAGTTGTTGAGTATCTGCCTTTGGCTCAGGTCGTGATCCTAGGGTCCTGAGATCGAGTTCTGCATCAGGCGCCCCACAGGGAGCCTGCTTCTCTCTCTGCCTATGTCTCTGCCTTCCTTTCTGTGTCTCTAATGAATAAATAAATGCATAAATAAATAAATATTTAAAAATTGGTATATCGGGCCTGGGTGGCTCAGTTGGTTTAGCGTCTGCCTTCGGCTCAGGTCATGATCTCCAGGTCCTAGGATCAAGCCCACATCAGGCTCCTCTGCCTGCTGCTTCCCCTGCTTGTGCACACGTGCTCTCTCTATATATATCAAATAAATAAATAAATAAAATATTTAAAAATAATTGGGGTAATCTGTAGTCTCAAAGTATATATGTATCTGTGTATTACAAAAGATCTTATTAAACTAAAGATTGGAACCACGGAATTTCAAAGTTGGAAAGGCCCCTGTACATCACCCGTTTGAATTCTTTCATTTTACCTTTGGGGCAAATTTGGGACAGGAAAGAAATGGGATCTGCCTAAACTGATTCAAATAGTGACAAAACAGGGACTAGAACCCCTTTCTCTGCTCCCAGGTAAGATATTTTGGTATATTTTCCTCATAGTCGTTTGCTCTCACCTCTAAAATACATGCAGACATACCCCAAGATGTTTTGGATACATGTTATGGTGGACATCTGTTTTACAGAACAGGGGTTGGCAAACATTTTCTGAAGAGCCATACAGTAAATATTTCAGTTTTGGGGAGATATTCGGTCTGTGGCAACTACTCAGCTCTGGTCTATCATGAAAGCAGTTGTGGGCAATATGTAAACAAATGAGTGTGGCCGTGTGCCAAGAAAACTTTACAAAAGCAGGAAGTGGGCTGGATTTGACCTGTGGGCCATAGTTTGCAAACCCCTGCTCTAGATCTTTGCTGAAAGACCTTTGTTAGCTCAGGGACATGCACCTAAGATGCATCTCAAGTAGTACGGTGAGTGGAAGATATGTGCATGTCCCCCAGTGGGCAACAGTATTGTAGAGGAGGCCATGAAGGTGAGATCTTCTAAAATGATCAAAGAATGGCAATAAGGTCTCTTTTTCCTTTGAGTTGGTTGGCCCAAGCAGAGGATGATCAAGTAGTATAAAGGATGTCAAAGATAATAAGCCCATAAATGGAAAGATGAACAGCCATCCCTCTGACATTTCATTATGTGCTTCTGGCAAGGTGGGGGACTTTCTACAGAAACACCCAGAGCTGTGGAGCTTTCAGGTTTCAAAGATAATGAATTAAATCTAATTTCAAAATAGTTGGTCTTTAAGCTAAAACGTGCGCGTGCACACACAGATACACAGAGGAGCAAAGTATTGTGATCTAAAGTGGCTAGAAAAAAAATGACAGAGTAAAAAGAATAATTCTGTTAAGAAAGCAAGATTTATGACAAGTCTATTTGGTATCGACAGAAAGCAGGCATGAGTGAGCAGCCTGGAAATAGGATAAAGAGTATTTTTAAAATACAATGTTTAATGTTATTTCCAGAGAAAATGTTTCCTAAGTTGACTCTTCTTTCAAAAATGTTTTTTCTATTTCACAATAGTTATTACCTATTTTACAGAAGTCCAGTGATGAAAATAATCTTTTGAGATGAGGTAAAATCTCAGTGGGATCTTTCCTTCTCATTTTTTCCCTCATCTATCTGCAATCCTTAACCACAAAGTAAAACAAACAAGAAAAATACTAAATATACAGAGCGTGTTGAAATAATTTCTACTCCTGACAATTACTTGACATTGGCATAACGCTTTCATGAGTCTGATTAGCTTGTTGCTTCTCAGGTTAAATATTTCATACCCAGATTTTGTTTCCTTCTCTATTGGACTACAGCCTTACATGGAGACACACCTTTTTGTTCCATTGTCAATCCCTGAAGTACTGTGGCTCAATTAGTTTGAACCATGCAGACTGCAGGTTTAGTCTGTCTATGGTTCAGCTAGCAGTCCAACCATACTGTACCAGGAGTCCCAGGGGTCACTCACAGTTTCTGGGAGGCCACTGGAGTAAATGACAAGAGGGCAGGAAGAGTCAGTGAGGACTCAAAACTATGTTAACCAAGAAAACCAGATTTCCTGGGACAGACTCACTTCTAATAGTAGGTCTCATTGATCCAGCACTAAATACATTTGTTGTTGTCAGATCATGGGTTTAAAATTTTAACTTCAGGCCTACAAGACTCCAGATCCACAAGAAGAAATAGAACAGGGATTAAATGAGACAAAAACTATGTGAGGCTTCCAAAACCTTGGTCACCTTTCCCATTTGGTATCCTTGCTTTCCCCTTTCTTCTTCCTTTTAGGGGCTGAATGGCAGTAAGTACCTAAAATAAAATAAGTGTTAGCCTGGAAGTGGGACCTGGGATAAAAGTAGCCAGGGCAAATCAGCGAAGACAAGTACCTGTGACATGTCACTGAGTCTCTCTGAACATTCAATCCTTCATCTATCAAATTTGTATCTAACACCCACGCTGCCATACTGGCTATGAAGATTCAATGTCAGAATTCATGGGAAGAGCCTCTAAAATCATTGGCACAAAGAAAGCCCTTATGTTTATAAGCAGTCCACCCCTGGGGCTTATGAGAAAAGGGATCCTGGGTAGCCAGCCCAAGACAAGACATAGTCCCAGAGCTTATCTCTCAGAAAACACAAGTGGGCTTTCCAGCCACCTCAGCCAGCTGCCTCTCCCCACCAAGAGACAAAGAGCTTGGAGAATGAGACCTATGCATAGGTGGTCAAACAGCTTTCCCTACTCGAAAACTAGTACCTTCTGAGTGAATAGTACCACGTATTGACCTACTCATTGGGTACTTTGGGGGAAGCAGCCACCAGGCAAAAGAATTCTCCAGCAAGCTCTCTCAAAATCTAAATCACCCTAGACTAGATTCTGAACTGACAACCAGCGCAGGATACTACTTAATTGATGAAGCTCTTCCTCGCCACTCTTTCCACCTTTACTCACTATCTTTTAGTTAATTGTCAAAAGGTTGTGTGCTCTTTGCAGCCACTACTGCTCCCCTGGCTGCCAGGGCTGGAACGTTGAGACTGCCTGACAATTTCCTAATTCTGATCCTAAATAGAGGACAGCACCACAGCAACACATATTGCAGGGCAAAATATCTAGGATAAACACCTCATCCCAAGTTGACCTCTGTGGCTTGTTCAGTACATTTTGGACCTATTACCCTCTCTAGCTACTGTGACCTTGAGGAATGAAACACTGTTTTAATAGTAGTGTTAAGTAAAGCTAATTTAAGAAGGGAAATCTGCTATATATATATATCAGATAATTTCTTTCAAACTGAAATGAGTAACTTTGGAGTGACGCATGAACTTGGATTATCCTTTTGAATTGTCCATGCTGAACTTGGATTATCCTTTTGAATTATCCATGCTTCTCTTCTTTCTTTAACACAAGTGAAAGCTGGCACCACCATCACACCTCAGTTCTGGGGAGTAGGGCAGAGATGGTGAGAAGGAATCTATTTATTAATATCTGTGAATGGGTACTCTGAAAAATAAAGGAAAAATGCTTTTTAAAAACAGTGTCATTGAGACTGTCTACTTTTACAGAGCTTAACATGTGTTGACATCAACATTTTTTAAAGATTTTATTTATTTATTCATTCATTCATTCATTCATTCATTCATTCATGAGAAATACAGAGAGAGGCAGAGATATAGGCAGAGGGAGAAGCCCCCGATGTGGGACTCAATCCCAGGACCCTGGGATCATACCCTGAGCTGAAGGCGGACACTCAACCACTGAGCCATCCAGGCATTCCTGGCATCAACTATTTGATGACCTCTATCCTCAAAGTCAATTTGCAAGTATGTATTGAATATCTACCACATGTGAAAGAAAACACTCCATGCTGTAAACACAGAAGCTTAAGTAATCCTAGAGGATGTGATGTTGTCACCTGAATAAGGAGAGAACAGGAAATGGAGAAGGAACATGAACTTATGAGTACCTACTACATGTTTGTGTGTGTGTTTATATATATAATTTTAACTCTCCTAAAAACCATGGAAGATAGATGCCATTAGTTTATTTTAAAAATGAAGAAACTTAAGCTGGTAGGTATTAAGTAGCTTGTCGTGGCCATACAGGCAGTATGAGGTAGAACCAGGATTCAATGCCAGTCCCTCTGTGTGCTCTTTTCACTATACTATGTTGACATCTATAAATATGGTTCTTTAGAGACGCCTGGTGGCTCAGTGATTGAGCATCTGCCTTTGGCTCAGGATGTGATTCCAGGGTCCTGGGATCAAGTCCTATATCCGGCTCCCCACAGGGAGCCTGCTTCTCTCTGTGCCTGTGTCTCTGCCTCTCTGTGTGTCCCTCATGAAATAAATAAAAATCTTTTTAAAAATTTAAAAGTATATGGCTCTTCATATCTGGAGCATGAAATGTACATGATGATCCCAGACTATCTTACACCTAGCAAGAAAATTTTCAAAGACAGAGTCATGTAAAAAAGACTCAATGGGGATCCCTGGGTGGCGCAGCAGTTTGGCGCCTGCCTTTGGCCCAGGGCGCGATCCTGGAGACGCAGGATCGAATCCCACGTTGGGCTCCCGGTGCATGGAGCCTGCTTCTCCCTCTGCCTGTGTCTCTGCCTCTCTCTCTCTCTGTGTGTGACTATCATAAATAAATAAAAATTAAAAAAAAAAGACTCAGTGAACCAACTTATAGAGTTCCCCAATGGCCAATGCAAGCCTCAATATGAATAACAATGTATTAAAACACATCAAATATGTCTAAGTCCATTAATTCATTATTATACTTTAAAAAATAATCACTCACTGACTTTATTAGTGGATGCTGGCAAACTAGCTCATTATTTTGAATCAGGCATTTATCTTGCCTTCTTAAGCAAACTGTACCCTGGATAACCAAGTAGTGTATGTACAGACATATTCTAGCTAATAAATAAAGGAATAATAAAAGAAACACATCACCATCTTGTAACCCTTGTTGAATAAATGAATCTAGACTTCATCATCAATGGCCACTAACATAAAAGTAGAGAAAACCAGGGTGCCTGGATGGTTCAGTTGGTTAAGTATCCAACTCTGGATTTCAACTCAGGTCATGATCTCAGGATCGAGCCCCATATCAGGCTCTGTGCTCAGGATGGAGTCTGCTTGTCCCTCTCCCTCTGCTCATCCCCCCAGTCTCTCTTTCACTCTCTCTCAAATAAATAAATAAAATATTTTTTTAAAAAGTAGAGAAAAGCAGATAGTATGTGTCACTTAATGGAGAGCACAAAACCATGTATGAAGTAGTCTCATAAAGAACAAAATGCTAAAAAACCCTTAAACCTGAATCTAATTAAGCCTCCAAAATCAACTAGTAGTTTATAGAAAATACAGAAGTCTCAGGATACTTAGATTATATACATGTCAAACTTAATGGGCAGCAATCAGCAAAATCCAGAGTGTGGGAAATGTTACAGGGAAAAATAATCAATTTTCTTCCAAAAATCAATTGCAAGAAGAAAAAAGATTGAAGAGTAACCTATAGATTAAAAGAAACTAAAAGGCTATTAACAATCAATTATAGTATCTAGCCCTTACTTTTAGTCAAACAAATAAGAATCCACTTATCCCAACTGTAAGATAATTGGAAACTAGAATATTGACTGGATATTTGTTGATTTTAGTGAAGTTAAGTTCATTTTGAGATATGATAATTGCATTGTGGATTTTTTTAAGAGTCCCAATCTTTTAGAAATACATACTGAACCATTTACAGACAAAATGTTATGATATCTGTGACTTGTACCAAGATCTCACAAAAAGATTGAACTCCAACAAAAAAATTACAAACGAAAAAATCATAACTAATCTAAAAAAAGATTAGTAAAGGCTCTATTTGGAAAATAAATTAATAAAAAAACAAAAAAGATATCACAAAAAGAGGAAAAGTGTGTGGTATAGATGACAGTGGCCATGGGCTGATCATTTTTGAGGCTGGGTGATGGGTACAGGAGTCTTTGTAGAATTATTTTTTAAAAAGATTTATTAGAGAGAGAGAGAGAGAGAGAGAGAGAGCATACATGGGTGGGGGACGGGACAGAGGGAGAAGGAGAAAGAGAATCTTAAGCAGACTCCCAACTAAGCAGGGAGCCTGACTTGGGGCTCAATCTCACAACCCTGAGATGATGACCTGGGCTGAAATCAGGAGTTGGAAGCTTAACCAACCAAGCCACTCAGGTGCCCTTTGTTATAGAATTCTATCTGCTTTTGTATATGTTCAAAATGTTCATAATAAAAAGATGTATCTATATAAAACACACACATATATGATTTGAAAATACATGCATATATATATGTGCCCAAATTCCACTTCTGGGAATTGATCTTATGGATATACAGCAGAAGCACAGCATATGCACACATGAGTTATACCAATTCAAACATAGGCATTCAGCATGCAGAGAAGGAGGGGAGAAAAGGGGAGACACAGAGACAGAGAGACAAGGACATAAATAGAAAATCAGAAGACAGAGTTGAGAGAGACAGAAGACAACTGAAATGGTGTAGCAGGTTCTATCCACCATTCTTCTCAAGGACTCTGCTATGCCTCAGAGACAATGTAAGGTGGAAGCTATCGTTCTGTCACTCCCTCATGAATCTTGGTCCTCACGTGCTTCTCATAAAGTGAGCATCTCACTGTGATTCTGGTGTTTAAAGATGCATATATGTCACTCAGTTTAGCTCATACCTACAAGCTCATCTCTTCATCAGGTGCTGCACCAGACTCAACAATCTACTTCAATACTGGAGGACAAACAGACACACAGGAATGATGAAGATATGGGATGCCAGCCTCCCTAAGGGAATTTTAAGGATTGTTTTAAAACTATGGATTTTCACCTACAATTAGACAATTTAATGAAAGGATGCAAAAGTCACCTATAGCCCATACATGTGTGCAAAGACATGTGTAAAAAGATGTTTAATGTATCATTTTAATATTTAAAAAAACTGGAAAATCTTAAATGTCCACTAATAGAGGATTGGTTAAACACAGTGTATCTTCATGATAGAATACGTTATGGAGCCACTACAAAGAAGAAGGTAGATATTTTTTATGCACTGATAGAAAAAGATGTCTAAGACACAGTGTTACATGAAAAAAGCATGTGTCAGAATAATGTACACAGTGTGCTTCCATTTTTGTAAATAACAAAAAGGAATAGAGATATACCCATAGATACATATATACTACTGTATTTTTATTACAGGACATTTCTAGGAGAATAATGAGGTGTTACAAGAAACAGGCAATAGTTACTGACTATTGAAAGGGAATGGGGATTTAGAGTAGAAGAGTGACTTCATTTTCATTATATACTTTCCTATATAGTTTGAAATCTTATTATGTGCATGTGTTCACACTTAAACTTTTGCTGAAGTATAACACACATGTAGAAAAGTGCATAGCTCATACCTGTAGAGCTCAATAAATTAGCATAACATGAACACACTCTAGTAACCACTACCAGGGCACCAAAATAGAATATCACCAATCTCTAGAAGCCTCATCATGACCCCATCGTTTTCCTCTCCTCCTTCTTGAAAGTTAATTCTTATCCTGATTTGTATTTTTATTAAAAATTTTTTAAAAGATTTTATTTGTTTGACAGAGAAAGAGAGTGAGAAAGCACAAGCGAGGGGAGCGGCAGGCAAAGGGAGAGGGGGAAGCAGGTTCTCCCGGAGCTGAGAGCCCAACTCAGACCAATCCCAGATCCTGGGATCATGACCAGAGCCAAAGGCATGTGCTCAACCAACTGAGACACTCAGGCACCCCTTATCCTGATTTTTAATATCACAGTTAGTTCTGTTTTTGAACTTTATAGAAATTGAATCAGACAGCATGTATTATTTAGGGTCTGACTTATTTCAATAAATATAATGTTTATAAGAGTCTTCCAGGGGCACCTGAGTGGCTGAGTCAGTTAAGCATCTAGCTTTGGCCCAGGTCATGATCCCAGGGTCCTGGGATGGAGCCCTACATCAGGCTCCCTGCTCAGTGGGGAGTCTTCCTCTCCCTTTCCCTCTGCCCCTCCCCCCACTGCTTTTGTTCTCTCTCTCTCTGCTCTCTCTCTCAAATAAATAAAGTCTTTAAAAAAGAGTCTTCCATGTTCTTGCATGTAGCTCTAACTTGTTCATTTTCATTACTATAGAGTATTCCATTGTATAAATGCACAATTTATTCATGTATTTACTATTGATAGATATATGAATTGTTTCCATTATTTGACTGATACAAAATAATACTCTAATGGACATTCTTGTATATATATTTCAGTGGTCACATGTAGTGGAATTGCTGGGCCATTGGGTAGGCATTTGTTTAGCTTTAGTAGATGCTGCCAAACAGCTTCCCCAAGTGGTGGTCTGCTAGCAGTGTAGGAAACTTGAATTGATTTTTAAAATAAATAACAACAAAAACAAATTCCTACTTAATTAATATAAACAGTGATTATTTAATGGGTATTTCTGTGTTACATTCTGTGTTTAATTTGTAATAATTAAAGTTAAAAACATGAGTCACTGTTACCTAATGTGCTTATACAAGGCTCCTGTGACAAATCCCAATCTGAGTTTCATGTCAGGGAAAAGCTGATCTTTAAAGAGGAATATATCTGCTTTCTAGTTTTCTGTAAATATATACCAGTGTAACCCTTACATTTGACTGCCAAAAAATTCAGAGTCTTAGTCAGTGCTCAAGAACCATAGCATTCCACTCATCCAAGCTATCTGGTAATACCTACTCCTTCTTAAAATAGACAATTCTGTTCTATGTCTTACTTTGCATTATGTTTAAACTTGTAAGCTTCTTCAAATCCTTTTGGAATTAAAGAGGATAAATTGTAAATAAATAAACCAAAGATAGTTTTAGCTCCAGATGGTGAGTTTTAAAAGGAACTTTAAGAAATTAAGGTTAATGCAACCCAAACAACAAAAGTACAGGAAGCGGTATTCTATAATGTAAGATTGGCCAACCAGCCTGTCACATGGCTAGTGGCCAAGATAATGTCAGGCTTATATGAGTTCTAGATCCTCAAGATAGAAAATGCCATGTTTTATCCTAATGGGGCAAGAGGGAAAAAGCAGTACCCTCCAAGGATTTGAGACCTTTTGGCTCAATACCTACTGAACAAGTCCTTTCTCCGAGAATCAAGTCCAATTTCTTCTCCTTGAAGTGGAATTAAATCCACCTTCGGAAGTGACACACAGTCTACACAGTCTATGACTATATCTCTCAGTCATGTATTGCCACCCTGGAACATTCCTAGCTGTGCCTCCAGATGGATAGAATCCCACATGCTTCTTGGTCACTCTCAGAAAGAACCCTAACCAATCCAAAGGTCTCTCACCTTTGGATGCTGTTCTGATATTCAGTTAATTCTTGATGAATGTATCAAACAATTTCTTGGATCTCACGGTAGTTACCAGATGGACTCAACAAGATCTTTTCATTTGGCGAGCAGACTAAGTCTGCTCAGTTTCAAATGGATATCACAAAGAGTAGGAGCTCAAGCGATAGAGAGAGAGAGCCTGGGTTGGGGTTTCCAGTAGAGTTTCCAAAGATCTGGAATTTAAGTGTAACTTTGAAGACTAGGTAAGGTATAAGGGCAATAATTAATATGATATTTGGGAAATCAAATATGCAGAGCAATGTATCCATAGACCAAAGTGGAGGGAATGAATATCAAGAAAGGATATTTGGCTCAGTTCATGGAGGCCCTTAAATGCCAAACTAGAGAATTTGGATTTTATGCTACTATTGAAGATTTTTGAGTAGAGAGAGAAAAGATTATGATGAAAGCAATAGTTCAGGAAATGAAACTGGCCATGGTGTGCAGCACAGACTGTGTGAGGAGAAAAATAAGTAGGGATTCCACTGCTATTGCTATGATCCAGGTAAAGACAACTAGTGTCTAAAACTGGGTAGCAGCATAAGGGACAGAAAGGCAGAAACAGAGAAGAGTGCAAAGGTAAGAATCACCAGGGTTCAGGAGTGATTAGGTGTACAGAAGGAGGCAGAAGGAGAATTAAGAATGCCACTGAGGCTTGCAGTGAGGAGAATCATGAGACAATTACCTCCATTCCTTATGGTAGCATTCTTTGTAATTGAAAAAGACTAGAATCAATACAAATATCTGTCAACAGGGACTGACCAGTTGAACAAAGTACAGTTCCTCTTCAAGATCATATACTATACAGTCATAAAACAGCAGCAAGGAAGATCTCTAGACATAGAATGATCTCTAGAATATAATGTTAAGTGAAAAAAGGGAGCAGAAGAGTTCTTAAAGTACTTGCTACATTTGTGTGAGATATGGGGGTGAAATATAATTACTTATTCTCTTTTGTCTAATATTCAAATACATAATGGATGGATAAGCCAAAATGTAATTAACCATGGTTACTATAGAGGGAAGGAGAAAAAAGAATGGGGGCAGGATGGAAGCAAGACATTTAGAATATCTCCAGTTATATAGTTTTGACTTTGGAACTCTGTAAATGTTTTACATAAATTAAATGCAAAATTAAATTTCAAAAAAGAAAACAATCCATAAAACTGAGGGAAAAAAATGAGGCAAGTGAATCAAACTGTGTATCAAGTTGGTAACATAACCACACAGAGAACGAAATTACTTTTCAAGTGACTAAAACACAATACTTTGACAACCTCCCTAGTAGGATTTATTCTTAGGGCAAAAGAAAAAGCAAATAAGTCTTGAACTGCATTCCGTGATCTCAGTAGTACCATTGGAATCACTCCTTTGAAATTGTTACAGATACAATATAGGGTAATGCAAGTAATTACATAATATCATTAAGAATCAAGAGTTTCAGAGTGAGAGCAATGAGGTACAGTTACAAAATCAAAAATGTTAAGGAAAGGGCCTATACTCTTAAATTCAGCTTTGAAATATCAGTAGGAATTTATCATGTTTCCTTTTGAAAAAAAAAAATAGGTAGTTTCCGGCTCTTTCACTAAAAAGACTTAATAGCCTAGTTACTGTGACAAAACCCAGCCCTCAGACTGGGCTCTCTAAATACCATTTCCTAGCAGAAGGAATGAGAGCCCCTTGGCAAAATGGTTGACTCCAGGTCAGGATTTGAAATTGTACAAGATGAACCTGAAACCAAATAAAAAATCCTCGAACCAAAAAAATCAAGAAATCTATCATGAGAAAAGGAACAGAAGCCAACTTGAAAGGACCCCCACTGGCATAAGATGAAATCATTTTAGCAACAAATTGAATAATGACTACAATAGATTGAAACATACTAAATATATAAAAATCTATGAGTTCATAGAAATACTTGATGGGTCACCATTGGAGGTTGCTAGGATACCAACTCATTCTGAAAATTGATGTTTTTATAAGGGAAAGTATCAAACATTTATCCTGCCTTTTTTTGGGGGGGGGGGACCATACACTAATTGAAGGTAACTAAATGGTTGAAGAATAAAATTCTTCTTTATACAAAAATTCCAAAAACTGGAAAGATCTCAAATTCAAAAGCTCACCTTACACATAAAGGAACTAGAGAAAAAGCAACAAATAGACCCCACCCCCAGCAGAAGAAGACAGTTAATTAAAATTCGAGCAGAACTCAATGATATCGAGACCAAAAGAACTGTGGAACAGATCAACAGAACCAGGAGTTGGTTCTTTGAAAGAATTAATAAGATAGATAAACCATTAGCCAACCTTATTAAAAAGAAGAGAGAGAAGACTCAAATTAAAAAAATCATGAATGAGAAAGGAGAGATCACTACCAACACCAAGGAAATACAAACGATTTTAAAAACATATTATGAACAGCTGTACGCCAATAAATTAGGAAATCTAGAAGAAATGGACGCATTCCTGGAAAGCCACAAACTACCAAAACTGGGACAGGAAGAAATAGAAAACCTGAACAGGCCAATAACCAGGGAGGAAATTGAAGCAGTCATCAAAAACCTCCCAAGACACAAGAGTCCAGGGCCAGATGGCTTCCCAGGGGAATTCTATCAAACGTTTAAAGAAGAAATCATACCTATTCTACTAAAGCTGTTTGGAAAGATAGAAAGAGATGGAGTACTTCCAAATTCGTTCTATGAGGCCAGCATCACCTTAATTCCGAAACCAGACAAAGACCCCACCAAAAAGGAGAATTACAGACCAATATCCCTGATGAACATGGATGCAAAAATTCTCAACAAGATACTAGCCAATAGGATCCAACAACACATTAAGAAAATTATTCACCATGACCAAGTAGGATTTATCCCCGGGACACAAGGCTGGTTCAACACTCGTAAAACCATCAATGTGATTCATCATATCAGCAAGAGAAAAACCAAGAACCATATGATACTCTCATTAGATGCAGAGAAAGCATTTGACAAAATACAGCATCCATTCCTGATCAAAACCCTTCAGAGTGTTGGGATAGAGGGAACTTTCCTCGACATCTTAAAAGCCATTTACGAAAAGCCCACAGCAAATATCATTCTCAATGGGGAAGCACTGGGAGCCTTTCCCCTAAGATCAGGAACAAGACAGGGATGTCCACTCTCACCACTGCTGTTCAACATAGTTCTGGAAGTCCTCGCCTCAGCAATCAGACAACGGAAAGACATTAAAGGCATTCAAATGGGAAAAGAAGAAGTCAAACTCTCCCTCTTCGCCGATGACATGATACTCTACATAGAAAACCCAAAAGCCTCCACCCCAAGATTGCTAGAACTCATACAGCAATTTGGTAGCGTGGCAGGATATAAAATCAATGCCCAGAAATCAGTGGCATTTCTATACACTAACAATGAGACTGAAGAAAGAGAAATTAAGGAGTCAATCCCATTTACAATTGCACCCAAAGGCATAAGATACCTAGGAATAAACCTAACCAAAGAGGTAAAAGATCTATACCCTAAAAACTATAGAACACTTCTGAAAGAAATTGAGGAAGACACAAAGAGATGGAAAAATATTCCATGCTCATGGATTGGCAGAATTAATATTGTAAAAATGTCAATGTTACCCAGGGCAATTTACACGTTTAATGCAATCCCTATCAAAATACCATGGACTTTCTTCAGAGAGTTAGAACAAATTATTTTAAGATTTGTGTGGAATCAGAAAAGACCCCGAATAGCCAGGGGAATTTTAAAAAAGAAAACCTTAGCTGGGGGCATCACCATGCCAGATTTCAGGTTGTACTACAAAGCTGTGGTCATCAAGACAGTGTGGTACTGGCACAAAAACAGACACAGAGATCAATGGAACAGAATAGAGAACCCAGAAGTGGACCCTGAAATGTACGGTCATCTAATATTCGATAAAGGAGGAAAGACTATCCATTGGAAGAAAGACAGTTTCTTCAATAAATGGTGCTGGGAAAATTGGACATCCACATGCAGAAGAATGAAACTGGACCACTCTCTTTCACCATACACAAAGATAAACTCAAAATGGATGAGAGATCTAAATGTGAGACAAGATTCCATCAAAATCCTAGAGGAGAACACAGGCAACACCCTTTTTGAACTTGGCCACAGTAACTTCTTGCAAGATACATCGACAAAGGCAAAAGAAACAAAAGCAAAAATGAACTATTGGGACTTCATCAAGATAAGAAGCTTTTGCACAGCAAAGGATACAGTCAACAAAACTAAAAGACAACCTACAGAATGGGAGAAGATATTTGCAAATGACATATCAGATAAAGGGCTAGTTTCCAAAATCTATAAAGAACTTATTAAACTCAACACCAAAGAAACAAACAATCCAATCATGAAATGGGCAAAAGACATGAAGAGAAATCTCACAGAGGAAGACATGGACATGGCCAACAAGCACATGAGAAAATGCTCTGCATCACTTGCCATCAGGGAAATACAAATCAAAACCACAATGAGATACCACCTCACACCAGTGAGAATGGGGAAAATTAACAAGGCAGGAAACAACAAATGTTGGAGAGGATGCGGAGAAAAGGGAACCCTCTTACACTGTTGGTGGGAATGTGAACTGGTGCAGCCACTCTGGAAAACTGTGTGGAGGTTCCTCAAAGAGTTAAAAATAGACCTGCCCTACGACCCAGCAATTGCACTGCTGGGGATTTACCCCAAAGATTCAGATGCAATGAAACGTCGGGACACCTGCACCCTGATGTTTCTATCAGCAATGGCCACAATAGCCAAACTGTGGAAGGAGCCTCGGTGTCCATCGAAAGATGAATGGATAAAGAAGATGTGGTTTATGTATACAATGGAATATTACTCAGCAATTAGAAACGACAAATACCCACCATTTGCTTCAACGTGGATGGAACTGGAGGGTATTATGCTGAGTGAAATAAGTCAATCGGAGAAGGAAAAACAGTGTATGTTCTCATTCATTTGGGGAATATGAATAATAGTGAAAGGGAATATAAAGGAAGGGAAAAGAAATGTTGGGAAATATCAGGAAGGGAGACAGAACATAAAGACTCCTAACTCGGGGAAACGAACTAGGGGTGGTGGAAGGGGAGGAGGGCGGGTGTTGGAGGGGAATGGGTGACGGGCACTGAGGTGGACACTTGACGGGATGAGCACTGGGTGTTTTTCTGTATGTTGGTAAATTGAACACCAATAAAAATTAATTAAAAAAAAAAAGATTCCTCTCCACTCATAACTGAAGAAATTACAAATTTAAATAATAAAGATATCCCTATTTTACATCCAAAAAAAAATTCCAAGTAATAAATGCGGAAGGCATAACAGAATTAGAAAAAATGCCATTTTGCAACTCTAAATGATATAATGGGCCCAAACAGTAATCATCAATGGTTGTTAAAACTATCAGGTGAAGGGTTGACGGGGACCTTGATAATGGAGGGCTCCAGGTGATGCCATTTAAACCCACTGATCAATCTGAGTAAAACTAAAAGTGGGGCAACCACATATGATTTGCCTTGTGAGGTGATGATAGAAAGTACACAGTACTGGCTGTGAAGTATTCTTGCCCAAAAACTTCTACCTGAATCTAGTAAAAGCCTCTAGACATAACTACAGTTTACAGGAAATATAGGGGATAGAGAAACAAGTTCAATGACAACATGGGAAAACAAGTAAATTGAGAATGTGAGACATCCTTCAGGACAATTGACCTGGTTTCTCCAATGACTTAAAAGCAATAAAAGACTGATGAGACAGAGCCGAATGCAAGGTGTGGGCCCTATTTGGATTCTAATTTTAAAAACCTAATTATAAAATGACATCTCTGAGAAAAAAATCAGGGAAATCTGAATATGGATTGGGTATGGAATGATATTAATAATGATCGTTAATTTTGTTAAACGTGATAATAGCATAGTAGTTAAAAAGTATATACTCATACCTATTCCTTAGGTACCAAAAGAAAAGATTGAAAGGCACCACTGCTGATGAGAGAAGAGAAGATGGGGAGAGAGGTCAGTTTGGGGGGAAAGGATGAGAATTTTTAGACATGATGTTCAGAAAGACCACCAAAGAACCAGGTATAGATGTGCAGCAGGAGCTTGCAGAATCAGACTTGGAGCTCAGAAGAAATGTCAGAGCTGGAGAGAGATCTGGAAGTTGTTCATATAGATGACTCACAAGAGAAAAACCTTGGGATCAGATTAATTTTTACTAGGAAAGGAGAGGACAGGACCAGGTTCAAAGCCTGGAGGTGTCAGGAGTGGAAGTGGAAGAGCCCCTAGTGAGGAAGCAGAGGAAGAAGGTACAACAACAAGGAAACAAAATAAGGAACAAGGCCCCGGGGCAGAAAGGCATGGCGAAACCTTATCCCACATTCCTACTGTATTTCCACATTAATTCCAAGCTGAGTATGACCTCAGTAATAGCGGCAGGCCTGTTAAGAAAGCGTCTCAGTCTTGGTTGTCAGGCTCCCTCTGTCCCTCATTCCTCCCCTCCATCCCCCACTCACTGGGCCTGCACCCCCCTCCCCAGTACCTACTGTAAGCCACACCTACTACGTCCTGCCCACCCCGCTCTGTTCTGCACAGACTGAGACAAAATCTCTGTCCTCCTGAAAAATCACAGCTTAACGAGGAAGACAGACCTAGAAAAAGAATGACCACACAGTGTTAACATCTCAGCAACAGCTTATGTATCATGGGCCCCACACTACGGGAGGCACTAGAAATGCAAACATAAACAAGTGGCTCCTGCCCACCAGAGCTCAGACTATAGCTTGGAAACCAGACGGAATCAGAATGTATCGAGAGATGAATTAACAATAAATGTACACATTGTATGAAAGCACCAAGCAGGAAGCGAAGCTAGTAAGGAAGCCCTGTGAGATGGGGACTGTTCCTGTGCCCGTTTTACATACGAGGAAATGGAGTACAGGGAGGTGAGTTGATTGGCCCAAGGCCCTATGGCTGTGAGTGGCAGAGCTAGTTTAGTGGCCAGTGTGTGAGACTCAGGAGTTCTGGTTTTATCCCCTCAGTCACATTACCTGAAGGCCTCTTCCAAGACTCCCTATTCTCATTTCATTGTGCCACCCCGGTTAAACCCCTAGAGGCCCAGCGCAGGGGCTCAGTGAGCACTTGCCAAATGAATAAATGAGCTATGCCACTTCAGAGGGCTGTTGGAAAGGTTCGCTGAGGGAAGTAAGTATTAGGCTCATCAGAAGTCACTGTGTATGTAGGGTGGCAGGTAGGGATCGCTGCTGTGTGGACCACTATTACCCAAAAGAGGAGACACATCCAACAAGTGTGTTGGCTAGTGACTGGCATTAGGGAGCTCTGAAGTCAGGGGGCTGGGCCTCAGGCACCGGGGCTGGGAGGGCAAGTGGCAAGAACCAGGCAAAGTCCCACCCTACAGGGCTTGTGCTCTGAATACAGGGGTTCAGGGACTCAGATCTAGTCACTTAAACTGTCAGCACTGACAGCGGCCATGCCAATCAAGCTGCCAGCTTGAGGTTCTAGAAAGCTCTCTGAAGATGAAGGTGGAGGAAAAACAGGAGGAGAAAGCAGAGAGGGTGAGGAGGAGGGGTGGGGAGGAGAAGGAAGGCAGGAGGGGAAAGGAGAAGGGTGGCAGCTAACACTTACCAAGTACTGCCTGTGGGCCAGGTGCTGGGCTGAGTGCATTCCAGGCAGTCCGGTACCCCTCACAACCATCCTGTGAGGCCGAGATGCTAATGTGAGCTTCCTCACTTTGTAGAGGTTCCCCTGAGACAGCAAGTACCTTACTTGCCATCACAGAGCCCGGCTGTGAACTCAGGCAGCCTGGCCCCCCGACCCCCACCCCGGCACGGCTCTAATGCCCTATATACATAACTGGGGCCCAGGGTCTTACACTGACACAGGCCGAGCTTGCTAGGGACAGGGGGCTCTACCCTCCTTTTCCCGCATCTGCCAGGGCCCTGCCTGCAGGTAGCAGTGGCCCCAGCTGATGGCAGTACAGGAGATCAGTAAACACAGCGAGAACTAAGAATCTGTTCCAGATGACTCTCTTGGGGTTGCTGAAAGAAGGAGCTGGTGTGGGGAGGGGCGACAATTCTGTCTCCTCTTGTGAACCACTGAGGTTGCCTATCTCCTCCCGCCCCCGATCTGTAACAATGAAGATGTTACCAAGGCCTTACACAGCGCTCCTGCTGTACAGTTTACAAAGCCTTTTATATGCATTACTTGATTAATATGTCACTTTGGAAAAAACAATTTTTAAAAATCTGGTTCTTGATATTGGAGATTTTTCCCCAGAAGACTAAGTATTTCTCTCCACTTCAATCCACATATATTTCCCAGATGTCCTCTGGTCTTCCTGGAATTTCTACTAAGAATTTCAGCTATCCCAACAAGAATGTTCAGACATCACAGTTTCTACCAACATATGGAGCCCAGATCCCCTGGCTCCAAATTCATTTCCCTTTCAACCACAGCCGGGCCCAATACTTCCAGAGGCATGGTAGAAGGAAAACAGGCTCCCCTAGTTCAATTCCTCTACCCTACTCAGACCCCTACAGCTGGACCCACCCACTGATCCTTTTACCTAGAGGGTCAGGCCCAACTCAGTTCCCAAACCAACCCATCCATAGGCACAGGTTTTATGCTCAGCCTCAGCCCCAGGCTGGGGGATTAAGAACAGGTTGCCCTCCCAGACCTGGTACCCCCAGAACAGCTGCCTGAGAGGGTGTGGTGCTCCCAGACCAGAACTCTTCCCAAGCCCACCTCTCAGAATGACCCAGTCTTAACAGCTGACCTTCTGCCTTGATTCTCACCCCTAAGTCCTATGTGTTATCCCGCCTACAACCTCAGCCTCCTTTCAAACTGAGCCCTGGCCCAAATGAGATACTATCTTACATGTGTCTTCCCCCAACATCTGGCACAGAAGATGGTCCTGACTGTTGGGTGGATGAGCCCCTCTGCCCTGCCTTGTTCTTATCCACCCTTCTCTCTGGAATGGCACCCTAGCCCAGTGACTGGGGTTTGGACACTATGGACAGGTCTTCTAGATGATGACTGCCAACTGGCTGACTATCCAAGCAGTAGCCACATACCTACTCCTTAGCTATGTTATCTTGAGCAGGTTGCTTAGCCCCTTCATCTCTTAATTTCCTCATATGTAAAGTGGGAAATAGCATTGTGACCTCGCAGGATTGCTGTGAAGATTAAAAGAGTGAATCTATTTTAAGGGCTTAGCACACCGTCCATGTAAGTATCTGCTCTTGCCATTGCTATTGAGCTATGGACTCAACACTGGACTCAGTGTTGGCTATTTCCCAGAATGTCATTGTGGCACCAATCTCCTCACCCACTAGCCTGTCTCTGCCTGTAACAAGGCCATTAACCCAAGCATGTGTCCTGGTCAGTGGCCATATCTAGTACCAGGGCTCCATTTCTGCCCCCCCCCCAACCACACACCTGGCTGGCTCCTGCCATTGAGCCCATCATTCCAGGTGTACAAGTGCCATGTTAGAAGGGACATCCACTTCTAACAAACAACCTAAGTTTGAGTAATCAGGCTGTTCTCTCTTGGGCTGGGCAGTCTCTGGAGGGAGCAGAGGTGAGAGAAAGAACCAGTATGGTTCAGGGAATCCGCAGACTTGGAGGGGAAAAGCAGAGGCAGAAAGAGCTGGGTCATGTCTCTGGGAACTAGGTGTGGTTAGCCAACCTTCCAAAGGCCGGAAAGACAACTTCCCCTGATGGCAGAGCCACCCTGGGAAGAGTTTGCAAAGAGAACAGGAAGGCAGCTGAGCTGTATGCTTCGTAGGGGGCAGGGGTTCTACCAAAGCAGCTCCTGACACAATCAAAACAAAATCCCAGCATCTGAGAGACTTGGGGGTATAGTCTAAGAACACTACCCTAGCTAGCAAAAGCACTGTTTGCTGCTCAGATCCCCAGAGGAGCTGGTATTGCAGGCTGCTGACCCCAGGGGATATCTGACACACGGGCACCCACAGAGCTCATTTAGCCCAATGCCCTTCTTCTATAGGTAAGCAAACTGAAGGCTTGTTCTGCCCTCTGCCTGGCTCTTTCAATGGAATTGGCCCATTCGCACCCCAGGGCATGAGCAGGACATCACAACTAGCCTCAAAGAATACCTGAACTCAGCAGCAGGCCCCAAGCATTTCTCTGGTCTGTCTCACAACTACACCCCCCACCCGCAGTTACCACCTGAATGCCTGCTGCGTTTAATCCCTCAGTTGGGGCAGTGCACTTGAACTTCTTGGTTTGTGCACTTGGGCTGCTCCTCAGGTCCTTTCACTGACTGTGCTGCCTCAGGCAGTTCTGTAAAGAGAACCTTTCCTTCAGCCCCAGCCCAGCCAGCCTCCTCCCCTGCCTCCCCCACCAGGCACACAGCTTCCAGGTCATGGGATTCAGGCACTGTGGCCCAGAAAAGGAATAATAATAGTAACACGAGCTCCTTGGCAGAAGGTGAGATGTTTTTAACTTTCAAAATAAAGAACAGAACCCTGGTACAAATTTCAGTTTCAGCTCTGCCTAGCTACATGATCCTCAGGAAATGATTCAACCTCCATGAACTTCAGTTTCCTCATCCATAAAATGTAGACTAAATGGGATATTGTACCTCGGTGCCTGGTGATTAGGAAGAGCTCACTAAATTGTAGCTAATATTAGTAGTAGTAACGGATAATGTAATAACCTCTACATCTTTGCCATCTATCAAGCTGGTGCCCAGAGCACTTGCTCAGTAAGTGCTAAGTGAAAAAGATGTTTCTTTACTTGATCGGCACACCCACCAGTTGAAGCAGGTAGAAAAGATATCAGTCTCCCCAAGGTGGAGATCTGAGGCTGGGGGGCTAAGTGACTTATCCCAAGTCACAGTGAGTAGCAGAGCCTGGACTGGAAACTTCTGTTTCCTGACTTCCTGTTTGGTATTTACCATTTTACGTCACCTGATAAAATTTAGGACCAGAAAGGAGTTTAGAGATTATCTAGCATAATCTCATCATTTCAAAAATTGAACCGTGAGGCTAGAGAGACCAAGGACATTTCACAAAGCCAAAGAGTTAGTCAGCTGGGCAGTAGACTCCCAGCTTAGTGCTCTATCGATAACCCAAAAGCTTATCTCTTAACAATCATCCCACTGTTCCTGGTTCAGCAAACATGGTCATTCTAAGCTCAAAGCTACCACAGCTTTCCAGAAAAACATCCAAGTGGTAAGTACCAGATTCATTCCTTGTGGAGGGTGCACTTCCTATGTAATTTGGAAGAATGCATCGACGTGATGCCCAGTGACCATCGAGAGTGCACCAACAGTCCCAAATTTGGTGTGTGGAGTACCATCTTTGAAGTGGACCCTACAGTATTTCTGGAATGTCAAGCATGAGATCTGAGAAACACCCCACTTGGCAGTTCCTTCTAAAGCAACAAAGACAATTAAATGAGGCCCAAGAAGCACAGGATATTGTTGTTTACATGCAACCCTTTATCCCATGGCTGTGGGAAATGGAGCTAAGTCTCACAACCTCTTTCCTCACCAGATACACTTTGCAAAACAGAGAAGGATAGCATTGCTGCTTGGTCTGCTGTTCTTTCTTGATGTCAGCTTTGTTTGAAAATGAAAAATGATGTCCTCAGACTTTAAGCTCCAACACTGAGGAGATGTATTAGGTTGTTGCACTTGCAGTTAATCTGAGGACGCAAAAGTTAAATGAGCATCGTGTTTGCCTCAAATGAAGAACATCACGGGGAGGGGACAGAAGTGAGTAACTCATTTGTCAATGTAACTAAAAAGGGATCTCCAATACTTCTAATTTAAAAGGTTTCGAAATTCGAAGGGTTTCTGATGAAACAGGAGGGGGATGTTTTCTATAGAAGAAAATCAACACCTTGGATTCTAATAGCACTGTTTTTTTCCCCTTGAAACTATCACCAAAACACATTTGTTATCCACCCCTGTGCTGTTGGGCAATGGTGGCTGTAGAGTCATGTGATTGATGGAAGAGGCCTGTCTCCATGCCCACGGTGTGCCCTGGCCAAGCACACAAATCAGGAGTACCTTGCCCTACTCCCCCAAGCATAGGCAAGCTAATGCCAGGATCCACATGCTCAATAAATTCCATGCTTCTTGGTTCCCTCTGCTCTAGATATAAATAGCCACAGCAAGTCTTAGACAAGTGGTCTGTCTTAGTTAGCATGCTTGCTTGGGTCTTGGCAGTAAAGGAGGACGGCCTTTTTGAAAACACCATCTTTGTGGCTGATATCCAAAAATGATAACATCTCACAGTTGGTTTTACTCTTACAGAATTCACCTAACATTTACTACAGGCTAGGTTTGGAGCTCAGTGTTAGATGCAAAGAACAAGAATAAAGGAGGAAGCAATCAATTCTGTTTTGTGCAGGAGGCCTTGGGCTTGATACTATTTGAGCTGGTCCTAGAGGACATGAATGGTGCTTCAGCAGGCATGGGGGTGGGGATGAAGTACTAATGAGAGAGAAGATGTAAGAAGAAAAGAAGCTGGCTAATGGCTCATGCACTCATTTGCTTAAACAGTTGGAATCACTGGATTGTAAATGGTTGGGGCTGTTTTCTCAATGTGAATGAGTATATTCATGGAACACACTTGTTATTAAAATGATAGGATGGTTGTTTGCAAAAGGCTGCATGGAGTAGAAAGCAATGGACTCCCATAACTACGTTAGCACTCATTTATAAGACTTCTGAAGCTTCTAATAAACAAGAATTTGGTCTGTGTCTAATTGGGTTTTAATAGCTCAGACAAAATTAAGAACTAGAGGAATTTGATATGGCTTTTTTTTCCATTCAAACTTTATATCAGTCTAATATCCTTAGAAGCTATAAATTATAACTTATCCTCATAAGACTATATGCAAAGCTCATAAGCAAAGTAAAATAATCAGATATTGTTAGTTTTATTAGATAACAAATAACATATTGCAATCACGGCCCTACATCTGGTCAATAATGGCATAGGAAAAGTCTTCATTACTTTCCAGCCTATTGATGAGACATTTTATGAAAATAAGTTTTCTTCTGTACTGTTAGAACGTATGTTGGCAAAGGTGCATTTTATAGCTATATCACAGATGGTGACCTCCTGTCTATGTTATTAACTGGGGAAGCACCCAAATCTGATAATCAATTATTCTTCATTGTTTGAAATTCTCAAAGGTCTTCTAGGGTTCAGGAGGAATCTCTTGTTGTTAAGTTCCAATGTCCTGAAATATATACCTAGAATTTTTAGGTGTTTTTACTTTTTAATGAAATTAGTTATTTCAGTTCTTATTAAAATTGTGAAATTACAAACTGGCCCTCTCTCCAGAACCCAAACCTGGACATGTCACAGAATCCAGAGATAGATGGTTCTATCAAAATGGCATAAAAACAGTGAGGAAAGCTTTAAGAAAACAAAAGATGGGTGGGTCAGAACACTGAGTAAAATAGGAATTGGGGAAAGATAGCCCCAAAAAGAAGGATTCTAGAATAATGGACAGGGGTTAAGGTGGGAATTTTTTTCAGATGTGCTCCTTTTTCTCTCCTTATCATTGCCCTGAGACGACCATTTTCTGTCCCTTTGCCATTGGGAGACAGATAAGTGGTAGATTAGTGCCCACCAGGGGGGGCAGGATAACTTCAGGGTGGAGCTCAGGGCTGGCTGGGCTGATGGGTGCTAGATAACAGGTGCATGTAGATTGGTGGGCCTCTAAGGGTCTTTTTCTGCTTGCATCCACACACCAGTACCCTGAAAGCTAGAGAACTACAATTGGGAGAGGCTTCTCTTGAATGAAAGCAATGCCAAGGCTGAGTTTCCATTTGTAACACTAGACTTCTTTCTGGAGGCATATCTTCCCCCATTAAAGTCATTGTGGATCACCAGCCAAGGCTCAAGGTTTAGTTTCTCTCCATAGTTACACATTACAATCGAAGGTACCCATTATAACACTAGCAGAATAGGCACTCACAAGGAAAAACAGCTAATGGGTATTCACTGGAAAGCATGGTGGAACAGTTGAGAATTCGCAGCTGAAACTAGGAGGGGCTGTACATTCTCCAATAGCGAGGGAGTGCAAGGGGGCTGTAGCAAGAAGGACTGAAGGCTGGTGGAACTTAGCCCCTGGGAACTCTCAAAGCTGACCTGCCAAGGCTCCCTTCTAGGACAAAATCCCATGTTAAGGACAAATTGGCAATAGCAAAATCAAACTTAAGCAGGATAGTTTCTTCTGCTTCTGATATGGCTGAGTAAATGCCTATTGATCTTGATCCTCTTGTAGACAGGGACTCTAAAGTCTGGGGAAAAAACTAAAAAACAGCAATATGAAGAGACCAGAGAGTGAAAAAAAGCAAGTATATTTTGAAGGGGAGTGGCACAAAGTGATTACCCATTTTTATAGCTTTGAGAGTGAAGGCAAACTAAAGCTGCCAAATAGCTAAGACCCCAAGAGTAAGACAGCAATAGCAAACTCACAATCTATCTGGTATAAAGAAATATAGGCACAGCTCAGGATAACCACAGCCACTGGAAACTAAGGCGGGATCCTGGAAAGGAGAGAGCTAGAGCCAGGGAACCCCAATTTCTGTATACAGACTCTATCTCAATCTCAGCTGATTCCTGAATCACACATACATGGGACAGACTTTGGCTGAAAATCAAAGCCCTGAACTAAGATTTCAACTACCACCTAAGAGGCAAAGTTCAGAGTTTAGATCTAACCATGTTAGCTATCCACCAAAACAATGAAGTCAATATTTTTCAGAGGAATAAATCAGAATCTATAATCTCTATTCGAAATATCCAGGATATAATCCAAAGTTATTCAACTTATGATGAACCAGAAAACTTTGATACAATTTGATTTTGAGCAAATCAACAGAGAACAAACCTGAGATGACCCAGAGGCTGGAATTAGCAAATGAGAATTTTAAAGTGATTGTTAATAACTTTACTCAAGAAAGTAAAAGAAGATATGCTTATAATGGATGAAAAGATAGAAAATCACAGCAGAGAAATAGGAACCATTAAAAAAAGAGCCAATTAAAAATTTCAGAATTGAAAAATAACCTGAAATTAAAAGAAAATCACTGGATAGGTTCAACAGTAGAATGGAAATGAAAGAAGAAAAGTTTCAGTAAACTCAAGATAGAACAATATAAATATCCAATGTGAAGAAGAACAGAGAAAAATATATTAGGAAACAAAAATATGAACAGAGCCTCAGGGACAGATGGGACAATATTCAAAGGTCTAACATACATGAAATTAAAGTTCTAGAGGGAGAGGTGGCAGAGAATGGGGTAGAAAAAACACTGAATGTGCAATAGCTTAAACTCCCCCAAATTTGGAGAAAGACATGAATTTAAAGATGCAAGAAGCTTAGCAAACCCCAAAAGGACAGAAAACAAAACTCTGAAAAATATCACAAACTGCTGAAAACCAAATATAATTAGAAAATCGAAACAGCAGCTAGAGAAAAAAAAACACTTTATATACAAAGGGGAAAAGAGTTTCAAATATGGCTGACATGAGAAACAATGGAAGCCAAAGAGAAAAGACCAACATCGTTAAAGTGATGAAGAAAAAGTCAACCCAGAATTCTCTACTCAGTAAATACATTCTTCAAGAATGAAGGCAGTTTAAACAAAGGCATTTTCAAATAAATTGTAAGTAAAAAAACGTAGTTTCCAGCAGACCTAAGCTAAAGGTGCTTTAGAGTACTTTAAAGACCAAGAAATGCTAAAGGTGTAGGAAAACAGCTCCACCACATAGTGCCCCAATGATATTTTTGTCACCACATGGACCACTTAGTCAGGACTTGACCACAATCTGACCTGTGCCTTCAGAGAACACCTTCAACTCTTCCTGGAGCAAGGGAAATAAGCTGGCTGGCAAGGAACTATCACAAAACTGTTTTCTCCATCTCCTAAAATGTCAGTTGATCAACTTGCCCCCCCTCCCTTAGGGTATATAGCTGCATGCTATAAAAATGTCTGTTGTAGTTTAGACTTGACTCCTCAATGGCAGAGCAACCCATTGTGCCATCTATCATCTGGACTTTCTGGTTCAGTGTCATTCTGTGGGAATGTTAATGCTATGCTGATCTTACTGTTGCTGTCTAATCAACTGAATCGATTTGGGCTTGTCTCCTTACCAGCTGAATCTAAAAAAGTGTGAGAAGCCAACCTAGCAGTTGCAGTAGTGATCCTATTGGCTTCATTAGCCATAGCACTACTGCCTAGATACTACTTGACCTCTTACCAAAAGAAAGATCTTCATCAGGCTGAAGGGAAATGAACCCAATGAGAATGAGATACTCATTTAAAAAATAAAGGTCTTAAGGACAGCACAGGATGAGATGAGCACTGGATGTTATGCTATATGTTGGCAAATTGAATTTAAATAAAATTTAAATAAATAAATACATACATACATACATTCATACATACATACATGCAGGATTGAGGGGCACCTGGATAGCTCAGTTGGTTGAGCAACCAACCGACTCTTGATCTCAACTCAGGTCTTGATCTCACAGTCATGAGTTCAAGCCCCACATTGGGCACCACACTGAGTGTGGAGCCTACTTAAAAAAAAGGCAAGATACTCAATAAAAAAATAAAGGTTGGCTTGGTCAGTAGAATATGCAACTCTTGATTTCAGAGTTGTGAATTTGAGCCATATGTTGGGTGTAGAGACTAAAAATAAAATTTTAAAAAAATAAAAGCAAAAGTAATAAATATCTTGGTAAATATAAAAAACTAATTTTGTTCCTCTTAATTTTTTAAAATATGTGATACTTTTTAAAGCATAAATGATGTCAGCTTGTAGGCTTTATATGTAGATGTAATACATATGACAAATTCTGAAAAATGGACAGAGAGGGGTTAAACTGACCTCTAATTTTGCAAGGTTTCTACTTTTCATATGAAGTGTTATAATATTATCTATACTTAGACTGTGAAAAGTTAGAAATACATGTAATAATCTGGAGAGCACATACTAAAGACTACTGTAAAGAGTAACATCTAAGAAGCCAATAACTCATGTCATGCAGAAAATTTGGAGTAAAATGCTTAAAAATAGAGTATGTTTGGTTGTCCTGAACTTGATGTAGGCAAACACTAAACTCCCTTGGCTTATCTTGGTTGTTAAAAGCAATAAATGACAAAAAATTTTTTCAAAGGAAATAAATACATGAATATGAGAAGACAATGTTGTAAAGGTGTCAATGACCCCCAATCTAATGTGTAATTCAATGCCATTCCAATTAAAATTCTAGCATTGCGTTTTAAATGTTTTTCCTTTGAAATAATTATAGACTTACAGGAGGTTGCAAAATAGTTCATAGAGTCATTGACTGCTTCCCCCATAGTGACATCTTACTGATTATAGTAAAATACTGCTAAATAGACTACAGCTTATTCAGCTGATACCAGTTTTCATAATACTCACATGTGTCTGAGAGGGGTATATGCAATTTTATCAATGTAGAGAGACTCATGCAATCATAATCAAGATAAAACACTGTTGCATCATCACAAAGGCACTCCCAGATGCTTCTCCTTTTTTTTTTTTTAAGATTTCACTTAATTATTTATGAGAGACAGAGAGAGAGGCAGAGACATAGGCAGAGGGAGAAGCAGGCTCCCTGCAGGGAGCCCAATGTGGTACTTGATCCTGGGATTCCAGGATCACGCCCTGAGCCAAAGGCAAATGCTCAACCACTGAGCCACCCAGGAGTCCCATTGCTTCTTTTTTATAGTCACACCCACCTGTCACTCCTGCCCCTGTCTACTGGCAGCCACTAATCTATCTTCCATCTGTATGTTTTGTCATTTCAAGAGCCTTATGTAATTAGAATCATACATTGTTTACCTTTTGAGATTGGCTTTTCCACCCTAAGCATCAAGTCCTTAATATCCATCCATGATTTTATGCATACCGGAAATTCAATCTTTTTATGGTTGAGTAGTATTCCATGATATAGATGTGCCAGAGTTTATTAGCCATTGAAAGACACTTGGGTTGTTTCCCGTTGGGGTTATTATGAATAAAGCTACTATGAACATCTGTCTACACATTTTTATATGACGTCAGTTTTCATTTATTTGGGATAAATGCCCATGAGTACAACAGCAAGGTCATATAATAATTGCATTTTGCATTTTATAAGAACTAATCATATTCTTTCCAGAATGACTATTCCATTTTACATTCTCATGAATGATGTATGCAAATTCGAGTTTCTCCATATCCTCACCAGCATTTGATGTTTTCAGTATATTGTTTTTATCCTAACCATTCTGAAAGCTATGTAGTGATATCTTGTTGTGGTTTTAATTTGCATTTCCTGATACCTAATGATGTTGAATATATTTTCATGTGTTTATTTGCTATCTGTGGATCTTCTTCAGTGAACTGTCTCTTCATATATTTTGCACATTTTCTAATTGGATTATTTGGTTTTTCCTGTTGAGTATTGAAAGCTCTTTATATATCATAGATACTGGTTCTTTGCTGGATATGTAGTTTGCAAATATTTTCTCCCAGTCTGTAGATTGTCTGTTATTCTCTTAGCATGATCTTTCACAGAGCAGAAGTTTCAGATTTTTAATTTTTAAAAAAGTTTAAATTTGATGAGTTACAATTTATAAATATTTTCTTTTGTAGATGATGCCTTTAGTCTTGAGACTAAGAATTTTTCACAAAGCCCCAGATCTGGACATTTCTTTCCTATGCTTTCCTTTAAAAGTTTTGTATCTTACATTTTACAATTATATCTGTGAACCATTTTGATCAAGTTTGTTTTATAATATATTCTGAATAAAATGGTCAAAGGACAAAAATACACAACTTAATTCTTCACAGGAAAAAACACAACTACTAAACCAGTATGGAAAATTCAGTCTGACTAGTAATAAAGAATGCAAAATTGTAACAATAATGAAAGTTATATTTTTAACTATTAAATTAGTAAAAATTCAAGTAGTTTGCCCTGTAAAATTTCCTACACTCTAGGTTTAGTCAATTGCATTGTTATGGTGTTTTAAAACGTAGGTTTTATTATTACTCAGGCATAGTGAGATCAGAAGACAACTGCCATTGAAAATATATTTTGTTACAGTTTCCAAGAAGGGGACATACCATATCATGCAGGGCCACACAGGGAAGCACCAGAGTCAGTCAAGAGGCAAAAGGAGAGGAAAGCATGGGCAAAAGCCTTTATGGTGCTTTTCTGAGAGAAGGAACAGCAGAAACAGGGCAAACAAACAGCACAGCAGGTTTAGGAATATGTTTAGGACTGGATAGTTTGAATAATTTTGATAGGCTCTAGACTGTAGGGGTGGCCCCTAGTTGTCTAGTACCTAGCCCTGGGGTGATTTAGGGCAGAGGGACAGTGTCCTGGGCTGTAGAAGCCTGATAAAAAGAAAAGAGTGGGGTATGGACTCAGGATTAGTTGGTTTGCATATCAAAGGTGTGCTGCAGGTAAGTTGTTTATCTCTAAAATTAGCTAATTCTAGGAAGGACAGTCCCTCCCTGGGTCCATAAGGGCCCCAAATGTCAAAGTGTCATAAATACACAGAACAAAAAACATCATTAAATACATAGTGTTGTGGGAGTTTTGATATTGGAGTGATTAGTATGTCTCTGTAGTTACTATATCCTGAGTTTTCCCAAAGGCAATAAATACAGAACTCAATCTCTCATAACGGTGGGATATTCCCTCTCTAGGCAGTCCATTTGCAGAATGTGCTGGTCCCAATGTACCCAAAGACAGTGTTTTTAAAGGAAAAGAAAACCAACTCACAACATTATTTGAGCAAACTACAGGAATGCAAGGTCAAGCATACCAAAAGTGAGCTTTCCTTAATCTCCCCAAAGTCTCCAAGGCACCATCTGCTTTTGGTCTATGATGCATAGCCCCATCTCCTGATTGGAAAGATTCTGGATTAAGTCCTGAACTTCATGGAATCGAGGTTCCCACCATTAGACTCTTAGATTTAGCAATACTATTCCTTCCCTTTATTCTGGTGTTCAAGTTCTTGCACAGTATGTGTCTTGTTGAAATTCCTAGTTGCAGGGAACTTGCTACATGCTGGGCAATGAGAGAAACTGGGTATAAACATCATTTTATTTAAAAGATATTGAGAACATATTATGAGCAACTACATGCCAACAAATTAGGAAATCTACAAGAAATGGATGCATTCCTAGAAATGTAAAAACTACCAAAACTGAAACAGGAAGAAATAGAAAACATGAACAGACCCATAACCAGGAGGAAATTGAAGCATTAGTCAAAAATCCCCCAACAAACAAGAATCCAGGACCGGATAGCTTCCCAGGGGAATTCTATCAAACATTTAAAGAAGAATTAATACCCATTCCTCTGAAGCTATTTCAAAAAATAGAAATGGAAGGAAAACTTCCAAATTCTTTCTATGAGGCCAGCATTACCCTGATCCCACAACCAAAGACACCACCAAAAAGGAGAATTATAGACCAATATCCCTGATGAATATGGATGCCAAAATTTTCACCAAGATACTAGCCAATAGGATACAACAGTACACATAAAAGGATTATTCACTACAACAAAGCAGGATTTATTCCTGGGCTGCAAGGGTGGTTCAACACTACAAATCAATCAATGTGATATACTACATTAATAATAATAATGATAAAGGACAAGAACCATGTGATCCTCTCAGTAGATGCAGAAAAAGCATTTTACAAAGTACAGCATCCTTTCTTGATTAAAACTCTTCATACTGTAGGAATAGAGGGAACATACCTCAATATCATAAAGGCCATATATGAAAAGCCCACAGCAAATATCACTCTCAATGGGGAAAAACTAAGAGCTTTTCCCCCAAGGACAGGAACACACACAACAGGGATATCCATTCCCACCACCCACTATTGTTCAACATAGTACTAAAAGTCCTAGCCTCAGCAATCAGACAACAACAACAAAAAATTAAAAGCATCCATATTGGTGAAGAAGTCAAACTCTCACTCTTTCCAGATGACATCATATTCTATATGGAAAATCCAAAAGACTCCACTCTGAAATTGCTAGAACTCATACAGGAGTCAAACTCCCACTCTTTGCAGGTGTCATGATACTCTATGTGAAAAATTCAAAAGACTCTCCCCCCAAATTGCTAGAACCCATACAGAAATTCAGCCAAGTGTCAGGATATAAAATCAATGCATGGAAATCAGCTGCATTTCTATACACTAACAATGAAACAGAAGAAAGAGAAATTAAGGAGTCAATCCCATTTACATTGCACCCAAAACCATAAGATACCTAGGAATAAACCTTAAAGAGGCAAAGGATCTGTACTCAGAAAACTATAGGACATTCATGAAAGAAACTGAGGAAGACAAAAAGAAATGGAAAAACATTCCATGCTCATGGATTGGAAGAACAAATATTGTTAAAATGTCTATACTAGAGGATGCCTGGGTGGCTCAGTTAGTTAAGCATCTGCCTTCAGTTCAGGTCATGATCCGAGGGTCCTGGTATCAAGCCCCACATTGGGGCATCAGGCTCTCTGCTTGCTGGGAAGTCTGCTTTGGCCTCTTCCTCGGCCTCTTCCTTGGTTTGTGTGCTCTCTCTCTCTCTCTCTTTCTCAAATAAATAAATAAATAAATAAATAAAATCTTTTTAAAAAGTCTATGCTACTTAGAGCAATCTATACATTCAATGCAATCCCTATTAAAATACCATCAACACTTTTCACAGAGCTGGAATGAATAATCCTAAAATTTGTACAGAACCAGAAATACTCCAAACAGCCAAAGAAATGTTGAAAAAGAAAACCAAAGCTGGTGGTATCACAATGCCTGACTTCAAGCTATATTACAAAGCTGCAATCATTAAGACAATATGGTATTGGCACAAAAACATAGATCAATGGAACTGAATTGAGAACCCAGAAATGGACCCTCAACTCTATGGTCAACTAATCTTCATCAAAGTAAGAAAGAATATCCAATGGAAAAAAGTCTCTTCAATAAATGGTGTTGAGAAAATTGGACAGCCACATGCAGAAGAATGAAACTGGACCATTTTCTTACACCATATACAAAATAGACTCAAAATGGATGAAAGAGCTAAATGTGAGACAGGAATCCACCAAAATCCTAGAGAAGAACACAGGCAGCAACCTCTGTGACCTCAGTCACAGCAACTTCTTGCTAGACACATCTCTGAAGGCAAGGGAAATAAAGGCAAAAATGAACTATTGGGACTTCATCAAGATAAAAAGCTTTTGCACAGCAAACAATCAACAAAGCCAAAAGGCAACTGACAAAATGGGAGAAGAGATTTACAAATGTCTTATCAGAGATAAAGGTCTAGTATCCAAAACCTATAAAGAACTTATCAAACTCAACACCCAAAGAGCAAATAACTCAATCAAGAAATGAGCAGAAGACATGAACAGACATTTCTCCAAAGAAGACATACAAATGGCCAACAGACCCATGAAAAAAAGCTCAACATCACTCAGCATCAGGGAAATACAAATCAAATCCACAATGAGATACCACCTCACCCCAGTCAGAATGGCTAAAATAAACAAGTCAGGAAACAACAGATTGGTGAGGATGCAGAGACACATGATGTGATGAGCACTGGGTGTTATATAACACTGATGAATCACTGAACTCTACCTCTGAAACTAATGAAACATACATTGTATGTTCATTAACTGAATTTAAATTAAATAAATAAAAAATAAGAAACAAAGAATGATTCATTTTCTCATTGGTTTTCTACTCTCCAGAAAAAAAGCAAATAATCTCTGCATAACAAAAAACATGAAAATAGAGTAAAAGGACAATTGATAAACTGGGAGAAAATATTTGCAGCACAAATCACAAAACGTGAGTTTCCTAAAATATGAAGAACACTCTAATATTGAGGAACAAAGGACCAAAAACTGGTTAAAAGGGGGGGGGTAGAGGCATGAACAGATAGTTCACAAATTATCTACCCATCTACCTAGATATCCCTTAACACATGAAAAGATGCTTCAGCTCACTCAAAATTAGAGAAATACAAATGAAAACAATGCCAAGGTACTATTTCTGACCTATCAGATTGATGAAAATGTAAAAGAATGAAAACACATTTTACTTGTGAGATTGCAGAGAAATAGGCACTCTCAAACATTACTGGTGGGAATGCACATTACTGGCACAATTCTCATGGAGGAGAATTTGTCATTGGCTAACAAAACTAACATGCACTTACCTTTGACCCAGCAATCCTACTTCTAAGAATTAACACAAAGATGCACCTCTGACAACACAAAAATACATATGTACCAGGTTTTTTTTTTATTGCAGCACTGTTTGTTATTTCAAAATATTGAAAGAACCCTGATGTCCATACATAGGAGACTATTTGAATAAGCTATGATATATCCACACAATGGAGTTCTAAGGCATAAAAGAATAAGGAAGATCTCTACGAACTGACACGGAGTGATTTCCAAGATATACTTTTAAGTGAGAAAAAGCAAATTGTAAAAGAGTTTCTCTAGTATTTTCTCCTTCATGTAGGAAAGAATGGCATATAAAAAATGTGCATGCATCTGCTCATTTGTGCAGAAAGAAATACAGGAATGATAAAGCAGAAATGAATGAGCTTGCTTACCTACAGGAGGTGGGCAGGAAGAGGGTGAAAAGAAGTGAAGGCACTATACATGAGGGTTGATCAAATATGTGAATATATTGTAGATATGAGTGTCAGCTTTCTCACTGTTGGAGAGGAGTTAAAAATAAGTAAAGGAGAAAGGTCAGAGCGAGGCCTGTGCTGTTAGGTTGTAATTTGAGGTATCAGTATGAACTCACAGTGTTTAAGGTAGATGGAAAGATGCAGAAATTAGTGGGCAAAAGTATAATGATAAATAGAATGTTTGCATAGTCTCAAGGTATCTCTCCAAAAGATTCCTTTTTTTTAAAGTAAACTATACACCCAATGTGGGGCTCTAACTCCCAACTCCGAGATCAAGAGTTGCATGCTCTACTGACGGGTCAGCTAGGTAACTTCAGGGTTGAGACACCTAGCAGACACCCCCTTAACCAAACAATCAATGTTAATGTTACCAATAATGAGACACATAGATAGCATGAACCTTTAGATATGATGCACTGGGAGCAAACATTCTTCTGTGGTGCTCTTGCCAGAAAAGCATAAACTCAGCCTAGTGATATGAAAACATCAGGTAAATCAAAATTGATGGACAATCTATAAAATAACTGAGGAGTACTTTTTAAAAAGTGTCAAGGGCATGAAAGACAAAGGAAGACTAAGGAATGGCCCCAGATGGAGTGGAATGGCGAATTAGATCCCCCAAAAGAAAAAGGACATTAGGACCACTGGCAAAATTTGAATAAGGTCTGTAAGTTAGTTAATCATATTGTATCAATTTTAATTTCCTTGTTTTGAAGTTTTACTATGATTATGTAAGGTGTTAACATTTGGTGAAGCTGGATGAAGTGAATTCTATGTACTATTTTTGCAACATTTTTACAAGTCTAAAATTATTTCAAAATAAAATCTTTTTTAAAGTTTCTGCCTGAACTAACACCAAATTCATTAAGGGATCCTCAGGTTATCTTTTATGGGGAAGGTCAAAAACTGGATTGCAGCTTAGAAGTTCCAAAGACCCTTATATATGGCTCCTTCTGGATCCCATACCAAGGTTGGTAAAAGAGGGTAGCTAACTACCAAGTAAGGGCAAGGGGGACTTCCAATTTCTGGATGAGACTGAAGGGGAAAATTATACCCACAAGCAACTAGTGAATCCTCTTTTTAATTTTTTTGAATCCTATTTTTAAAAAGATTTTATTTATTTATTCATGAGACACACAGAAAGAGAGGCAGAGACATAGGCAGAGGGAGAAGCATGCTCCTCACAGGGAGCCCAATGTGGGACTCAATCCCAGGACCTCGGGACCATGACCCAAGCCAAAGGCAGACGCTTAACCACTGAGCCACCTGGTGCCCCTGATTCTTATTTTTTATGACTGAAGAGAAGCTACATAAAAGACCCAAACTAATGTAAAGAATTATTCCAAAAGATAAAAGGGGCTTCAGCTATCCAAGATAACACAATGGGAATTGAAATTTAAGCCATACAATTTTCCAGTTAGACAAAGTTTAGATACTGACTTTCCCTTCCCAGAGGTAAGACCATGTGCAGTGGCAAGAAATTGGACAGAATCAAAAAGGACCCCCCCAAAGTGGAAATTCTACATAAGTTCTACATAAGAGCCCTAAGAAGAACAGAGAGGTCTCTCTCCTACTCAGCCCATTCTCCAACCAGGAAGGGACAGAAAAAATGAGTAAAGAAGAAAAGTTTTGAAAACTGTTCATTGGTTTCTAATCTGCTGATCCCTTATAGACCACTCATTTCTTGTTACAGGGAAATCCCTTTCCCTCTAACTTTACAATCTGCCACCTTAAGTTTAGGATCCTTCACTTACCATCTAAGGCTCTCCATAGCATGGTCCTACCCTTTCTTTCCAGTCATGTATTTATTTTGAATGCACAGAGCTTAATGGTAAATTCATGGATGTTAACTAAACTCACTGTGGTAATTATTTCACACTATATACACATATCAAATCACCATGTTGTGTACCTTAAACTAATACAGTGCTATATGTCAATTATATCTCAATAAAACTGGAGGAAGGAAGGGAGGAAGGAAGGAAGGAAGGAAGACAGGCAGGCAGGCTGGTTTTGGACCCCAACAGAGATGGTTCTCTCATCTCTGAGCAGGTGACCAAGTTACTTAATTGCTGTAAACCTTAGTCTCCTTACTTGTATAGTAGGGATGATACTACCTATAACTAATGAGATTGCTGTAGGTGGCAATAAAACAAGAGAATGCATGCAAAGCACTTAACACTATGCATGGCACAGAATAATGACTCAACACATGGGGACTATTACTAGCCCTAAATAGATCCTATGATTTCTCACCTTGTTACATTTACTTGAGCTATCCTTTCCTCCTGAAATGCCTCTACCTATATAAATTCTATCATTTAAGGCCAGTCCCCAAGGCCAGCTTCTCAAGAACTCTTCCCTTTTATTCCACCAGGATATATTCTATCCCTGCTTCAAAACTCCAGTTCATTTGAACTCCTCCCTTGGTACCTCCTTTACACTGATAAGCATACCTGAACTGTGCCCAGAGCTGAGCCTGCACTGAGCAGGTGCTTTGTGACTATTCACTGAGTTAAATCCACAGGGTGCCCAAATGTGACATGATTTCCTAGAATTTTTAGTAAGAACCCCAAGTACCTGAGCAACAACTCAATTAATTCCAGATGCCAGAGTTTCTGCTAACAACCTGAACTCAATGTTAAAAACACATGAGCTGAATCAGGAGTGAGAAAGCATAGAGTAGTGGGGCAGAACTCTGCTGGAAGTTGCTGCTGATGATAGTGTTGGTCTCCAAGATGTGCATGGTGATACATGGGTTTTCAGGGCCCGCTACTGTCATTTTTCTGTTCTGTCCAGCAACTTTTCTTTGGAATTTTCAACAAAATAATTACTAAGGAAATTGTTCACAGGCAAGTATCTTAAACATACACACATGCTTTTTAGATGGGGTGTAAATGATGACATTTGCCTACAAGAAGGGTATACTACACTTGATCTTAGCCAAAAGGCCAAGAAGTGATGTAAGAAAGGGGTATAAATGAATAACTCTGATTCCCCTCTCAGCCCTGGTGCCTCTTGCTCTACCTCCAAACACCAATAAATAATGTCAAAGGAAAGAGAATTGTATAACACTACCTACCCACCCAACTCTTCCCTAAAAGGCAAACGTGTCTTTAGACTCAAGACTAAAGTTTTAGGGTTTGGATGCCAACAGGTGTGCATAATTACCCATACTGTTTTAGTGGGCACTTTTTGCACAGTCACAGAAAAGCAAAAAGAACTGCCTCACTGAAGAGAGGATTCTCAATAGCTCTGTGGAGATGTATTGACAAATTCCAGACAAAATGTAACTCTTGGACGCCTGAGTGGCTCAGTGGTTGAGCATCTGCCTTCGGCTCAGGGTGTGATCCTGGAGTTCTGGGATCGAGTCCCACATCGGGCTCCCTGCATGGAGCCTGCTTCTTCCTCTGCTTGTGTCTCTGCCTCTCTATGTCTCTCATGAATAAATAAAAAAATCTTTAAAAAATGTAACTCTTGTGGATTATTTTCCCTTCTTATTCCTGACTTGGGAATGTTTACTGGCAGGCAAACATATAACTTTCCATCATTAATGACTCAGAGGGAGTTTGAGGGTCATGGAAAATCAAGTAAATGATCAAATGGAGTCAAAATAAGCAGGTTGCCTTTCATATTTTGGTAGTGAAATGAATAATGCTCAATGATCTTTGAGTCATCCAAAGTCGAACTTAACATGGGAAACATGGTCCACTGCAGTGCAAAATACTGACACACATTACAAGGTCCCCAAAACAGGAGAGAAAAGCAATTTTCTTGAATGGAAGAAATCATAGCTTCGTGTTCCAGCCTTAAAACCCTCCCTCTCTTTTTCTCTTCCTTCCTGGAACAGATATCTAATGAATACCTACCACATAAGGGACCTTGTAATAAGTACTCCTGGGAATAGAGAAATAAATATTGTGTCTTCAGGTAGTTGGTAAGCTTAACAGAAAAGACAAGACTAACAAAACCAGAAACAAGTTTCTACAAAATAACATGCAGACTCCAGACACTGGCTTCCTTTCTGGAGAGGCCACCAAAGTAAGTGTGTGTTGATATATATTGATAAATTAAAGGAACATTTGTGAAAGGCCTCTGGGAAAGTCCACCCATTTATACTTACTGTATGTATTATTTTACTGGACTTGTTCAAGAAAGACTTTGTGTGATAAACTTTTTGAGGCCTTGAATGCCTGAGAATATTTCAAACTTACATTTAAAGGATATCTAGCTGGGTATAAAATTCTACGTTCCAAGTTTTGTTTCCGCTAAGTACTTCGAAAATTAGCACTTCATTGTCTTCCTGTATTTTGAGTACCGGGACTTCAATAGAATTTTATTCCTTTGTAAATGATATGCTTTTTCTTGTTGAGAAGTCTTCTATTCATCTGATATTTTTAAATTTTAATACAATGTGTCTAGATATAGGATTTTTCTTATATATCCTGTTGGGCAAATTCTGAATCATTTTAAACTGAGGTCATCCATATTTTACTAAGACTGGGAAATTCTTGGTCTTTATTTCTTCAAATACTTAGCTCTCTTCCACTTATTTTTTTCTCTCTCCTTGCACTCTTATTATACTGACTTAACACTTCCCTTTCCATCCTTTGTATCTCTAAAACTAAAAAATATATTTTCCAACTATTTCTCCCTTCTTGATGTCTTCTGGGAAAGCTATTCAATCTGGTCATTCACTCATTAATTCATTTTTTTTACCTGTATTCATGTTGTTATTAACCTCACCCCCAATCAAGTTATTTACTTCAACTAATATTTTTCATAGCTTATATTTCTGAATGCTTCTTAGTAACTATTTATGCCTGCTTCATGTTATCAATATGAACTCTTCAGTGATATTCTAGTTTATTTTCAATTATTTTTCTGACTAGTTCATTAATTCTGCTTTGTCTGGCAGGGTCTGTTGTCTTTCTTTTGGAATAGTTACACTCCTCATAAGGCATGTTATTTAAGAGGACCAATGCTCAGTAATTTCTAAGGTTACAATAGCAGTTTTTTGATTGAGCAGACCACCTGGGTTGTAACTTTCTCAGACTAATTATAGAAACTTGACTCTTACTCTATTTGGTTTAGGTTGTATATTTACTCTTCCAAAGGTTTATTCACCCATGAAAGAAAAAACTTGCAATTAAGATAAGGTATCACCAATTGGTAGCTACTGCCATGATTGTACAGCTTGAAGTATAAGTATCAGTTCTGTGTGTGGTTACTTTAAACAGACAACATAACAATATATTGCCAGACATTGCTGCTTAAACTTGATAATACAATGTTTTAAAAAGTGCTAAACAGGGGATCCCTGGGTGGCTTGGTGGTTTGGCGCCTGCCTTTGGCCCAGGGCACGATCCTGGAGTCCCGGGATCGAGTCCCGCGTTGGGCTCCCGGCATGGAGCCTGCTTCTCCCTCTGCCTGTGTCTCTGCCTCTCTCTCTCTCTCTCTCTCTCTCTCTGTCTGTCTCTCTGTCTATCATAAATAAATAAATAAATCTTAAAAAAGTGCTAAACAGAGCAACATCATGTTTAGGGATGGCACACAGAGAAAACGATGTAATAAAATAAATGTCATCTTGGTATTTTTTCATTGTGACTTTTTTACATCATGCTTAATATGTTAAGGATTCTCTAAGAATTCTGCAGAGGCAGTGTGGTTCATCCAAAGTGGTCTGCTTTTTACCTATGACAGCCACCAGTAATCACTAGTGGTAATATAGGGACAGAAATTTGGACTCTCTTTGGGCATGGCTAATCTAAGTAAAATAGATGTGGGGTGAAAACAGCACTTGCCTGAGAATTGGTAGACCTATGTTCCAACCACAACTCTGTCACATAATAGCTGTATGATCTTGGACACATGACCTAACTGGGCTTCAATTTCATGTATAAAAGTAGTGTTGAACTACATCATCTCCAATGTCCCTTCAAGCTGTTCAAGTTTATCATTCAGTTTCATAAGGATATACCACTCCAAACAGACATCAGCATTTTATGCAGAGGAATCATAAACAAGTATACTTTAACATATAAACCATGCAATCTCATACAAAACAATCGAAAAAGAAGTCTTTATGCAAAGGGTCCAATTTGTAACTTATTCTGTAATAAAGATCAGTCTAACCATTTCTTTTGTTAACTTTAGTCCTAACTATAGGCTGCCTCAGGGCATTTTCACAGCTTTTTACCAATCTGTCCTTGTTTAGCTTTAGCTGTTAAATCTATAGATTCCAAACACTAAATACTAGATTAATAGGTCCCTACTAAAAGTTCCAATGTCTCAGCTAGTTCTTGTGCTCCCAGCTTAATCTTCTCTTGTCTTCCTTAGTAATCAGCTTTTGCATAGTTCCCAAGTCTCAGCCCCTTTCTCCAATTCCCATTATTTTTCTCTCCTTTTTGAATCTGAGTTTCTGAGCTGCCTTTTATGCTAGAGGCATATGATGTCATTGTGTCTACCCCCAGCTGTTCTTAATTTTCTCTCAGATCAGCTCTCTTGAAGGACTCTCAGCAGGCCCAAAGACACAGCCCTCCCTTCTAGGGTGCAGATGAAAAGCTGGGGTGGAGGGGAAAAAGGGCAGTTCACCAACCCATAATGAGTAATCCTAGCAAAATAAAGGGCAGGGCCCTCTTAATAAACACAGCACTCCAGGAAGAGGGTGGAGCCAGCTGAATAAGCCTCAGGCTCTGATGAACTGAGTGTGCTCTTGGAAGCTGTCATAGCAACAGGAGTTTGCTCTCCAAGATGTTGACTATCTCTACCTAAGGCAGATCTCTAAGACTGGAGCATCACCCTCTGTGGCTGTCCTTGCTTTTCAAGGTCTTGAAGCACCTGGCTCTAACCACCTACCATGCAGATCTCCTGCCTGCAACCAAGGGCTAGCCTTCTCTGGTTTGATAGTTAAAATGGATTGTGAGGGGCTCTAGGCAAATTTAGCTTTCTCATCCACGGATGCCCATGGTTTTGTGGTGTTACAGAAAAAGCCCTGATGCACCAATTCACATGACTCATAATTCTTATTGAATTCATGTTCCAACATCCATAGTGCTACTTGAAAAATGATGATGTGATGATACTTTACACAAAGGGCTGAACCTCCGTGGTGGAAATTCCTACTATATATGGCACCAGGTTAGAGCAGATAGGATAGTGCCCATGCTAGTAACTTTGGAATGAATTTCCTACTAGGGTAGTGGTAGAAACATTTTTCTTGCCTCATCCTATTTAGGCCAGCAGCCAGTTGAGAATAAATACCTCCAGAACACAGCAATTTTGATGAGGAAAGGGAAGGACAGAGTAGGAGAACACAGTGGAAACTCATGAGGCAGGACCTAATGGACTAGTTAGCATCAGTACTCAGCCCTGGCTACACATTAGAATCTCCAGAGTGGGGAGGAGGTTACTTTTTAATTTTATTTTTAAATAATTTTAAAGTTATATAAAAGTTGCAAAAACTGAAGGGATAGCTGTCACACATCCAGCTATGTCAAAATCTTACATAACCATGGTACAGTTATCAAAACTAAGAAATTAACCTTGGTACAACACCATTAATAAAACTATGGATTTTATGTGGATTTCACCAGTTTCCCACTAATGTCTGTTTTCTGTTCCAGGAACTGATCAGGATACTACATTGCATTTAGTCATCACATCCCTTCTCCAATCTAGGACAGCTGATCAGCCCATGTATTCATGATCTTGACACTTTGAAGAGCACTGATCAGTTATTTTTTATAATGTGCTTCACAAGTTTTCCCACTAATGTCCTTTTTTTGTTGTTCCAGGATTGAATCCAGAATACTATGTTGCACTTAGTCATCATAACTTCCTAGTTACCTCCAACCTATGGCAATTTCTCAGTATTTCCTTATTTTTCACAACCTTGACAATTTTAAAGATTACTTTGTAAAATGTCCCCCCATTGGGCTTATCTGATATTTTCTCATGATTAAATTGGGATTATGTAATTTTGGGGAAGGATAGCACAGTGGTGAAGTGCTCTTCTCATCATATGGTATCAGGTGGTACATGATATCAACATGACATCCTGGTGATGTCAGCCTTGATCACTTGGTTAAAGAGAGATCTTTCCAGTCTCTCCACTGTAACCCTATTTTTTTTTAAAAAAACCTATTTTGTTGATATAATTACAGATGCATATGAATTTGAAAATGTAATGCAGAGAGGTCTTGTGTATCCTTCACTCAGTTTCCCCCAATGGTACATGCGTATATTCTTGTAACTACCATCACAATCCCAAAACAGAACAATTCCACCACCACAATGGTCTTCCTCATGCTGCCTCTCTATAGTCACAATTCTCCTCCCAATATCTCTAAGTCCTGGGCACCATTAATCTGTTTTCTAGCTCTTTAATTTTATCATTTTTGAGATTATATAAATAGAATCAATCAGTATGTGACCTTTTGAGACAGGCTTTCTTCACTTGGCACAATGCTCATCATATCTATCCATATCTATCCAAGTCGTGTGTATCTGTAGTTCATTCTTTTCATTGCTGAGGAGTATTCTATAGAATGGATATACCAGTTTGTTTAATCGTTTACCTATCATTCACCAAAAGAACATTTGAGCTCTTTCCAGCTTTTGATTATTACAAATAGCTCTGTTATAAACATTCATGGTTTTTGTATGGATAGTTTTCGTTTCTACGGAATACATGCCCAGGTGTGTGATTTCTGAGTTGTATGGTAAATTTATGCTTAGTTTTATAAGAAACCATTAAACCATTTTCTACAGTGGCTGTGCTATTTTACTTTCCCATCAGCAATGTATGAGAAATCCAGTTTTCCTGCATCCTTGCTAGCATTTGGTATTATCAATATTTTTACTTTAGCTATTTGAATAGATGTATATAGTGATATCACATCAAGATACTAACTTGCATTTCTGTAATGGCTAGTGATATTGAATATCCTTTCATGTACCTACCGGTCATTTACATATCCTCTTCAGTGAAATGTATGTTGCTTTTTTTGCTTATTTTCTATTTGGATTGCTTTTTATTCTATTGAGTTTTGAGAGTTCTTTATTTTCAGAAATATTATTTACAAATAGTTTTCCCAGTTCATAACTTGGATTTTCATCTTCTTTAACAAGGTCTTTTACAGAGCAATTATTTTTACTTTTGATGAGTTCCAATTTATCAACATTTTCCTTATATGGACCAAGTTGAAGAAACCTTTGCTTAGTCCTAGATCCAAATGATTTTCTCCTATGTTTGTTTTCTGAAAGATTTACAATTTTACATTTTGCAAAATTACATGATCCATTTCAGAATTATGCCGGCACAGAGCGTGAGATTTAAATCAGGTTTTTTTTTGTTTTGTTTTGTTTTTCTTTTGTTTGTTTGAGTTTTCTGTTTTGTTTTGGTTTGGTTTTTTGCCTATGCGTGTTAAATTACTCCTACATCATTTGTTGAAAAAATTATCCTTCATTGAATTGCTTTTGCAACTTGTTAAAAATCAGTTGGGCATATTTGTGTGGGTCTATTTCAGAGTTCTTTGTTCTGTTCCACTGATCTATGTGTCTACCCCTCTGTCATACTGTCTTGATTAATGCAGCCATATAATAAGTCTTGAATAATCAGTTGAGACTGATTCCTCCCACTTTATTCTTCTTTTTAAAAATTGTTTAGTTCTTCTAGGACTTAGACCTTTTCATATAAATTTTGAAGCAGTCTTCTGCTTTCCACTCTGATAAGACCTTGGAAGTCAACACTCCCATTCTTACAAGAAGAACCAGACAAACTGAAAATTCAGTGACTTTTTTGGAGCGATCAAAGTAATTAGGTTTCAGGGGAAACCACCACCCCAAAATCTAGGGGGTGAGGAACATCCAACTGCAATTTACTTACCTAGAAAAAAAGCTTTTGGAATCATAAACTAGTAGGAATACCAAAAATGGTCATTTTAAAAAACCGCTGGAGGCTGACTGTGCACCACTGTGAGAATAAGAAACTTCTGAGGACTGCATACACAAGAGCATCCCCAAATTTCAGGTAATCCATCAAGTTCCCACAGTAAAGATCTGAATAAGATCCTCTTGTGACTCTGGGAAGGGGAGAGAAAGAGGAATCATTGTGAAACATGCTTAAAGCAGCTCCATAGCTCTACAGGGAAATAGACTGCCAGCACCTTATCCCATCTGGGTGAGGGCACTGCTCTCACTCCACCCTTCTCTAGCCAACTGTAGAGACAAAGAAAACATCTTTAAAGAAGACAGAGTAGGGAGGAATGCCTTTTAAAGGAACAAGCGTAAGAATTGTACCAGGCTTCTTGTCAGAAACTACACAAAAAGAAAGGAGTAGAGTGAAATATTCAAAGTGTTCAAAGAAAAAAAACATCAACCCAGATTCTATATCCAGCAAAATTACTCTTCAGAATTGAAAGAGAAACTCTTTCTCAGAAAAACAAAAACTGAGGGAAATAAAAACAGACTTGCCTTACCCAAAATGTAAAAAGTTCTTCAGGGGGAAGGAAAATAATACAGGTCAGAAACTCAGACATACAAAAAAGGAAGAGTGTCAGAGAAGGGATAGAGGAAAGCAAATTAAAATCTTTTATTTTTCTAATTTTTAATTGATATAACAGATAACTATTTAAGTAACAATAGTAATAATATATTGGTTGATTGTAGCATATAGAAAAATGAAATAAATCACAAGGTCACAAGTGATAGGAGAGAAGATTTGATATCACTCTGTTATAAGGCACCTATACTACAAGTAAAGTGTGTAGTGTTATTTGAATATGGACTCTTAGCTAAAAATGTATACTTAAAACTCTAGGACAACTACGAAAAACTTTAAAAGAAGTATAATTGACCATCTAAGAGAAAAGATAACTTGGAATTATATAAAATCTCAATTAAAACCAGAAAAGGCAGGACAAACAGTGGAGGAATCATTTTCTTCATTCTGAAGTCTACTTTAAATGATAATATAGCCATTCCCACTTTTAAAAAATATTTGAATGGCATGTTTTTTCTTTTTTTACTTTCTTTTTTTCAGGATTTAAAAAAAATTATTTCAGAGAGAGAGAGAAAGAGCATGAGCAGGAGGAAAGGCAGAGGGAAAGGGAGAAATAGACTCCCCACTAAGCAGAGAACCCAATGCAGGGCTCAATTCTGGGAGCCTGGGATCATGACCTGAGCCCAAGGTAGATGCTTAACTGACTGAGCCACCCAGGCACCCCATATTTTTCTTTCAATTTACTTACATATTAACTATAAAATATAAATAGTAAATGGTAAAACTATTATATTTCCCTTTCCATACTTTGTTAGAACTGAATTAGTAAGTCCAGCCCACATTCAATGGAGGGGAATTAATCTTCACCTCCAGAAGGGAGGAGAAACAAAAAATTTGTGGACACATGCTAAAACCACCATAGTAATTAATAAATATTTGGGGGGTAATACTTTGAAGCTATATCTTGCCCTCCAAGATTATTAGTAGACTTAGTTTTTTTTTATTTGGGAATGGCATTTGGAAAACAAAATGTGATTCTAGGTGAGCTCAATTTTCCTTGAATGTTGCTGCTTCCAGGCCATGTCAGTGGACAGAGCTAGGAAACACATAAAGTAAAATAATCCATATATATACACACATATTGATGCTTATTTCTATATCTATCTTTATATGTATATATATTTATATATGTATAGATATGTTTATATGAGTTTTTATATTGATATCTCTGACTTTAATCTAGTACCACAGGGTTCATTCTAGCTTTCCTTCCTTGCTTATTTGTAATTTGTTTCTATGGCAGATTCTTGGAGGTGTCTTTAAAAATATAGATAATTAAGAGCTCTCTACCCAAAATTAATTAAGTTGGATGCACCCATATGTTTTAAATATTCACCCAGGCAAGACCAGATACATAACTTGTAGGGCCCAATGCAAAATGAATATGTGGAATGCCTTGTTTAAAAAGCAGGAAAAATGTGTTATTAAAGGTACTAAAACATAAAGATTTTTTCCTTTTTTCTGTGGTCTCTCATTCAGTTTGTACTGGTATTTTCTATTTGCAATTCAGTGTCACTCTAAGTCAAGAAAAACTATAATTTTAAATTATTAACATATATTTTACTGTTCATCTTTTTTGTGCAATTTCAGTTTTAAGTAAAAATATCAGACCATTTAACTTGTATACAGAGTTAACAAAATTACACAATTTGCATTTCATTCCTTATCCCTGGAAGGTGCCTTGAGTTGGCCAGAAAAGTGGCATAAGTCAGATTTGGAAAGTTGGAATGAGGAAGAGACAGCTACCCAGATATGGAATGAGCCCAAAGGATACTTTCCAGGACACAGGGATTCTTATGGGGCAGGATTGACCACTAAGGGCAACATGGAACCCCATCCCATTACTTGCGCATATACATGGCACAAGTCATGGGTGTGGGGCTTAACAACTGTTGGGTCCCCCCTTCCATCACCTGCTGGACTGACATGCTATGCTTTATCAGAGGGCAGGGAAATTGATATAGGCATCTCCCTTTCTGTGAGCCTGCTACCCCAACCAAAAGTATATAGGCACCTCTTAAGGGTATTACAACCTCTCCACAAAGATGTACTAGGTACCTGGCTCAGGGATGGGTAAGAGGCCACCACCACTGAGTTGCTCACTGAATGTGCCTGGTATATGCAAGGATGGTTATTGTCATGCCCTACCCTGAAAGATGGCAGAAAATGTACACTTGGCTTTGATCCTCCCCACCTCTAGGCTCCTGCTGGGAATGGATGGACTTGGATGGGGAAAGATAAAAGGTGCTCAGTGTATTAGGAATCAAGGGACTGGCAATCAAGAACCCGTCCTGAAGATATGCAGAGGTAGTGGGAGGTGGAACTGTATGTGAATCAAGGTTCCAAGTCCCCAGTGCATGTTCCATTGTCCCACTGGCCTTCACTTACAAAATACAGATTCAAAGATAAAATTATCAAGAATTTCAAATGGCAATAATAAGGCATTAATACCCCAGCATAGGGCCACTGCAGGACAAAAAAACAAAAATAAAATGAGAACGTATACGTATTGGGGGATTTATCACAGGCCCTTTCTTTTTTTTTCTTAAGATTTTACTTATTTATTTGACAGAGCCAGAGTGGGCACAGGTAGAGGGAACAGCAGAGGGAGAGAGAGAGAAGCAAACTCCCTGCAGAGCAGGGTACCTGATGCAGGGCTCGCCAGGACCCTGGGATCATGACCTGAGCCAAAGGCAGACAGCTGACTGAGCCACCCCAGTGCCCCATCACAGGCCCTTTTTGACAGTTTGGCCCTAAAAGTTCATCTCCTGGGGAAAGATGGACAAGTTCAGTGTCAAGAACTGGAGCTATGGAATTGGAATCCTAAACCTGCCTTTTACCAGGCTGTCATGTGACCTTGGACAAGTTACTGTACATCTTTGTCCTCTAGATACACTATCCTGCCTTCTTCACCAGGAAATTGTCTGGTATGAATTATATCAATAGGCTTCACTGGTCGCTGGCTTCTGATTGATTGGGTTTGGCCAAAAAGAACTCTTGAGAGTGATCAAAGATAAGAAGCATGCAGCTTCCTTTTGGCTTCCTCCCTATGGGGAGGTGGCTATTTACTTTGACCAAAGACCACTGCTCATTTCAGTGCTACCTGCTCTAGAGATCTCTCCTCCTAGATGTTCTCTTTCTAGACACTCCTTTCCTTCATCCTTTGGGCCTGGGTGGGGGTAGGGGGGTAACAGACCCATTGTACTAGCCCCAGGGTTTCATTAGCCCCTGTGGTTTCCCCACAACCTGCCTATACCTTGTAAATAGTCCCTTTACTAAACCTTCCTCAAACTACCCTACTTTGAGCATATCATATGATTCCTGTTAGGACCCTAATACAGAACCTTACCTCCCTCAACTTTAAAATGGAGATGGAAACACCTATATCACAGGATAACTGTCAGAATTTAAATGAGTCAAGTTATATGAAAGCATCCAGCAGTGTCTGGCACAAAACAGATGCCAGATTAGCTCCCTTCTCACATTCCCTTCTTCTTCAAAAGCTATTTTAGGTTTTGGATTTGAGTCCCAGCATTACCACTTATAAGCTAAATAATTTTCAACAAGTTGTTTCACCACTCTGAACCTTAGTTTGCACATTTGAAAAGTGGAGTTTATTTAACAAATTCATCCTACTAATATTGACTTATTTTCTGCTATGTACTATGAACTGCTCTGAGCAGTGAGTTAAGACTACCTGTCTTGCCTACTTCATACGGATATTGTAAAGAACAAAAGGCAATGAGTCCTTAAATATCACAAACTACCAAAACGCCTCCAAGATGAAATAGATGAACTGAACAGTCCTACAATCACAATCATTAAATAAATATGATTTTAGTTGAAACCTTCCGAAAAAGAAATATTCAGGCCTAGATTATTTTGCTAGCAAATTCTATACAAAATTTAAAGCAGACATAATACCAGTTCTATACAATCTCTTCCAAAAAATAGAAAAGGAGATGTTTCCCAATTTATAGAAAATGGCAAACCTAACACTGATACCAAAATCAGACAAAACCAATTCCAAAAATGTAAACTATAGACAAATATCCCTCATGAGTATGGACACAGAAATCCTTAACAAATATTATATAAAATCCAGCAATATATAAAGAAATAATATAGTACAATCATGGATTATTACAAAGTTGGTTCAATATTGGAGAGGATGTGGAGAAAGGGGATCCCTCTTGCACTGTTGGTGGAAATGTGAACTGGTGCAGTCACTCTGGAAAACTGTGTGGAGGTTCCTCAAAGAGTTAAAAATAGATCTGCCCTACGACCCAGCAATTGCACTGCTGGGGATTTACCCCAAAGATACAGATGCAGTGAAATGCCGGGACACCTGCACCCCGATGTTTACAGCAGCAATGTCCACAATAGCCAAACTGTGGAAGGAGCCTCAGTGTCCATCGAAAGATGAATGGATAAAGAAGATGTGGTCTATGTATACAATGGAATATTACTCAGCCATTAGAAACGACAGATACCCAGCATTTGCTTCGACGTGGATGGAACTGGAGGGTATTATGCTGAGTGAGATAAGTCAATCAGAGAAGGACAAACATTATATGGTCTCATTCATTTGGTGAAAGGGAATAAAGGGGGAAGGAGAAAAATGAGTGGGAAATATCAGAAAGGGAGACAGAACATGAGAGATTCCTAACTCTGGGAAACTAACAAGGGGTGGTAGAAAGGGAGGGGGCCAAGGGGTGGGGGTGACTGGGTGACGGGCACTGAGGGGGGCACTTGATGGGATGAGCACTGGGTGTTATGCTATATGTTGGCAAATTGAACTCCAATTTAAAAAAAATGTTAAAAAAATCAATCAATGTAATCTACACTATTACCAGCTTACAAAAGAAAAACTACATGATTATATTAATCGATGCAGAAAAAGCATTTGAGAAAAATCAACATAAATTGATAAAAATTCTCAGCAAGTAGGAATAAAAGGAAATTTCCTCAACCTGATAAAGAGTGTCTCCAAAAAACCCCTAAGATAACAACATACTTAATGGCAAAAGACTAAATGTTTTCTCCCTAAGACTGGGAACAATGCAAAACATCTTCTCTCACCACCAATTCAACATCATACTGGAGCGTTAGCGAATGCAATAAGGCGAGAAAGATAAACAAAAGGCATAAATATTGGAAAGAAATAAAATTCTATTTGCAGGCAACATAACTTCCTACACATAAAATCCCAAGGAATCTACCAAAAAAACTTAAACAACATAACTGAGTTTACTAAAGTGGTAGGATACAAAGTCAACATAGAAAAATCGGTCATATTTCTGGGGTGCCTGGGTGGCTCAGTGGTTGAATGTCTGCCTTTGGCTCAGGTCATGATCTCAGGGTCCTGGGATCAAGTCCCACATCAGGCTCCCTGCAGGGAGCCTGCTTCTCCCTCTGCCTCTCTCTGTGTGTCTTTCATGAATAAATAAATAAATAATTTTTAAAAAAGAAAAATTGGTCATATTTCTATGTACTCCCAACGTACCACTGGAAACTAAATACATATGCTTAACATATAAGAATATATTAAATGTATTTTTATGTATACATATACATATTTTTATATACATACACATACAACATTATAGTAGCTCAGATAAAATGGAATACTAAGGTGTAAATCTAACAAAATATGTACAGATTTTATATGATGAAAACCATAAAACAGTGATGAAAGAAAACAAAGATCCAAAAAGATCTAGGGGGCACCTGGGTGGCTCAGTCAGTTATGCATCCAACTTTTGATCTCAAGGTTGTGAGTTTAAAAGCCCCATGCTGGGTTCCACATTGGGCATGGAGCCTAGTTAAAAAAAACAAATAAAGCATTTTTGCCCAGAAAGCAGAGTAAAAAAAAAAAACAACACATACTTTTGGGGCACCTGGGTGGCTCAGTCAGTTAAGCATCCAACTTTTGATTTCAGTTCAGATCATGGTCTCAGGGTCATGAGATCGAGTCTCATGTCAGGCTCCATGCTCAGCACAGAGTCTGCTTAGGATGCTCTCTCTCCCTCTCCCTCTGCTCTTCCTCTTGCTCATGCTCTCTCTAAATAAATAAATAAAATCTTTTTCAAAATTTGAAAAAAATATGTAGATTTAAAAAAAATAAAGGGAAAGATCTAAATATACAGAGATATAATGTGTTTATGGGTTGAAAGAAACAACATAGTACAAATGTCAATTCTTCCCAAACTAATCCATAGATGTAATGCAAGTCCAATCAATATCCCAACAGAATTTCTTTTTAGTTTTCAGGGAAATGAATTGTAAAATTTATTTGAAAAGCAAAGGAACAAAAAGAGCTAAAACAATTTTTTAAAAAAGAATACAGTTGGAGGAATAACACTACTGATTTTAAGATTTACTATAAATCTGAAATAAACTATTGGGACTTTGTCAAAATAAAAAGCTTCTACACAGGGGCGCCTGGGTGGCTCAGTCAATGGAGCATCCAACTTTTGATCTCAGGTCTTGATCTCAGGGTTGTGAGTTCAAGCCTCATGTTGGGCATGGCGCCTACTTTAAAAAAAAGCTTATGCACAACAAAGGAAACAATCAACAAAAGTAAAAGGCAACATAAGGAATGGGAGATGATATTTGCAAATGACATACCTGGTAAAAGGTTAGTATCCAAAATCTATAAGAACTTAACAAACTCAATAGCCAAAAAAACAAATAATCCAATTAAAAAGTGGGAAGAACACATGAACTGACATTTTTCCAAAGAAGATATATAGTTGGCTAACACACTTGAAAAGATGCTCAACATCACTTATCATCAAGGAAATACAAATCAAAACCACAATGAAATACTACCCCACAACTGTCAGAATGGCTAGAATCAACAATGCAAGAAACCACAGGTGTTGACAAGGATGTGGAAAAAGGGGAACCCTCTTACACTGTTGGTGGGAATGCAAACTGGTGCAGCCACCCTGGAAAACAGTATGGAGGCTCCTCAAAAAGTTAAAAATAGAACTATCTTACAATCCAGCAATTGCACTACTAGGTATTTACCCAAAGGATACAAAAATACAGATTTGAAGGGACACATGCACCCCAATGATTATAGCAGCATTATCAATAATAGTCAAATAACAAAAAGAGCCTAAATGTCCATCGACTGATAAGTGGATAAAGAAGATGTGATATATAGAAATACACAATGGAATATTACTCAGTTATCAAGAAGAATAAAATCTTGCCATTTGCAACAACATGAATGGAAATGGAGTGTATTATGCTAAGCGAAATAAGTTAGAGAAAGACAAATACCATATAATTTCCCTCATATGTGGAATTTAGGAAACAAAACAAATTAGCAAAGGGGGGAAAAAAAGAGAGAGAGAAGCAAACCAAGAAACAGACTCAACCTTAGAGAACAAACCAGTGGTTAAGAGGGGAGGTTGGGGGGGATCCCTGGGTGGCTCAGCGGTTTAGCACCTGCCTTCAGCCCAGGGCGTGATCCTGGAGACCTGGGATCGAGTCCCATGTTGGGCTCCCTGCATGGAGCCTGCTTCTGCCTGTGTGTGTGTGTGTGTGTGTGTGTGTGTGTGTGTGTGTGTGTGTGAGTGATGAATAAATAAATAAAATCTTTTTAAAAAAAGAGGGGAGGTTGGTGGGGAGGATGGGTAAAATAGATGATGGGGATTAAGGAGTATACTTATATTGATGAGCACGGGGTGATGTATGGAAGTGCTGAATCACTATATTGTATACCTGAAAATAATATTACACTGCATATTAACTAACTAGAAGTTAAGTAAAAACTTAAGGAAAGGACTTACTAAAAAAAAAAAAAGACTTACTAAAAGTCTGTACTAATCAAGACAGTATGGTATTAGCAAAGGGAAGGAATCACAGATCAGTGAAATAGAACAGAGTCCAGAAATAGACTCACATAAATATATCAATTGATTTTTGAAAAAGGTACAAAAGCAATTCAATGGAGAAAAGATAAAATTTTCAACAAAGGGTACTAAAATAACTTTATACTCATATACAAACAATTTAACCTTGACCTAAATCTCACACCTAATACAAAAGTTAACACAAGGTGGATAACTGATCCACATGTAACTGATCCACATAAAACTATAAAATTTTTAGGAAAAAAAATAGGAGAAAATCTTTATAACCTAGGGTTAGGTGGAGTTCTTAGATATAATACCAAAAGCATGATCTATTTTTAAAAAGTTGACAAATTTGGATTTCATAAAACTTTAAGTTTTGCTCTGTGAGAGACATTTTGGAGAGAATAAAAAGACAAGCTACAGACCAGGAGAAAATATTTTCAAATCACAACTTTGACAAAGGACTTATATCTAATATATATAAAGAACTCTTAAAAATAAACACTTTATCCCCCTAACCATGAAAATCAATCTGGTTCAACTTGCTTTCACTGAGAATATGCTCTAGGCCACTAGCTGCTTCCACATCCAGTGTCTCACTGAATCCTTATACCAACCCTTAGAGGAGGTAGTGATTTTTTTTGAAGATTTTAATTATTTATTCATGAAAGACATGCAGAGAGAGGCATAGACAGAGGCAGAGGGAGAAGCAGGCTCCATGCAGGGAGCCTGATGTGGGATTCAGTCCCAGGATCCCAGGATCACAACCTTAGCTGAAGGCAGATGCTCAACCACTGAGCCACCCACGTGCCCTGGAAGGTAGTGATTTTTATCCACATTTTAGGATGAGAAGACTGAGACATCAATAGTAAACAGAGAATAAATATTAAGTTAGATAAGAAACTGGATAGTAAGGCACTTCAATCTTAATCCAAGATTACACCATTTTGATTTCCCATTATGAGGCCATGTTATGATTTGTGGAGTTAGTAAGGGTTTTTAGAAAGAAAAAAAGTTTTTGCTGGAGTAAGTAGCACTGTAGGTATGGGAAACCTGGTAATCTGAATTGGGCCCAAATTAGGGGCATTTTCTCAAGCTTGAGGCTTCCATGCTTGCAAGATACAGTAGGAGAAACATCAGGTGATTAAAGAAGGAAAGACTTCCTGGCTCCATGTTCCAATGTATGGATGGGGGAGCTCATGGAGTCTCTGAAGGAGAAGGGATATTCTTTTTTTTTTTAATTTTTATTTATTTATTCATGAGAGACACAAAGAGAGAGAGGCAGAGACACAGGCAGAGGGAGAAGCGGGCTCCATGCAGGGAGCCTGACATGGGACTCGATCCAGGGTTTCCAGGATCACACTCTAGGCCGAAGGCAGGCGCTAAACCACTGAGCCACCAGGGCTGCCCAAGAAGGGATATTCTTAAGTTTCTTTCAGACTCAGAGTAAGAGAAAATAGGGAAAGTAAAATAGAGAAGTGGAAGAAAGAAAAATATCCAAAATGCCATTTCTTCTGCCTTAGCAAGGTCAGTTGAACACATTAGCATATCTTTCCTCTCGCCTCCTTTCCAGTTTCATGCCATAGATGACAGATAAAGTATTTAACTTTATGACTTTCATTAAGACATGATCATTAGTGTGAATCAGTGAGTGAAAAAGCCCAGGTACAAAAAAAGAAAAATGCCCAGGTACCTTTTGGGACATCCAACTTGACCAGGTTTTTTCTTCCTCGGCCTCGTAGTAAAAAACAGTGATGTTAAAAAAAAAACAAAAAAAAACAAAAAAAAACAAAAAAAACAAAAAAAAAACAGTGATGTTGCAGTGGATACTTTGTCTATCCAGGATCATCAATCCCCTTGCAACTTTTTTTTTTATTTATTTATTTATGATAGTCACAGAGAGAGAGAGAGAGGCAGAGACACAGGCGGAGGGAGAAGCAGGCTCCATGCACCAGGAGCCTGATGTGGGATTCGATCCCGGGTCTCCAGGATCGCGCCCTGGGCCAAAGGCAGGCGCCAAACCGCTGCGCCACCCAGGGATCCCTCCCTTGCAACTTTTAAATATCTATCAAAACTGGTGTTGATGAGAGGAAATACTATCTTTGATTTTAAATAGACCTTATGGCACAAATAATCCAGTATCAGACATCATTCTAGTAACCACGGACCAAGCCAAATGGGCTATACAAGGTAAAGGAGACCCCTGTATTAGGAAGAATCTGAACCACATCTCATTCAGTGTAAAGGTCAGTTTTCCTTCTGGCAGGAATAGATTTAACATAGTCCATTCAAAGCATGCTCTTCACAATTCACTGGGGCTTTAAGAAAGGTAGAGAACCTTAAACAGGTGCACTTTATTCTAGAAACCTTTTGTTGGACACCTGTACACATACATAGATGACAATCAATAGCAAGAATAAAAGTTTTATCTCATTTCCACAGTACATTTTCCTTCATATGCCTCCAATCAGCAGTGTTCTACCTCTGGAATTCCAAGCTCAACTTGTACCTAAGCACTGTCAAATGAAAAGGAGATAATAAAATTACTAGTGTGTTGCAAGGTGATTAAATTTACATAATGACTCTGGATTTGATTAAATGCCAGATCCCCCTTCCAAAAAAATTACCTGTAGAGGCATTAAATCTTACAGCCACACACACTTCACTGCATTTACGCTTTATCCACAGAAGCTCCAGTTTATCTTAGCAGAGATTACTGCCATCCCTCCACAGGAACACAGCATGCAGGTAATGCCTGGAAGCTTATTCAGGAAAGTGGCAGGGGCTCATGCAGCTGATTTGCAGAATAAATATCAGAAAAAATGTGAGACAGTCATTGTGTTCATCTAGAGAAAAGATCGTACCACAGGCTCAGAGGCAGACTTTTCTACTCTACTGAAAATGAAAAGGCTTCTTAAAATGCCATCCAGATACTTTCTCCTGAAACCCAAGGCTTTCACCTACTAACAAAGTCTAAGGAGCTCACCATAGGCTTGCCCTTCCAGGAGTATACTGGCAAAGAGTGAGGCGATGGTGTTCCATATATCTGGAATCCATTCCTGTCAGGTTGGTAGATAACTTAACCATGTGCTTTCATCCTATGTATTATTTCAGATCAGGATGACACAACAGGGTATCTTCTCCTTGTTCAGTTGCTGCAGGGCCCTGGATGACAGTCTTTGAAATAAAAACATTCACACAAACAAGTCACAAACTTATGCATTATAGTCATGACAGGCACTGAAGCTGATACAGCTTTCAGATTATCCACCATACCTAATGAAAAGGACTGCACAACCAAAGTGTTTTTAAATATCATTTGCCTCTAAGCCAAGCCTCCAATGGGGCTCATACTGCCTTCTGAAAGGAAAAGATGTCTTAAACACCATCCAATGGAACAGTAAGAAAAGAGACCATACTGTCAGCATGTTGTTCATTCCCTGGGTCCAAACTGATTCAGTCAAAGAAAACTGATTACTTCTCTGCCATGACTGATGTAAACTAGTCATTCCACATATCCCTTGTTTCAGCAGCAGGCAGAGTCTTGGCTGGGCAACTAGAGAAATCTACTACACCCCACGAAAGCTCTTGGTGTTGTTCCATGTTCTATATATCCATCCTCTTCAAGGCATCTGACTTTTTGCTCTCAAATGTGCATCAATCCCTTGCATCATTCGCAAAGGTTAAGAGGTAGCTATAGCTATGGTCTACCTACAGCACAGCCTACATAAAGTGCACCTGCACTATATTCAGTGAAGGTAAGACTCAGGTCAGTGCATCATTGTTAAGTTGTAAATAGTTAACCACAATTGTGGCAAGCAGGTTGCCTTAGCAACCTGAAACAGTACTTTAGCATATGTCCGACCAACAGTACTTACAAAATAACCTTTTAAAACGTGCCATTATTGGGCTATTTTTCAAGTGTGCAACAATTTGAATATAAAAAGACCAAATTTCCAGTTGCCAGCACAAAGTAAGGACTATAAACTAGTGGATTAACATTTTCTAGGCATCTGTTATAGTCCTTAAAAATATGTGTGAGTGCAATAAATAAATAATTTTAAAGGACACAGGATGTTTTACTATTTCAAAAAATCGTATTATTTGTTAATTTTTATAATAATCATTTGGAGGGCTAAGACCAAAATTTGTTTCCCTGCAAAATGTTTTTCTTTATCACACTGGTTTATTATGTTAGAGTTGCTGTGAGTCATGAAACTGCCTTGTTCCATTTTTCTTTTTAAAAAAAATCCCCAGGGAACTCAGGGAATTAAACTCATAAATTTAATTTCAATATCTGGTAAGCTGTGAGGACAATTATTAAGGCAGTCATTTATGAGTACCTAGGGGAAACCCAAGTGATAAACAGTAGTCAATATGGATTCTTCAAACACAAATCATGCCAAACGAAGCTAATTCCTGTTTGTGATAGGATGGAGAGCTGAACGGTAAAAGAGGATGAAGCAAAGTGAACATATCTTAGAGAGAGAAGCATCTGATATAATTTAATCTGACATTCTTATAGGAATACCATAGAAAGACAATAAATAGAGCTAGTAAAAGAAAAACCTGATGAAATAGCTAGAATTGGTTTGGTATACACGCAAAGTGAGTGGAACCAATGACAGCGAAGGATAAATTTCAAACACAACACCACCCAGATCAAGAATAACCATTCTTGGGTTATGTCAACATGGATTGTAGTCTTAGTCAATATAATCAAAGTACATGTAGTTACATATACTACTGGGGAAAAAAATAAATTAAATGCATTATTGATATATTGGAGCTGTTTAAATCAATCCCATGTGGTGTGTTTTCTAAAGTCAACTATTTCTCATATCAAGAATCTTCATGAAATACATATGACTGTAACTGGAAGGTATCTGCACAAAGAGACCCAGAGGCTGTGATAATAGGGAAAAGATTCCTTTATGATTGAGGGAGGGGTAGTAACCCAAGACTTCTTTAGTTGACAGAACAAGTCCAAACCCTTGGCCTAGCATCAAGGCTCATCATAAACTGGGTCAGGCTCACCTTCCCAGTTTTTATTTCAAACTGCTCTCCAGCCTACCAGACCAATCGCCATTTCCTGGGCTACCACACCTGTGGGGTATATGGTTCCTCAGCCTAAACTATCTTTCACCTCAATGTCTTCCTGTGATAGTCTCATCAATCCTTAAGACCAAGCTCAAAAGCTTCTTCTTCCAAACAATCTTTCCAGATTCCCTCCTTAAACTTTCCATTCCTCCAGTACTCCCATAGCACCTTGTTTAAACTTCTCTATACACTTTTATTATTGTCTTCTGTGTATGACAATTAATAGTGTACATGTTGACTTCCCTGTTAGATGGTGAAGTCCTGTAGGGCGAGAGTCACGTCTTATCCATTCTTTATCTTTTTCACAGCAGGCAGTCAACAAATATTTGTGGAACTGAATTGGATGAGAACTGAAATAAACACGCCATCTAGACATTTATTATTGACAAAGTCCTACAATTCTAGGGCAATGGCTATTGGTTTGGTTTTTCCCTTTCTGGATTTTCAGGTTCATTTTCCTAGTGCTGGGAATAAAATAAAAATAAAAACCTGAAAATAGGTATAAATAAACACTCATCCTACCATTTAATTTCTACCAGATAGTGAAGAAATAAAAGGCATTTACCTGACATCTGGAACGGCCTTTCTTTTGGACTCCAAGGAATGTAGAAATGTTCAATTCAGTGCTTGGGCCATGACCACACTTGGATTCTAAATCCCCAAAGCATGAGAGGAAAACAGTTGGAGAACTGGGTTTGGAGACCACCACAAAGAGGAGTCCAGAACAGAAATCCTCTCCTAGCTGTCATGTACCTTCTCTTACATGCCTTAATAAATCCAGATAAATCTGAATTCAAAGAGGCAACACCCAAGGTGGGCAGCACTGATAGGCAAACTGGAGGACTCTGATCTGGAAAATAAAATAAAAGACTGCTTCTCTCTTGTATATTGGTCTTGGGGTCAAAGTAGAAACTGCAAGCCTATGCCTGTAACTGAAATGGAGCTGGAATACACTAAGCAAATATGCCCAACAGCGGCCGATTCAGCCTGAAGTCTTAGTATCGCACAGGAGGACTGTGAGGGTTCATAATGTGGGAATCCCTTTTCAGTGTGCATTCTAAGCAGGAAGTGCTACTTCCCACCCGAGATCCTTCCAATGGTTTAGCTCGTAAGAAAGTGCTGCTCCAGTGAGAGAGAACTCCACACCACTCTCTTGCACAGAGCCTGGATGCAGCATATACCTAGGGAGCAGCTGTCGTGGCTTGCCCTGAGAGAATTGCGGGCTTACAGAAAGGCTCAGGCTGTTCAGTATGATTGGCTAGCCAGGAAACACTTGCTGACTTAAGTGTTATAAAGTTATAGTTCAACCATGCATCTTAAAGGGAATCAGCAGGAAAGGAACACGCTGACACGGAAAGCATACCAAGGTATACAAGGAAGTGGATTTACAAAACTGTTTTTAACAAGCTCCAATCAATGTTTCCTGAAAAAAGCATGAACGTGTACATATATATCTGTGCATATACATATGAACGAATGCATACACCATACATATACGCATAGAAAAGTTCTGGAAGGATAAATAAGAAATTATTGCTGATGATCATGCCAAAGGAGTGAGAGTAGGACCTTGAAGGCACTCTTCATTTCATTTTATACCCTTCTATGGTATTTGTATTTTTACTGTAAATATGTATTGCTTTTATAATTTAAAAAGGAACACCACCACCATAAAGAGTACCTTGAGAAACTCAGAACATTGCACAGTGTTTTGCACAAAGTAGGACTTAGTAAATGTTTGAATGAATGGATGAAAGTCACTCAATTGTCCCACCAGTTGGTCTATGAGAAGGGCGAGAAGGAGATTAAAAGAAGATAAAAGAGGGCAGCCGGAGTGGCTCAGCGGTTTAGTGCCTACTTCAGCTCAGGGCGTGATCCTGGAGTCCCAGGATAGAGTCCCATGTCGGGCTCCCTGCATGAAGCCTGCTTCTCCCTCTGCCTGTGTCTCTGCCTCTCTCTGTGTGTGTCTCTCATGAATAAATAAATACAATCTTAAAAAAAAGAAGAGAAAAGAAAGAAAAGGGGGAGAATACAGAGATTACAGAAGCAACCTGGAGCAGGTTTCACTGCATCAAAGGAGCAAATTAGAAGGAAAGCCACCAAAGGAAAGAACTGGTGAGTACATTCCCCACCCCTCTGGCTCCTTTTGGCCAAGATTCCAATGTGCTTCTTTTGCAGATACTGTCTGTAGATCTATGAGAGGGCGTAAACGAAAGGCTCTTGAAGGAGCTTATCAAAGCTGCATTGTACTCCAAACAGAGAAGGGGCAGAAGAGAGGTTAATATCCTCCTCCTAGCCACGAAAGAGGTTTTGCCATGAGGGTGCATTTCAGTAAGGAGCCCAGGGACTCCACAGAAAGTGCAGTAAAGCATCCTGTATTGGCAATAATAGATGCCATTAGAACACTGCTTTCCCACGTGTGCAAGCTCATTATGAAACGTATTTCTACAAAGAACAGTAGAAATTCAGGGTAGGAAACCCTATTAGGTCACCCACTCTCCTGGAAGGACTAATGCAGACTATATTCTGCCATATAAATCCTAACACTTTCAATGATGTATAAGAGGGATTTACACTAATAAATCCTAAATGGAAAACACAGGCACAAAGCAGTGACACAAGGCAAAGAAAAGACAGTCACCTGTACTGATTCATCCTAATGCGTTCCAAAGCAATTATGAATCACTGGCATGTTTTTTTTTAAACTGATGTTTTTTTTATTTTTTTTATTTTTTATTTTTTTTAATTTTTATTTATTTATTTATTTATTTATTTATTTATTTATTTATTTATTTATTTATGATAGTCACAGAGAGAGAGAGAGAGGCAGAGACACAGGCAGAGGGAGAAGCAGGCTCCATGCACCGGGAGCCCGATGTGGGATTCGATCCCGGGTCTCCAGGATCGTGCCCTGAGCCAAAGGCAGGCGCTAAACCGCTGTGCCACCCAGGGATCCCTGATGTTTTTTTTAAAAGAATTACAACTTCATTGAAAGTTTAATGGATGAAGACATCGGAGTGAAGTTAGAACAAATGAATACGTATGTCATTTTCATTGATCCATTAGATTTAGTATGCACATGGAAGATAAACAAATTCCTGAGCAAATTTGGGGAGAAATAGGGAGCTCTGACCCTGCAGCAATCAAAGTATACGTTTATTTCAACAAGGGCAAACATTCTCTGGGCCAGTGTGGTAAGGTACTTGCACTGAGTGCAGTAGCTTTCTGCCGTTAGATAAGCCCAGGGGAAAGCCAATTTGGTCTTCAATGAAACCCATTTATACTGATCATCTTCAATTTTGTGATTTAGCAGTGAGGGCCCTTATAAATATGTTTTCTGTTTTATTTCACTTTACTTTCCAGACTCTTCTATTTTCCTTTTTTCTATCCAGCTGTGAAAAATAGGTTGCTTCCTAACTTTGAGGCAATTACTCACCAAATGGCCCATAGAAAAAGCACAATGGGAATCCAGACTTCTTTTTATCAAATAGCCTTTCTCTTGCCTTCTTCTTTCTTCTCTTCCTTAGTTATTGTCTGGAGATCTAAATGCTAGGCTGGGCTGTGCCACCAACTTGCTGTGTGGCCTGGGGAAAAGGTTCCTCCTCTCTCAGGCTCACACTCCCCTTCTGTACGGTGAGGAGCTAGACCAAATAAGTGCAAATTTTATACAGCATTATGAAGTCTATTAAGTCTGAATGAGAGGACCCTCGGAAGTCCCTTGTAACCCCATTATCAACCTAACAGAGCTGGAGGCTCTCTGTAGTCAGATCCCCTGGTGGAAGATGCCCAGCCTTCAGTGTTCTCCTTGGGAAAATAAATCTTCTTTGACAAAAAAAGTGAGGGCCATCCACTCAGGTTCTGGATTGACTTCTCAGGGACCTGAGTTGATAGACATTGTACCAGCCAACCTCTACAGCACAATAGATGCTCACTTAGTGGACATAATAGAGACTCTGTGTGATAGACAGACAACTTCAGGAAAAGAACTCATAATGACAACTCACTCAAAGCCCTCCATGATTCTCCAAGTATCTCTGCTCTAAGTGATGCTGCCATCTTCACAGTGTCTGTTTCAGTCAGGGTCCTCCAGAGAACCAGAACCAAAGGATGGCAATATATACAGATATAGATGCAGACATCAATATGTATATACACATACATATAGAATATGTACATATATGTATTTATAAATATATATACACATACTGTATATATATATATATATTTATATATGTATATGAGAAAGAGATGGGAGGACAGAGATTTTAAGGAACTTGCTCATATAATTGTAGGAGGCTGATGGGCTAGATATTCAGGTAAGAACTGATGTTGTGGCCTTGAGTCCAAAATCTGCAGGGCAGGCAAGGCAGGATGGAAACTCAGGAAAGGTTTCTAAGTGATAGTTTTGAGGCCAAATTCTTTCTTCTTTGGGAAACCCTAGTCTTTGATCTTAAGCTTTTCAACTGAGTAGATGAGGACCATCCACATTATGAAGGGCAATTTGCTTTATTGAAAGTCAACTGATTTGCACGTTAGTTGCATCTAAAACAATATGTTCAGGGCATCTGGGTGTCTCAGTGGTTGAGCAGTCTCTTCTGCCTTTGGGTCAGGTCATGATTCCAGGGTCCTGGGATCAAATCCCACATCGGGCTCCCCACGGGAGGCCTGCTTCTCTCTCTGCCTATGTCTCTGCCTCTCTCTGTGTGTCTCTCATGAATAAATAAAATCTTTAAAAATAAATAAACAAATAAATAAATAAATAAATAAATAAATATATATATAAATAAATAAAACAACACCTTCATAGCAACATCTAGTGTTTGACCAAACAACTGGACACCATAGCCTAGCCAGGCTGACACATAAAATTCATCATCACGGTATCCAAACATGGCTTGCCTTTGCTGCTCACCTATGCTACTGACTACTCTCCTTTAAACTGGGTTTACCTTGGGCTAGCTGATACTGACCTTGTACCATTTCTGCTGGCCCCTAAATCCTGCCAGTACTTATAAGAATAGTTAGTCCCTCACATCTGGTCTGCTCTTCCTCTACCCTATTAACTGCTTCCAAAATAGCTTAAGTCTAGGCTGTCAGAACAGCAACAGCAGGCACCAAACAAAAAGAAGTCAGTAGCCCCTGACTCTAGTTCAGGAAATTCCTCTCCACTCAGGAAATTCCTCTCCTTCAAACTTCCCCATGCATGGGCTCTGCTGGCTCCCCAAAGCACTTGGCTTTTTGTACTGTCTCCCTAGTCTCATCTGGTTCCATGTCAGGCTGTTTGCCTTATTCCTGATCTGCTATGCCTTCAGGGCACTGATTCCAATCTTTGCTGTCCACCAACACTAGGCAAGAGGTTCCATGTCTGTGGCCCCCACCCAACTTGGGAAAAAAGATCGGATAATCTGTATGATGCATGACAGTTCTTAAAACACTTTCACATCCACTATTCACTAACTGGTATTCTTGATCCCACCTTGAGAGCTTATAAATGAGCAGAGATACTATCTCCACAAAGCCTCATTTGGCAGATGATGAGCTTGAGGGTCAGAAAGAGTAGTCCCTAGCACAAGAGCACACAGTTAACCAGTACACATGTACCTGTTATTGGGGCCAGGACTCTGGGTTATTTCATTAGGCTAGAAACACCCTTGCAAGGAACTGAATACTAGTAGGCTCTCTGCAACAATGTCACCTTAGATTCATATGCAACTCTACTTCCCAAAAGATCACATAGGCATTTTTCACCTTTCACCTGATAACCTCTTGCTGGCTCAAAAATCCCTAACAGTACCCCTTCTCCCTACTATAGGTTGCAGAGATCCAGAGATTCTTGTCATTGTCCATCTCAGAATTTTAGCTCAAATTTAGCCTACAAAGTCGTTGACTTCAAAGTTTACAAGGCTGTTTATTAACTGGCACAGAGTGGGTGAGTCTGGACATGGTAGCTTCCATCCTGAGGAATGGAACTTGGCTTCATGCACTGAGGAATGGGCCGAGATAGGACAGCCTGGCCCAAGAAATGCCAATGTAGACTTTGTAGGCTATAACTGGAAACTGGCTAGTGTTGGAATAGTCCAGCCCAGGGAGATCCAGAACCCAGAGATCAGGCAGGCCTGGGAAGGCTCTGAGGGTGGTGTCTCCAATGAGATATGAGAAGTAGAGGCTTAGAGTCAGTGTCAGGGAGCCCCAGAAGTGAGTAACATAGCAATGCCCCCACAAAGCAAATGGAACACATCTTAAGGGGATCTAGCAATAAGCAGTAGGCAGAGGTCCTGGCAAGGTGGCAGCAGCTTGAGGGAAGCATCCAGGGGCTGTGCTGGACAGTAGGCCAGGAGGCCTCATGGGCTCCCACCACAAGTCATAGACAGAGACCTCTGCAGATCCAGACAGTTCTGGCAGTAGCCAACCTCAGACCTGAAGAACATTTTGAAAAGACCAAAAGAATTCCAGGCTTCAAAGGACAGAGACACCAAGTATGAAGCCAAAGCAGGGACCCAGGCTCTCTGGCAAAACAGACTGAGTAACAGATAAGGAATAAGGCAAGGGGTTGGTGAGAGGAAAGTATCAAGAGAGTATTTATTAGGACCCAAGGCACAGAATCTGACAAGAACACACTGCCACCCTGCCTCAGTGACCTGGGACCCTTTAAATCTCCCTTGACTACAGATAGGATAGGGTCCAGAGCCTTGCTAAATGGGGTGGAATGGGATGATGGCCTACATCTGGAGGCCACCTAGGCTCATCCGTTGGTAAAGGAGGGCGTGTGGAGTGGAGAGAGCACCTCCATAACCAGAGGAAAACCTGTAAGGAGACCCCAGTTGTACCTGTCACCACCTCTCTGAGCCATATTCTGGGATGTGGGTCTCCCTTTCTCATTCCACAAGATGTCAGTGGAATCTGAATCTTCAGAGCCAAAGCAGGGAGAAACATAACCCTAAATATTCCAGAATCCTAGAATGAGAGAGCTATAAGAGTTCAGCGCCCAAACACTAAAAAAAAGGGGGGTGGGGTGGGAACCTGAGACCCAGAGTCCCTTTAGAGAACTGCCCCAAATCACATAATGGTTGAGTAACAGAGGCTGGGATTTAGGTGTCCTTACTCTCAATACAAAGTTCTTTCCACTAAACCTCAAAGATGAATATTCCAACACCTATGCAAATCTGAAGACAGCTTTATGATAGCTCAATTTCCATCCATGTCTTGGACAATTCAGCTGGTTTATCTCATTTGGCTTCAAAACACACATTTATAGATGCAAATCAAGGGGGTAAGGAGACTTCAGCATCCATCATATATAATAAATTAACTTTGCTTCCAAAGCCTGACTGACTTTGTTATTTGAAAAATAAAGGAAATACCTGCAATATGCACCCCACCACAAAGTGTGCTATATTTAGTAAATTTCACTAGCATGTTAAACTCAAAATTCCAATATTTCCCCGTTGCTATAGTTATGGCATCTGGTTAAATCAGAGTTCAGCAGCTGTGAGCAAAGCTAACACTAACCCCAGCCAACTTTGTGCTTTGTTTCTTACACAGGTCAAAAAAAAAAAAATAGGAGCAAAAACAGTCACTTTCTCTCCCATCCCCTCCCAAGAGTAAAGCCCCTTAGCTAGTCTGGTCTAAACAACAGATTGACTCTCCAACTAGCACCATGACAACTGTGGCCATGAGTCCCAACGCCTGGACTTGATGATCTAGGCTGTCCCAGGTCTATGAGAGTTACATGGTCAGGACATGTTTCATATGACAAAGCTGTCATCTGCTCACCCAGAATTTCAATGCCTAGGGTAGCTGGATGCTTGAGTGGCAATCCCTTCTACAAACATAGCATCGGAGGGTTCTTGGACAGGACAAAGTGAGGGCTTTCAAATGGAGTGATTACTTTAGGCTACATACCTTCCTCTTTTTGAAGTTGCATTTTGAACTCCTATTATTTGAGGGCTTCTTTTGCTTGCTTTTCAAGAGAAGTTTCTTAGGCTGGTTTCTCAGGTCAACACATGGAGCCCATTACTGGGCTCTAACCCCTTTATTTCCTTTACTGTGAATAGTGACTTGGTCTCCAAATGTTATTTTGAACGTTTATGGACCATCATAAATATACATGACAGAGCATTTCCAAAGTTGTGACAATAAAATCAATGTCATATAAATTATGGCGTAAATTTGTAATGACAAGCTATCTTATAGGATTGGAATGTAAGAGGCTCATTTTTTAAGGGAATTTAGTGGGTTTCCTATAATCCTTTTCAATGTTCATGTTCTCTTCAAATTTGGTATGGTTTATGGGTACACATTTTCTGGAAAATCCGATCTATATCTGAGTTTAAATGGGCTTTTCAAAAAATCATTCATACACACCTACTGAGATTGTTCCATTGATATCTAAGCAAATTGGTAATGGATACTTCCTAGTAAAGGAGTTCTGATAGCATGTTCTCAAAATGATTGCTCCTTTCTCTGACTGGGAGTGGGATGCACCCTTGAGTGACGAACATGTATTGGTTTCTGGTAAAATAGAGCTCACGCACTGTGCCACATTCATTTAGTCTGGGCTGGCAGAAGATAAGTGATTCTGCCTTTAAGCTAGAAGACTTTCATCTGGCCACATTGCTAAGTCCTCACAAGGCTCTGGATGTCTTTCATGGAGAGAGAACCAGGCCTGGGCCATCTTCACACAAGGCCAGTGACTCATCTCACTTGCTATAGTTTCTACCTGGAAGGTCTCAGCTAGAGAGGGATCTGGATTCATGGGAGGTTTGCTACTGTGACCTTTTGTGGGACAACATAAATGTGAAATCTAGAGATTGGCAGAGACTGGAATTCTTTTTTTTTCCAAATAAAAAATATCTTGAATGCCTTCAGACTGTGTGCCATGTCTCCAATACCCCAGAATCCAGAATCTTAGCAACAGCTCCCATTTCCAACACTTGGGAAACTCGTGCACACTGCTCACAGGTGAGGAGGAGTTCTACCATTCTGAATTTCTATTTATACTGACTTTCCAATAATATGATTACATGGCATCAGTGTTTCATCGCATAATAATATGCATTATTGGCTAGTGTTTCCATTTCTATTTCTAAATGTCTTATCAACATCCCTATATCATTTAGACATTCAGTAGACAGATTCTTTGCAATACTGGAGACTTACCCTCACTGATGCTCATGTCCATTCAAAACTCCAAATAACATGAACTGCTAGGCCTTTGGTGAATGTGGCAAGGGTGCTTTGGGGAGCAATTCATGAATCTTAAATACTTTCTCATATAATTCCATACCATTTGAAATATATTTCAGACTGAAATAGAATTTGTTGACAGTGGTCAGAGAGAAGTTGGACACAGGGTATCCTTTTCAAGCTGCTCTTGCTTATATCTCAAGTTAAGAAAACACAGGATGCAGGAGAAAAGCACTGGGAATCAAAAGACCTAGATTAGTTTTTGCTCTGCCACTTATTAGCTGTGTGGCATTGGCATGTCCCTTGCTTCTTTGAACCTCAATCTTCCCATCTTTAAAATGATGAACTTAGACCAGCTAATCTCTTAAAAGCCTCTCCTACCCCAGAGTGTATGGTTTCCTAACACTTTCATTCTGCAAATCATCTCTAGTTTCCTGACATCTATGTTAATGGTACCACTACCAGTCCTGATTCAAGGCTGAAGCTCCTGAAATTGTGTTATCAGAACGGACTTTATTATCTTACTCTCAAATACTTCCATACGATTCCTTTCCAAGTTGCTTTAAAAAGAGAAAGAGAGAGAGAGAGAGAGAGAGAGAGAGAGAGAACATGCACATACTGCACATACACACATGTGTGTGTATGCATGGTGGGGGGCGGCAGAGGGGCAGAGGGAGAGGGAGAGAGAGACTCCCAAGCAGGCTCCATCCCCAGAGCAGAGTGTGACCAGGGGCTTGGTCTCACAACCCTGAGATCATGACCTGAACTGAAATCAAGAGTTGTATGTTTAACCAATTGAACCACCCAGGCACCTTGCAAGTTGCTTTTAATTTGAGGCTCCTTTCATCTACATCAATTTATTTAAACCAATGAAAAGTCACAAGAAAAGTAAGTGACACATTTGACTCCACAGGAAGCCTTTTGTGCCCTCACAGAGGACAGATGGATAGGAAACAATGTCATTTGATGACCAGCTGAAGGAACTTTAAATGTTTACTCTAAACAAGACATAGCAGCATATGAAATCTACTTTTCAAGTATGTGAAGAGCTTTCACATTGACAAAGGATTTGCCTGGGCCTGTGTGGCCCCAAGGAGTTTAACTTAGGACCAAGAAGTAGGAGATACCAGTTGATAGATTTTTGTGCAGTCTAATGAAGTGTATCTTTCTAAGAGAGCAACCTAAAGATGACGTAGGCTGCCCTGAGATACAATGAGTACTTTGACACTGGAGGCACTCAAAGAACAGGCTAGAATACGACTTGTAGGGATGCATCCAAAGGTACTTAGCCTAGACTGGCTGATCTTTGAGGCCCCTTCCCACTCTGAAATTCTATGGCTCATTCCCACCTTCCTTCCCTCTCCTCCATCCTCCAATTTTGTCCACTTGCCCTCCCCATCCACTCCAAATACTCATCAGTCAGACAGGTCATCTAAATGCACCCCTTTTTCTATCCTCACTGTCGTTGCCCTAGTTCAAGCCCCCATCCTTTCTCATTTGGGACTAACAAAACAGCTGGTAACTGGTATTCTAGCTTCTAGTTTCTCTCTCCAACCAATGTCCACACTGCTGACAGAATAACATAAAATAAACATTTGGTAATCTCACTTTTCTTACTTAGAACTCTCTAGTGCTTTCCTATTATTTTGTAGGAAAAAAATTGCCAAAATTTCTTAGCATGTAATATGACTCTTCCAAAGCCTGTCTTCCGTCTGTCTTCCCAGCCACATACTCCATGCCTTTGTCAAAATAGACTGCCTCCATTGTCAGAATATCCCAGGGACCTTATGCAATTCTGCACTCCTCTCAGATTCTTCCCTCTAGAATGCCCTTCCCTACTCCTATCCAACCAAAAAGGTCCCATTCTGCCTTCAAAGTCCAGCCCAATGTTCGGTAGGTTTTTATCAACTCCCCATATAGAATCAGGTGCTCCTTTATCTGTGTGGTGCTACTATTTTCTAAATACCTCAACATATCTTACTCTGTGGAGATGCATTTGGTGAACTATGTATGTGGTCACATCTGGAAACACAGAATGCAAATGTGCCCTAAATGAATTCCCCATCTACTGGATTTAATCTTCAATGTGGCATTGCTGAGTTTGTAAACTATTTAGCTCCTTTAATAATACTTCTCTATGCTTTGGTCTCAATTCAATTTTTAGATGCTTAGGATTGGAAGGTTTTATTATTATGACTTTTTCTGAGAATTTTAAAACATTAGTTGCCACAGCATCCTGAAGAGAAAGATGTTGTTGTGAAGAAAAATGCAAATGGCTTTCTCATGGAATACAGTGAGTCAGTAGCAGATGAACAGGCGTAATTTAATTTTGCAGGGTTAGACAATATAGAATGTAAATAGAAACTAGAAATGCTTTTGTCTTTCTAAATGATGAATTCTACTTCCTGTTCCAGATTAGGGTCTTAGCAGGTCAGGGCAGAAGGTGGAGAGCAGGTGAAAAGTAGAGAATGATGAAGTCACGACAGGGTATCAGAGAAAGCTGGTACCAGAGAAATGACCAGAACACAAAAGGACACACAGACTGGCAGGCAGAGCCAGATGAAAAGCCCTAAAATCACACAAGTAACTACATTTATACTTATGACTGTACAGACTCACTCTGGAGGGAGCCACAAAAAAGGTAGTTGTAGCAGCTAGCTCTGGAGGAGGGAGCCAGGGGATACAGGATCATCTAGAAGAGGAGGGCTTACAGTTCACTGAATACACTTATTTCATTTGCATTTTTATTATGTGTATCTCATTTTATCCAAAAAAGTACATAGAAAAAGGAGAAAAGTCAGCAACTGTGCATAGTGAAAATACTGAAGGAATAGCACAAGATATTCAAGGGCCAGAAGACCAGCAAGGCTGTCCTGATCTAAACAAACAAGGCAAGGCCCTGGCCCTTGACCCTGACCCTGAAGGCAGTGCTGCCCAAATTGCAGGTACCTATATTTATTCCCTTCCTATCTTACTGGAAATTAATTCTAAGTAAGCCTGATCTGAATGCCTATAGGTGTAACTGAAGACACTTGGCTGGGCAAAAGTTGAGGAAGGGAGCAAGCAAGGGTTTCTGGCAGTGCGACATTAATTTTATGTGTCAGACTGACTGGGCCATTGGATAACCAGATATCTGATTTAAAAAAAAAACAGATATCTGATTAAACATTATTTCTGGGTGTGTCTGTGAGGGTGTTTCCTGAAGAGATTAGCATTCAAATTGGTAGACTGAGTAAAGCAGATGGTCTTCCCCAATGCGGGTGGGCATCATCCAATCCACTGAGGGCCTGAATAGAACAAAAAGGCAGAGGAAGGTTGAATTTGTTCTCTGTATGACCAACTGAGCTGGGACATCAATCTTCTTCTGCTCTTGACACTCCTGGCTCTCAGGCCTTTAGACTGGAACTATAAGGACACCTGGGTGGTTCAGTGGTTGAGCGTCTGCCTTTGACTCAGGGTGTGACCCCTGAGGTCTGGGATCGAGTCCCTTATCAGGTGCCCTGCAGGGAGCCTGCTTCTCCCTCTGCCTGTGTCTCTGCCTCTACGTTTCTCTCTTGAATAAATAAATAAAAATCTTTAAAAAAGACAGGGACTGGAATCTACACCACTGGCTTTCTAGTTATGAGGCCTTCAAACTATACTACTGGCTTGCCTAGGTCTCTGACTTGCAGGTGGCAGATTGTGGAATTTCTCCTATTGCTTCTGTTTCTCTGGAGAACCCTAATACAGACAGCTTTGATATTTAGGTTCCATACATTAAGCATTTTTTTGCAAAAGATCTGATAAATTTTTCTAAAAATCTATTGTAACAAGGGACCTTTAAGTGGTGATGGCCACTTATGTCCTACATGATAACTCAATCCCATCTTAGTGACAGATACAATCTGTCCAGATTGTGGCCCTGTGACCAGAGTCCAGAAGCTCTGGTAATGCTGTGGTCAAGGCTGGCCCTAGAAGCAAATTATCGTCACCATCTAGGAAAATATCCTAAAGTAAATGACATACTGAAGGGAAAGGCATCAATAATGTCTGCTTTGAATGCAAAAGTCAATACACCATGATGGAACATGGGAGGGAACTACCATTTTCTCAGCAATTACATGGCAGACTACACTTAAAACAACTCTACCCCATTTTTATAGATAACAAAATTAGGCTCAGAGGGATAAAACTAGCAAGTAGAAGAGTCCCTTCAAAGGCAATTATGTCTGATTCCAAAAACTGCCTTTTTTGTTCTGAGAACCTGGATCTAAAAATCATAATCTGTGCGGGGAAAGCCAATTCTGGAAGGAAAGCCTCCCAGAAAGGATCGCCAGAGCTTCAGCTAGGTCCACCACAAGGTGGTAGAGGGCAAGGTCTATCTATCCAGAATAGGTTTAGGTCATATGGTCCCCAGTCAGGGGCTGCCACAAATTATTCCAAAGGATAAGACATGTGCAAAAGGAAACTAAGGTTTATCTGTCAACAATGATAGCTAAAGTCAAAGGTTAACAAGGGAGAAAACCAAACTTTGGTGTGAGGGGTACCACACTGCAGCCCCAGACATCAGACTGAGCCAGGGATGAGCAGAGGCAAGCATAATCTGGTTGGCAGGAAAGGGGCTGGACTAGGCCCACAGGCTGGCTCTGTCCCCACTGTTCCTTAAAGAAAGGAATTGTGGCCCAGTCTGGTAAAATCTTCGAGGGACTCTAACAGTAAAAGAAATGACACTCTGCTCACATAACTGTATTCACATATGCAACTAATGTACCAACACTCACTCATGTATTTAATAAATGTTTGCTCACTCATGTACTTAATAAAATAATAAATAAATGTACTAAATATCTTATGTTAGGCATCGTGGCAACAACAGGGACAATGGTACAGTCCTTAACACTACTTGTCTGACTCAGAGTTGGGTGTTTTGGGGAACACTCAATGCATTTGTGGTTTTTAGAAATATTTTATTTAAATTCAATTTGCCAACATAGAGTATAATACCAAATGTTCATCCTATCAAGCGCCCATCTCCCTGTTACCCCATGCCCCTACCTTCCTCCCTTTCTGCAACCCTTTGTTTCCCGCAGTTAGGAGTCTCTCATGGTTTGTCTTCCTCTAATTGTTCCCCACTCAGTTTTCCTCCTTTTCCCTATAGTACCTTTCACTATTTCTTATATTCCACAGACAACTCAATGCATTTGTATAGATTCTTTCATTATCTGCTTTCATCCAGAAGCTCCATGTACGTAGGGAGCGATCACATCAGTCTGAATCACTCTGGTATCTGTAGTTCCCTCAGAGAGGACCTGATATTTAGCCAACATTCCCATTCTAAACATGTCTGCTGCATTAACAATACATCTTTGTTGGGAGAGGCCATTGGAAAGTCAATAATCAACAATCACAATAAAATATGGTAAATTTAGTAATGATGGAGATAGGCTGGGGGTGGGGGTGGCTAAAGGAGTCCAAAGGAAGGCATCTGAGTCCAATTGGGATGATGAGGGTGAGGAAAAGTTTTCCAGGAAGAGGGGCTACTCACAATTAATTCTAAAGAATAAGGGAAAATTAGCAAAGAAAGAAAGAAAGAAAGAAAGAAAGAGGGGGGCAATGTCCTAGGAGATGGGACAACAGTGCCAATACTGATTGGATGAGCCTAGTTAGTTAGTAATTACTTAGCAAACCCTCTGTTTAGTCAAATAATTGGATATTTTAAACTTTTTCATCTTATTTAAATTTTTTTTGTTTTTTTTTGTTTTTTTTTGTTTTTTTTTTTTTAATTTTTATTTATTTACGATAGTCACACACACACACACACAGAGAGAGAGGCAGAGACACAGGCAGAGGGAGAAGCAGGCTCCATGCACCGGGAGCCCGATGTGGGACTCGATCCCGGGTCTCCAGGATCACGCCCTGAGCCAAAGGCAGGCGCCAAACCGCTGCGCCACCCAGGGATCCCTCTTATTTAAATTTTTAAAGATTTTATTTATTTATTCATGAGAGATACAGAGAGAGAGAGAGAGAGAGAGGCAGAGACACAGGCAGAGGGAGAAGCAGGCTTCCACAAGGAGCCCAATGCAGGACTCGATCGCAGACCCCAGGATTGCGCCCTCAGCCAAAGGCAGATGCTCAACCACTGAGCCACTCAGGCGTCCCATCATCTTATTTTATTTAAATTCAAGTTAGTTAACATATAGGGTATTACTGGTTTCAGGGGTAGAGTTTAGTGATTCATCAATTGCAGATAATACCCAGTGCTCCATCACGTGTCCTCCTTAATGCCCATCACCCAGTTACCCCATCCCCCCTCCCATCTCCCCTCCAGCAGCCCTCAGTTTGTTCCCTAGAGTTAAGAGTGTCTTATGGTTAACCAATCAGAATGATGGAGACAGCTGTGTGTGGACACATGGGTGGGCTCTGTTCCCTGTGAGTATGTGTTAGCCAACGGAGTTGGTCATTTGCTAGTGGGATATGGAATGCTGAGCAAGAGACTGTGGGTGTGGTCATAGGAAGCCCCCAGGAAAACACAAGGGAACAACTCCAGACTCTCCACTGTTTAGTCATGAGAGGGTATTCACTCTACAACTCAACAGACTTTCTAGTCATTTCCTCAAGGCAGCCTAGGTCCCTGGATTATCTGTTGACCAGTATGCTTCCAGCTCCAAAAGTATATAAATCTCTCCAGGGAGAGCAGTTCTGTCTGTCTGTGATGGTAAAGATGGCTGCCAAGTCATTTCAATTTCCTTCACAAAGAGGTAGAATCTAACCACCTCGCTTTGAATCTGGGTTGAGCCTTACTATCTTGTTTGACCAAGAGAATGCAAAGGAAGTGACATTCTGGGACATCAGGGGACATCTGGGTCATAGAAGGCTATGCATCTTTCACGTGAGTCACTAGAACACTAGCTCTTGGAGCCCTGAGCTGCCACTGAAGCACTCTAACCACCCTGAGATCACCCTGTTGGCAAGGCCACATGTAGGCGCTCTAGTTGACAGGACCAGCTGAGCCTCACCCTCCAGCCATCCCTGCCAAGGCAGCAAACATATGAGTAAAGCTGTGCTGGGCCTACCAGACCAGCTGAATACTGCTGAGTGATCACTATCGATAACAAGAATTCTCCAGCTGTGCCCTGCCCAAATTCCTGAATCATGGAATATGGTAAAATGGTTGTTGCATCAAGCCACTAAATCTTGAGGGTGGTTTATCGCTCAGCAATACATGAGAGGAACACTGTCTTAGTTACCATTTTACCCATGGGGCTTTGCACCATGTCTGGCACACAGTCCGCCACTAGCACATATTCAATGACCAAAGGAATGAGACCAAGAGAGAGGATAGGAGAAGGGCCAGCAGAGAAAGATAAAGATGATTAACAAGTGACAGTGCTATACATGGAGAGAACTTCCGATAAATGAGTCTACTTTTCTAAACAATACGGTACCTACTCTGGGAAGCTACGCAGGGTAGACAAAATTTAAATTCTCTTGTGGGGTGGGGAGCAGGGATCAGAACGGAACAACTGAGTCTTTATCCCATGTTCCCCACCATAAAAGCCAGCTGTCCACTGGCTTTCCCTTTATCCCAAGATCTCAGGTTTTCCCAGCTCTCATGATATGGACCCAGTCCAGTTACAGTTAATATGCTTTTCCTTCTCTTCACTGTAAGACCTCTGCATTTTTCTAGAAGTGATTAACTCCAAAATGACTGGCTAGAACTTTTTAAGCAAGAGGATAATTACCAAAACAAACGCACTTCCAAGTTTGGCTTCAGAACCAGACCCACCTTGCAAAGTATGCGCAAAGACTGTGCCTCCCAATGGAGAGATATGGGCTTTGATTATAAATGTAACCAGGTTTTCCTTCCCTCACCTTTAATTGCCTGGAGTTTAGACTGAAATCCAATCAGTAGACTATTGTTTTCTGCTTCCTGGGAAGCAAGTCACAGCTGAAAGGAGAGCTGGGGGAGAACTGGGTGGGGTTGGAAATCTGAATCTTGGCGTGACTCTTGCGAATTTTCTTTTCCATTTTACTCACCTCCTTCTGGCTCTGATGGTATCAGTAATTTCCCGAGACAGAGAAAATCCAGATTTCCTTAAAGAGTTCAACTACCTGTCCCAATAAAATCCCACATGGTGGAGGGTGGGGGGGGGGGACTAGCTGCTCCGTAGAAACTCCCCTCCCGTGTTTGTGTCCAAGGAAACGTACACAAAGGAAATGCACTGGCAAGCCTCTTTCATTTCTGCCGTCCTCTGGCTGGCTAAGAAGCAAAGCCTGTAGTGCTGCTGGGCAGCCCATGCAAAAGCCAGAATGGACAGGGCACTCCTGCAGCCAATGAACAGACAGCAAAGGAGAGAGAAATTCAAGCCACTTCTGATGGATTCAAAGGCATGAGCTAACCAGCATCAACAAAACAGATGATGAGCTGGGCAAAGGGCAGAGTAGAAAGCAGACTTACTTCAATTTTCTCATCAAGTCCAATGTTAGTTTCCAAATGGCACAAATGTTAAAAGACCAAACCTGGCTTTTTCTACTTAGCAGCACACTCAGAGTCCAGAAACCTGGGCTCTCGTCCTGCCCATGCTGTTGACTGTGTCATCCCAGACCAGCCCCTTCCCCTCTCTGGGATTAGTGCCATCATCTGTAAACTAGAGAGCATGGATGGACAGTGTTTAAGGGCTCTAAATGACACAGTCCAACATTCATTATCCAAGCACAGATTCTCTTGAGTGTGGCTGCTTTGCCTTCAAACATACAAATAGCACCCCTTCCAATTAGTACCTTTCCTGCTTAATTAAGGCATCGCAGCCATTTCAGTGTCTTTTACTTTGTATTCAGAAACATCCTTTGAAATCCACACATTCAACTACCTACTGTGCTGTAAAGGAGGTCTTACAGAGCAGTGTTTATATCATTCTAAGAGAAGCAACAGATGAGGGGCCTCTGCCTCTGTCAAAGCTCCTTAAGTCCAAAAGCACAGTCGCCAAATACTAGGGACCTGGTATTAAATGGCCACTATGTGCCGGGACCTTACGTGGGGTATTCTAATGCTCACAACAGCAACAGACGTACCAGCGACAGTTATTGAGAGAGAGTTATGTGAGAGCCACATACTGTGCACGACACTCCAAAATACACGTTCTCCAGCAGCAAATGCTGCACAGCCCCTAGCACCCGCCAGGCCCTGTTCTAGGTGCTTCATGCATATTAACCTCTTCCATCCTCACAGGTTCCATGAGGAAGGAGAATTTTGACCTTGTGCTATGGATGAGGAAACCAAGGCACAGAAAGGATAAGTAACTTGACCAAAGTCATGTAAATTATACATAAGAGAGTCAGGAATCAGGTGCCTGGGTGGCTCAGGGGTTGAGCATCTGCCTTTGGCTCAGGTCGTGATCCTGGGGTCCTGGGATCGAGTCCCGCATTGGGCTCCCTGCTTCTCCCTCTGCCTGTGTCTCTGCCTCTCTCTCTCTCTCTCTCTCTCTCTGTCTTCCATGAATAAATAAATACAATCTTTTTTTTTTTTTTTAAGAGAGCTAAGAATCAAACCCAGGGATGCTTTCGGCTGTACAGTAATGGACAAATTAACCTCAGATAGCCACTGGGTTAACTCGAACAATGGTTTACTTGTCACTCTTGCTCCATGTCTATGGCAAGATGAGGAGCATCTCAGCTCCTCCCAGTCACTGAGGGACCCTGGCTGATGGTGGCTCTGTTGTGAAGATTACCGCTAGTGCCAGCAGGAACAAGAGAGACATGAGACTGCACTACTGGCTCTTCTAGGCTCCAGCTGCTAAGTGACACAGGTCATCTTGGCTCACAGCTCATCAGCCAGACTGCATCACACAGCCCCACCTAACTGCACAGGGATGTGGGAGTCAGCCTTTCAACGTTCTCAGAAGGACAGGAGCAGACATTAGCAAATACCAGTGATATCTACCACAAGCTGCAAGTATCAAACACCCAACTAAAAGCTCAGCTCCACACCTGATGGGAATCAGCACCCCTTTAACAAATAAGGAAAAGGCGACTGGATAGGTAACCAACAATGTCTGTCACCTCCCCTCATCTTAAGATGAAGCTGACACTGAGACAGGATTAGCAATGTACTCAAGGCAACTTAGGATGAAAGGGACGGAGCCTGAATTTGAACCCAAGTCTGACTCTGAAGTCTATATTCTTTCACTGTAGCAAAATGCCTCCCAAAAGAATAAAGCGATTCTTTTGTGATCATCCACCACTCAGGATTATCCACAGCGGCCCACAGAGCCGAAAGGAAAGAAGTGGAGCTAGAGCTGGCTGCTGGCCACCGCTGCGTCATACAGAAGTGCAAATGCCAGAACCAGAAGAGGCTCTGGGACCAGAGACCAGACTATGCTTTCCCACCTCAGCACTTTTCAGATCCAGAAAAGTGTGGCCCATCAAATGGAGTACTTTGTCCAAAAGCACATAGATGGTGATGAGATGGCTCTACTGGAGCATCTGTATTGTCCAGGGCCCCGGTAGGAAACAGAGAGAACATTCAAAAAATGTAACTGGGGCGCCTGGGTGGCTCAGTGGGTTAAGTATCTGCCTTCGGCTCAGGTCATGATCCCAGGGGGCATCAAGCCTGACATCAGCCTCTCCACTCAGCAGGGAGCTTGCTTCTCCTTCTCCCCCCTGCTCCTGCTCTCTCTCCCTATCTTTGTCTCTCCCTCTCAAATAAATAAATTAAAAAAAAAAGATGTAACTGAAGGTGTGGGCAGAGCAAAGATCACCAGTGAGAGACTGTGCTGCAGGCCCGTACCAGCAGCAAGCAGCTGTTATACCTTCCTTAGGCCCGAAGTGGGAAGGAAAGGAGGACCTGGTAAAAGCTGAGACTGTCAGAATGGGACAGAAGGTGTGACACAGGTAGAGGAACATAATCACTGCCAAACATGACCTGGCAGGCAGGGAGCTTGACAAGTAAATGCCCAGACATCCTTGCTTCCCCATTCTCTGACCTTCCTCCCTCCCCCACTGTCCAAACCCACCATGAGCCAGATGATAAGGGGGCCTGGGTGATGCAGTTCATCGAATCCGGTCTCCAGGGGCCTGGAGCAGGGTAAGGAAGGATAAAGAGGGGATCTGAAGTATTAAACCGAGACTATCCAGTACAGTATCTTCCCTTTTCTTTTTTTTCAACGATTCATTCATTCATTCATTCATTCATTCATTCATTCATTCACCATGCTCAGTGTGAGACGTTTTAATTTCCATCATCATCCACATTTTGTCTTTAAAATTCAGTAGTGAGAACATGTCACCTACCCAAATATAATGCTATTTTCATTTAGGAGATCAAGAGTATATTTTAAGGCCATGTTTAGTTCAGCATGAGGTAAAGAAAACCACATTTTAAAATTCTTCCACAGCTTGACTTCTGGTTAAATATGGTAGGTTGACCACATGTGATACTCATTCTCTCTCTTTCTCCCTCCCTCTAGCCCCATTAAAACAACAATAAAGGAATTAAAACAAAACAAATAAAAACAATGAGAGAAGAGACAGGAGAGGAAGAGGCAAAGGCTTACAGAGACTAAGAGGAAAGGAGACCTTAGTGGATGAGAACCATCCATAGATTTTTTGAAAATGGAAAATAAATATAAAAGTATGTATATCAATTTGGAAAAGCAGTGAAAACTTTAACATAAGCGCCTGCAGAAGAAGATGCCAATCAGAAGGAAAGCTTAGGACTTAGAAATACCAGGTACCACAAAAATTAGGGTAAGATACAGGAAAATGGGCATCGGAAGTCTGCACATGGAAGAGTGGGCTCCCATATTTCCTTCGTCCCATGCAGCCCACCAAGTGACTATTCCTTCTATTCCTTTTGTCCCCAGGGAACAAGAGATATATTCTCTGAAGACACTGGATCAGACTTACTCAGGGCACTAGGAACATAAGGTACAGTAGAGAGTGGTGTGAGGCACCTAACACTAAAATAGAGGGATCAAGTGAATGGCAAGAATATATGGAATGGCAGGAACCCAGCCAGCCTACCTCCAATCTCCAAATACCTGCCAGCATGCTAAAGGATTCCACAGGTGAAGGCCACCAGCGGAAATTCCTCTATATACTGGCATTTGGATGTCCTCCAACAAAAAGTCAGCTCCTGCTAATCACTCTGCAGTGAAGCCCACCAGTTGACAAGCTCTGCCTTTCCATCCAAACACTTGCAATCAGCTTTTGAAGGCTCCACTCCTAAATACGAACAGACTGCTAAGTATCACAAGACATTTGAGGACAGGCTCTAACATGGGAGAGGCTTCAAATAAATTGGAGAAGGGAACCCAGAGAAAACACAAATGATGCAAGAATAGAAGGAAACCTCACATATATTTTATAATATGTAGCACATGCACACACACACACACACACACACACATTCTTCAAAGATAAGAGAAAAAATTGCATCCATAAGCATGAACAGCACACTATGAAAAAGAGAGAGATGGAAAACAAGGCAATTGATGGCCATTGGAAATATGATCATCAAAATGTGAAAGGGGGGGAGGAGGAAGATTAAAATACCTGTCTTCCCAAAAGTAGAACAGAAAGACCAAGAGAGAAAAAGATAAGAAAAATAGAGGAACAGGGACACCTGGGTGGCTCAGTGGTTGAGTGTCTGTCTTTGGCTTAGATCATGATCCTGGGATCCCAGGATCAAGTCCCACATTGGGCTCCCCACAGGGAGCCTGCCTCTCCCTCTGCCTATGTCTCTGCCTCTCTCTCTCTGTCTCTCATGAATAAATAAATAAAATCTTTAAAAATAAAGGAAAAGAAAAGTTTCAGTTGGCTTAATGTCCAAGTAACTGAAACCAGAAAGAAAAGACAAGGGGGGAAATGAATATAGTAATAAAAAAACCTCCCCAGAAATTAAGGATATAAATTTCCACATTGAAAAGAACCAAGGGAAAAAATTTTTTTAAAAAGAAAAGACCCAAGGAAGGACCAGTAAAAGGAACGCACAAAGATCTACACAACTCACATCATCAAGATCCCAAATAGTTGGGATTAAAGAAAAATTGTAAAAGCTTCCAGAGTAAAGGAAGAAAAGTCTCATACAGAACAATAGGAGTCAGATCAGCATCAGACTGTCCAGTAACACTGAAAACTAGGAGATGATAGAGCAATGCCTTCAAAATTCTGGGGTGGCTGGGGGGATTAAGCTATAATTGAATGTGTGGCCACACTACTTCCTATCATGAATTGTACAATTTTGCCTTACGCTTCATGCTCACTAATATCAGGCTTGGACATAAGATTTGCTCCGGCCAATGAAAGGTGAACAAAAGCGATGCATGCCACTTCTAAGCAGAAGCCTTGAGAGTCACCACTGGTTCTGTCGGAGCTCTTTTTCCTCTGCCATAGAACTGCTTTTCCCAAAAAGGGGCTTCTTGTTCAGCCTGGGTCTCAGAATGAAAAAGACCTAGCTAGAGCTGTAGCTGATGCCTGAAGGGAACAGGACATGAGTAAGAAAGAAATCTTGCTGTATAAGCCAGTGAGATTTTAGAATATTTACAACCACAGCATAATTTACTAAAACAGCTGACTAGTACACTTCACATAAGCCTTTACTTAGGAATCTATTAAAGCATGTGCTCCAACAAAACAAGTGAGTAAACCAAAAAAGAGGGAGACATGAACCCCCAGAAAACAAGGCTCTGACACAGGAAACTGGCAACAGGAGTCCCAGGGTGATACCTGTTCAGCAAGCCTGGAGAGCAACTCTCCCAAAGTGGAGCAGGAGGTTGGAAGATTGTAGGAAAAACCGCCAAATGTATATGTTATCTGATAGTTTTTCATATTTAGAAAACAACACAGAGGTCTATTTGACAAATCTGATGAATGTTGTGGAGAAAACAGGAATCAATGCAAATAGTAGGCAAAGAAAAAATTAGGCAATTGTTGACCCTGGGGAAATAAAATACTATTTTAAAGTGACACATAAATGTAACATATTGTCTTGCCACTGGATGATATTGATCAACCTATAATGATAAAAACACAGAAGTTCCTTCTATAAAAAATATATGATTTACTTATATGAGGGCAATAAGGGACATGGGAACATGGATGGGTTACGTGGCAGTCATTAGGGCTATTCATAAATACTCCAGGGCATCTCCTGGCACGCCCATGGTAGGATTGCACTTCCTGGCCTCCTTTCAAGTCAAGTGTGGCCACATGATTTGTTTTGATCAGTAAAACATGAGGGAAACTGACCAATGCCATAATTGGGCAGAAGCTTTGAGAGCCAAGATGCAATCCCCCTATCATCTCCCCATTTGGCAGAGATCTTAGAATCAGGTGTTGTGATGGAGCCTCAACTGGCTTGAAGGACCGAAAGGAGCCAGAGGCTCCTTGCCCACTTGGGCTGAACATGTAGCATGAGCAAAAATAAACATTTGTTGTGTGAAGTCACTGGAAATCAGGAGTGTCAGCCAAGCCTGACTGATAAGACAGCCAGATTCTCATCTACCATCACAAGAGGTCAACAGACGATACCTAAAATAATGAATCAAGTAATAGCAATATGAACATATATAATAAAAAATATGAAGGTAAATACCAAAAGCATTAGCTAAAACAGTTAAAAAGTGGTTGCTCTAGGGTACCTGGGTGGCTCAGCGGTTGAACCTTTGGCTCAGGGTTCTGGGATCGAGTCCCACATCAGGTTTCCTGTGGAGAGCCTGCTTCTCCCTCTGCCTATATCTCTGCCTCTCTCTTTTTCTGTGTCTCTCATGAATAAATAAAATATTTTTTTAAGTGGTTGCTCCAGAGGAACAGGCTTGAGAGGGAGCAATGCTGGCCTGTTTTTGTTCTCTGTTGAAATAAGCCTGATTTTTAAAAATTATTTGTACTACCACATTGATAAAATTTACTTTAAACCATTATATACATATATATTTACATATATACATATATACATACATTATACACATGTGTATATATATATACATATATTCATTCTAGTGGGGATCCAGTATAAGGAACAAGATACAGGGCAAGGCTGTAATCTGAAATTTCCTCGTAGTACTCAGGACTCCTAGTGAAGAAAACATTGTTTTTAATAGAGAAACTCAATTACCACGTGACCCTTCAGTCATGTTCCTCTAGATTAAACCCTAACTCTAATCATTTTGTAGGACTTTCACCTCCAGAATCGTAATTTCAAAAGCACTAATGATAAAGCAAAAGAAATAGATGAATGAAGAGTTGGGGTTCTTGGTTGTTTTTGGGTTTTGGGGGTGTTTTTTGAAGAGTTTTTATACTTAGTGATCAGGAATACTCAGAATCGGTCTGTTAGAAGGACTGAGAAATGGTATTCTAAAACCATCATGCTAAATTCCAAAAAGGGTTCATTTCTCCGAGGGCCAAGTAGAAAGAGGCTCCTCAGGGGCAACTCGGTGACAATAGGATACCTGTCCAAATAGACCTTGGCACCTCCTTCCAGAGATTTTTCTTCCTTTGAGAGCTTCTCTGCTTATGTCTGCAGGACTCTGTGCTGTGCTTCTTTAAATGAGCAATACCCTCCACCTTGATAATTATCAAGAGAGAGCAGCCCAGGAAGGGTTCATCCAACTCACAGCAAAGACAGAGATGAAGCCACATGAATCATGGCCAGCCACATCATCAACCAGAAGAGTACCGGGAGGGATCCCTGGGTGGTGCAGCGGTTTGGCACCTGCCTTTGGCCCGGGGCGCAATCCTGGAGACCTGGGATCGAATCCCACGTTGGGCTCCCAGTGCATGGAGCCTGCTTCTCCCTCTGCCTGTGTCTCTGCCTCTCTCTGTGTGTGTGTGTGACTATCATAAATAAATTAAAAAAAAAAAAAAGAGTACCAGGAGAGAGGACCTCCAGCGAACGCCGCATGTCCATGTGTGCCACCACATTGATCCAGCCCAGGCTCCCTGTTCTAGTGTGGCAACCATTTGGAAGATGGTGTGTTACCAATAAGAACAGTGCTTATGGCTTTAGCCCAGAGGATAATGCTACATATCCCTGGGTCAGGGTGTACCATGAGCAACAGTCCGGACCATCATGCCCAATGCATTCTCAAACAGCTCCATCTTTGGCCGCTCTTGCAAGCCCACTCATTTAATCTTGACTGCTTGTGAAGCAGAATCACATACATGAGCCTAACTGCTCCTTTACATCTGAATTGGATGTGAGGTGTTCACACTTACTTTTAAATCCAGACCTCTTTATGTTCCGGGACATGACAATATTTCAAAGGGAGTAATGAAATCAAACTATAAATTTCTAATGGGGGAGTAGGTGCAAAACTATCCAGCTTTGCTATCCTTCCTTCCGAATCTTTTCTCCAGACCAAATCTTCTCTCCTTTCCCTAAGCCAAAGATGTATCACATACATTTCAGACTACGCAGGGCTCTAGCTCCAAGCCATACAGAGTGCTCTAACCTTTGACTCACAAGGTCCCTAGGACTTTCACTTTTAAAACTTTGTCTTGAAAAAAAACAAAACAAAACAAAATAAAATAAAACTTTGTCTTGGGCAGCCCTGGTGGCTCAGCAGTTTAGCACTGCCTACAGCCCAGGGCCTGATCCTGGAGACCCGGGATCAAATCCCATGTCAGGCTCCCTGCGTGGAGCCTGCTTCTCCCTCTGCCTGTGTCTCTGCCTCTCTCTCTCTCTCTACTCTCTGTGTATTCTCATGAATAAATAAATAAATAAAATCTTTTAAAAAATAAAAATAAAATAAAACTTTGTCTTCCGGGCAGCCCCAGTGGCTCAGCGGTTTAGTGCTGTCTTCAGCCCGGGGTGTGATCCTGGAGACCCGGGATCGAGTCCCGCGTTGGACTCCCTGCGTGGAGCCTGCTTCTCCCTCTGCCTATGTTTCTGCCTCTCTCTCTCTGTGTGCCTCTTATGAATAAATAAAATCTTAAAAAAACACTTTGTCTTTCATGTCCTGCTACCCTAAACAAAAGTTCTAGGAGTGTAGACAGAATTGTTACCACTGATCAACCATCTTGAATTCAAGGGACACCCAAATCATCTTCAGAAAGCTACAAATCTCCACTCTTAAAAATCTGACCCACACCTACCTTCCAATCTTGTCTCCAGTAGCTTCCTGCCAATATGCATGTCACACTCCACTCCACTACATTGCTTGTGATTCCCCAAGCAAACTGTGTACTTCCCTGCCCTTGACCTCTGCTCATGCCAGTGCCCTGACCTGGAATTTTATAGCAGCTCTTAGTGTTATGGTTATTTACTGATGTGTCTTCCTCTCTTCCCAGACTGTGAGACAATCCGAGAGCAGGGACTGTGCCTGTCTCATCTGTGCATTCCCAGCACTTGCCATAGGTCTTAGGCAACAAAAGGTACTCAGTGAATACATGCCAAAGAAATCTTAACAGGTACCCTGAACCATTTACTGAGTTCTTTTTTTTTTTAAGATTTTGTTTATTTACTTGTGAGAGACATGCAGTGAGAGGCAGAGACATAGGCAGAGGGAGAAGCACACTCTGTCCGGGCAGCCTGATGCAGGACTCAATCTCAGGATCATGACTTAAGGAATACAGGATCATGAGCCGAAGGCAGACACTCAACCACTGAGCCACCCAAGTGCTCCAATTTGCCCATTTCTTAAAGTGACAAATGTACCAACTGAAGCATACTAGTACACACGATGCTTCAAAAATGGTCAACATCAAGGCTTGTATACCCCATGTAGGAGATAAATAGTATAAACAAACAGGGGTACTCCCAGATCCCCCCTCCTTTTTAAAAAAAGAAGAAAGAAAAAAAGAAAAACCTTCCTTCTCAAAATACTATTTCAGTGTGGCTAGAAGGCATGAGGAGCTCCCAGAAGTCTTGCAATTCTAGAACAAAGGTACAATGTATGTTTCTGGGCCCTCTATGTGTAGTGAACAGGAGCAAATGTCTACTCTAGATAGTATTTGTTTCTCACCTGGGCATTGAGAAATCGGAAATGTGGCAAGAGAACACAGCCATGGTTCTTAATGAATGGATCTGTGATGCTCATTAGTTGAAACAAATGCCAAATAAGAGGAAACAAAGTATACTCTCCCCCCCTCAACACAAAAGGGTGTCCAGGAGTCCAGGGGGTCCAGGACAGCACTGAAGGGTGGCCTGGGGGTGAAGTAAAAGACCAAGCACAAACACTGATTACACCCATAGGGATGAAATGCCACAACAGTTCCTCCAAAGCCCCATTGATGGGTTGGAGGGCTTAAGCACTGCAGACTTCAGTAGGAACGTTTAAATTAGATATGCTGTGGATAATATACAAATGACAGAGTGCTATTTCCTGCATAGATTGAATGCCATTCTACTCTAGCCTTCATCGGTCTCCTGATATGTACCCTTAGACATAATTTTTACCCACAAGTCTGTTGTCCTAGAAGAAGAATGACACCTCCAAGCCTATACAGAAAGGAGTGGGAGGCAGGGTTAGAGAAAGAAGTGTGGGAGAGAGGGCCAGCAGGCTGACAGCAGTCAACAGTGATTTGTGTAATGGCACTTGTCTGGCTTTCCTAAGGACCTTGAAGTAAACCCAGCTGCCAGCTGCCAGAAGCAGGAGCAATTCAAGTCCATTTGCCAGAAGGGCAAGGACAAATTCTGTGGGTAAAGAAAGAAACATCACCTTTGGGTCCTAAAGAGGGACCAGGGCACAGTGGATATTAGCAAAACAAAACAGAGACAACTATTTTAAAAAGACACATGATGGTGCCTCTCTAATAATCACAGTATCCTGTGCTGAAGGCAGAAGGTATTTAGAAAATAATCAATAATCTGCCCTAACAGCTCTTGGGGAAAATGGTGGTAACCCTTTGGTCGCCTTCTCCTCAGCCATGTGCCAATGACACACGACAGCTCTGAATTTCTCCCAGTGACAATTTACTCTGGAGAGTCTATTCCACACTGGACCTCAGAGGAAAGAGAAAACTGTAAAAAAGCTAGAACAGCTAGATTTTGCTAATAAATCTGGACAGTTAGCTGTTTGTTACCACATAGCATCTTATTTCATAGGAGGCTGGCAAATCCTGGGTGGCCTCTTTGGCTAATGCTTCCTCAAGAGAGAAGGCAGGAACTGCAGGTGGGTTAAAACCCAAGTGAAATACAAGATGTCCACACAGCTTTCCACAGAGGTGTCACTGGACTATGGGAGAAAGCAGACTATTTCCCACATTTTTACAGCAGAACTTGTATAGTGATAGCCAGGACTCCAAAGACTTAAATCCAAGGAGAGCAGGAGAAGTAGAATGAGCATGGATCAAACAGACTCAGAACATAGAGGACCACAGAGTCATCCCCAATAGGGCCTACTAGCCAAGTTACAGTGATCTAAAAAAAAAAAAAAGACAAACCAAAGCTAGCTATTTCAGAACACAATCTGATTAGGAGAGACCCTGCAGCAGTGGCAACACCAATCATTAAGTGGGTGATGGCACCATGTTTCCATGAGGTTTTATTTGGATTAGACCCTAGTTGGTAGCCAGCCAGCCAGAGCCCAGCACCCCCAGGAAAGGCCCAGCCAAGCCTAAGGTGGATGCCTTCACTGGGTTCCTGGAGCATACCCTAGCTTCACCCAAACATCTAGAATGTCAAGAGGAAGGCTACAGGATTACAAGCCCCCATGGGATTCAGGGGCTCTTCCCAGGGGCACTTAATACTTGAGGTATCAGATTAATTCCAGATGTCATCTACCCATTGGGAGGGTGGTTTCTACCCTGCCAACCCTTAGTTCTTAATGCTTCAAGCACTGGGAGTCGCCAAGTCTTCTGGGGCAACCACAATCTGACGACCTGGTGGCAGGACTGGAATGCAGGGTCTGGCTTACCACTGTGCTCTGCCAAGACGCTCACCATTGCGTGCTGTGGGGTACCCAGTGCCGCGTGAGGGAATGGAATTCAGCCTGATTCAATGACCTGGAGCATTAGTTCACATTATATCAATATCTAAATGTGACCAGTAGATGAAAAATCTAGCATTAACATTTCAGTGTCAGTGGCCTCAGAGAAATCTTCAACATATGTACCAGATGGATTCACTCTTTTAGATTTAGTTCCCTTCTCTCAGCAAACTCCTGCAACACCAAAGGAATAATTATTGCTCAGTGGAATACTGCAGAGCGCTAGCCAAAAAACTAAAGTCACATCAATTTAAACCAGCAAATGTGAATTTTTGGAAGAGAAAAGTATTCTCTTTCCAGAGGCAATTATTTGTCTCCTCAGAAATGTTTGCCAATATAAAATCCCCCTCCCCCACTGTGGAAGTCAAAAAATGAGAATTGCAGCAGTGTATCAGCTTGGAAGGGGCTGGAAGGTGCTGGGCAGAGGGGCAGAGATGGCTTTGCATGGAGCCTCGTGTGTTGCTAGACGGTGGACAACCTAAATCTAAAACTCGTGTGCAGCTGAAGGCACACTCCCACCGGAAAGGCAGCAAATGGCAGGATGATTACCTTTTTTTTCCCCATATGCCCTGCCTGAGGGTTACAAAGCACTTTTATGTTCACTCTCCAACCAGAGCCACCCAACGGCTCTGCAAGGTAGGTGGCGCAAGGACTGTTAGGTCCATTTTACAGATGAAGAAACTGAGATGTGTGTTCCACTGGACTTCACAGCAGGCCTGATTCTGTCTCACAACCAGGCACCATCCAGTGGAGCGGATGCATTTCACTCCAACACCAGCCTCCTTACCTCAACCATACCACCCACTGCTCTCAATTCAGCGAGGAAAACAGTCTATATCTTAGATTTGGAGGCAGCTGTGTTCAAAGCCCTTCACATCCACATCCAACCACCTCCTGCTGCAGGCTGCCAGCTGGTCTCGTTGAATTGTCATTAGGCACTACAGAAAGCACCCTCACTACGGACCTTCCATAAGTAAGTCAATGAATGTGTCCCTTGCTACTAAAGAGTTTGCTTAAAATAGTTCCCTTTGATTCCCTTTTAAAGCAGTAATGGCCCCACTGCTACTATTTCCCCATACCCCAAAGAGCCACCAAGGAACTGACAGCCACCTATTATCTCTAAGAGCCGTGAATCATCCCCACCCCCACATGGACATTTAGAACATCTGTCAACAGTTTTACTGTTAGACTGGGGTAACCAGGTCCCTGCCCTAGGTGTCACACTTTACAAGGCCTTCCTCTGGCCCTGCTCTAGCCACACCACTCCCCATAGAGCAAGGAGTCTATGGGGCCAAGGGACTTGCCTACTCAAACTCTATGCTTCCCTCTTCTATAGTAAACTCGGAATATGCAATACCTTGAACTCCCTATCCATATGTCCAAGCCTGTATTCGTGGCCGGTGCCATCCTCTTCCCTAGCTATGTCTTCTTAAGGATGGGCATAACCCTAAGCCTAAAGGGTTGGGTGGCCATGGGACAGCTGCTGCCCTTCAACCTGGTAATACATTCAGATACATTCCACCTTGCTCAGCACTGGTCACTATCAAAGACTAAGATACAGAATTCAAGCAAGCTGGAGAAGAGATACTAGATTCTTTTTTAAAAAAGATTTTATTTATTTATGAGAGACACACAGAGAGAGAGAGAGAGAGAGAGAGAGAGAGGCAGAGACAAAGGCAGAGGGAAAAGCAGGCTCCATGCAGGAAGCCCGACGAAGCCCGACGTGGGACTCTATCCCAGGTTTCCAGGATCATGCCCTTGGCTGAAGGCGGCCCTAAACCGCTGAGCCACCTGGGCTGCCAGAGATACTAGATTTTTAATGACAACATACCGTCTACCAAGTAGTCCCACATACTCCCTGGCCTGAGAGGGAAGGCAGGCCACTAGGCAAGCAGACCTGACCCATCCATATATAACTGAGAGGCCATAAAGCCCCAGCCTCAGGCCCTGGTCCACTCCCTTGTTTGGGACAATCAATATCCAAGTTACCACACCCACATGAGCAAACCTGGAGGAGTTTTTGTTTTGTTTTTGTTTTGCCTTTTATCATGGTAAAGAGAAGGGTAAAAATAAAAATAGACACAAACCCATGGAAATATTGTTTAATTGGAAGATTCAACTGGGGGCACAAACTACCAAGTGCATTCCTGAGGTACAGTTTTCCAAATTTTTTCAACATGAACTCATTTAAGTCTAGTGGTAATGTGGGCCCATATAAAGCAAATGAAAACCAAACTTCCTATGGAGTATGAAATGGGGGTTGGCTTTGCAGAGCCCTGTTTCCTTGGGACCCACTGACTGATATACACAGGGGCCAGGGCAGCTCCAAGAAACCTCTAGTGCTCCAAAGTGCCCCCTTTGGAAATCACCAATGAACCACACACCACTTACAAAGGTCAGATTTTCTTTCTAATGTTCCTGGTTCAGCATTCAGATACAAGAGAAGTCAAAAAAAAAAAAAAAAAAGGTCAAGTGAAGGAAGGAAGTCATGGCACAGCAGTCTGAGGAGTGGGTCACAGATGTTGAAATGATACATGCAAGTGAAGCCTCACCATTGCTTGAGAATACAGAAAACGGAGTCTGAGTCCTAATTCTGCAGCTAACTCACTGTGTGACCCTAGAGAAGGTCCTTGCCTTTTCTGGGCCTCAGACAAAAGATCCAGATGGCCTCTGTCCAGCTTTGATGATCCGAGATTTTATGATATTTCAGGATTCCACATTTAAGTGAAGATTCATGGTTGTATCATCCATCACAGATAGATGCTAGAGGAAAAATAAAGAAAGGAAACCTTTATGTTGTTCTGCTGGCACAGTTCTGTGCTTTCGTTCAGAAACTCAAAGCATTTTAATGGTTTATTCCATTGGACACGTAGCAGAAAAACAAAAAGGAAATTAATCTTGAAGAAATCGTATGTCTGCAATCTTTGAATATCTCTTACTCAGTAAGGTTCCAGCTACTTCTGTGCATTGCCAGTCTTCATTGACATCTAGATAGAGAATAATGCTTGACTTTTGGTGGAGAGGAAGGTGGTCTTTAGGGTGTAAGGCTGAGGAGGCAGAGAGACTGTCAGAAAGCATTTGCACTGGCCTACACCAGAGATGATGAGGACCTGAACCAAAGTCATGTCAGTGGAGGTGGAAAAGAGAGGACAGATCCAGGCGGCATTCCAGAAGACACACTGACAGGGCCGGGTGCTGGAGTTGAGGAGGAGAAAGGGGAAAATGAAGGCAAAGTGTCTTGACTGGGTGATGACAGACAAGACAGTGCCATTATTTAAGCAATGACTGGGAAGGAAACAGAGATTTGAGAGGCAGGCTGATGAATTCAAGGTTGGAATGTTGACTCCGGAGTGCCTGTGGACCATCAGGTGGAAACGTCTAGCCCACAGGTGGGCATACTGGTCGCAAATCCCATAGGCCCAGGCAGGATCCAATGCAATCATGAGATTAATCTGGAAGTTTTCAGCACATGGGGATCCCGCCTCCTTGCATTTCTGCCACATTGCCTCATTTATTCACTAAAATATTTAGAGCCTCTGCTTCCTCTGCTAGGCAAGGAACTACATAGATGAAGAACAGACATGGTCTCTGTCCTCATATAGCTTATCAGGGGGAGACAACAGAAACAAAGATACAGATATCATTTTAAATGGTAGCAAATATCATGAAGGAATCCAATGGGTACAGGATCAAGAATACCAGAGGGAGGAAAGGGGGACCTCTTGAATAGGCCTTTAAACCAAGACTGGAAGGGCATTCCTGGACAAGAAACAGAAGATGCAAAGACCTAGAAGCCGGGAGAGTCTAGCTGCCAAGCTGGGAAACCTAGTAACAGGGGTTTGGTGGGATGCCTAGACTATCTGCCGTGGCTGTTACTGATATTTAAATGATAGTATTAAAATGCTCCAATAAGGCATGATTAGAAAATTATACCAAAGACAAAACACTTGATGCCTATGAAATGTTGTTTAACAATTTTTTTGTTGTCACTGATGGGACTGGATAGTGATGGTTACATGAGTCAGATGGAATATTAACTTGAACAGAGCTTAAATGAAATTGCCACAGAGCTCTGTCTTCCATTACTAATAGCTCTGATTGCCTCAAATCTTGCCAGCACACTCTAGTCACACTCTGGGCAAAGTCACCATTCTGTAGGATTTCAGTCAAACACTGTTACTCAGGAAGCAATACTTAAAATAACATTCCTTTTAATGATTAAATAGAGGGTTGGCACAAACTGCAAAACAGAAAAAAAAATTCTATGTAGCCATTGGGGAAAGGATAAGTAGGTTGTGTTTTGCAATTCCTTCCTGGTGGGTTTGCAATTATTCCACAGCATGACAGCTAAAATGCCTAAGAAATCACTTACCTGAATCTCAATAATAATTAGTTCTCTATCCTTTGTATGTTCACTATGAGTTCTGTTGACCTCGCCACATGCAAAGACTGAGTTTACCCATTTACAGTCCTGAGTCTTTATCCCTTGCAGGCAAACAAAAGTGTGCTGGGGGTTGAACAATCCCTGGCCAGCAGTGTGTATTTTAACTAGGATATTTAAGATGCATCAGTTGAATAATTAATGTATAAATCTTAGCCGGCTGGGTAAGGAAAATGAAAACAAGCTTTATTTGTTATAGACAGAGATTTAGCTGCGTTAAAGTCTCTCTGCTTTTAAGATGAGCCTCTAAGTCAAAAAAGGCAAAAGACAGACATACCAGTCTTTGTAGTGCGATTAAAGAGGAAATTAACAAATTGTGCTAATTTGTTGCACTGGTAATTTGTCTGAAAATTGTGGTGTTGCAGTATTACAATTTGGGTGTGGGACAGCATGCAAATGAAGAACTCACCAGCATTCACCAACTATTCGCTTATTCCCGTGTTTGTAAAACTATTCCGAAATGTGTAGCCTGCCTATGGTAAGCTATAATTAAGGCTATTTTTTATAATTAAGGACTATTTTTTTAAATTAACATTTTAAAATCCACTGGCAGCCCCCATGTCCTTTGTCTCACCCCTGCAGGACTGACAGGGTGGGCCGTTCAGAAAGGGCAGCCCATCTCCCTATAGCCCTCAGCAAATGAGCCAGGTGTGATTTTGGCAAAGGACTAAAAGTTCTCCAGCTTGCCCGTGGTGTGTGCATCACTAGGGGGCTCTCAGCCCCATCAGAGTTCCTGGAGCACAGCGGGCCTCTGGTCTAATACTGGCAGGAAAGCTATTGCATCTGCAGAGGCCGAGGAGACAACTGTTCAACTCTATTCACTTTGCTTCCCTGCCACTTCCCCAAATGTTTAAATGGCTCAACAGAGCGTAGACTGTCGTCAACACCCCCAGCTCTGGTGAGCCAGCAAGGGAGAGGATTTGACTACTTGTAGTTTGACTTTGACTTTGGGGCTTTCCACAGGTTCAGCTCAAATGTAGTGCTGAGAGTATATGTCTTTTCCTCAAGTCAAACATGGCAAATGCCAAAGGCCACAAAATTCTTATCTATGCTTTAGAACTTGCGACTGATAGATGAACCATACGTTTTTACCATCTCAACCCTCATTTTATACACAGGGAAACTGAGGCTCTGAAAGATTAGATGACTTGTCTAAGAGCACTGGCTAAAAACCAAGAGTTTGGGCCCCTGCCCCACCCCCTCCCCGGCAGGGCTCTTTCAAACACATCACCTCCTAAAGTTGGCCTGCTAGAAAATAAATGTCCAAGTAGCAAGTTGTATGGAGTAATTTAATGTTATAAAGAGACACCTATGAGGTTACAATAAGCATAAACTCCAAGGCTTCTATAGAACAGCCTGAGTATTGAGCTGCTCTGCTTCCCTGTGAGGTCAGATCAAAGCTTACCAACCTGCGGGGACACTGTGGCCCAAGCAGGATTTGGCTAGCTTAGACTTAGGGACTACGCCCCTGTTGTTCCTTTTATCTGTTAGCCTCGATTCTGACATATCCTCCTGTGATTTGCTCATGTCCTAACACTCCGTGGCTTTCTGCTTTGGCTTGGTCAGAGATCCTCTTTTCCCCTTCTTCCCAACTTTCATCCCAACCATCCTTCCTGCCCTAGAATCTTCCACCTATACCTGTCATCTCAGAATTTGAAGCCCAGGTCACCACAGGCCCGCTTTCTTGATCCACCAGTTCCTATAGAGGAGGACCAGGGGCAGGGAGTGAGGTGGGGCAGGCAAAAGGATTTAAACACTCATTTTTCCAAAATATCTACTAGAAGGTTCACTCAACCATTGCTTGGCATCACTATATGCAATTAAAAGTGATCATCGTGGGATCCCTGGGTGGCACAGCGGTTTGGCGCCTGCCTTTGGCCCAGGGCGCGATCCTGGAGACCCAGGATCGAATCCCACGTCGGACTCCCGGTGCATGGAGCCTGCTTCTCCCTCTGCCTGTGTCTCTGCCTCTCTCTCTCTCTGTGTGACTATCATAAATAATAAATAAAAATTTAAAAAAGTGATCATCGTAAGCTAACCCAGGGCCTTGCAAGATCATGAAAGTTTTGCTGAATAAAAAGATGAAAGTAAGCCACTCCCACAATTAGGGCTGAGTCCATTTTCTTATATTCTTGGATTTTCTTTTTTTTTAAGAACTTTTTTTTAAAAGATTTTATTTATTTATTCGAGAGAGAGAGACAGAGAGAGGCAGAGACACAGGCAGAGGGAGAAGCAGGCTCCATGAGGGGAGCCTGACGTGCGACTCCATCCTGGGTCTCCAGGATCAGGCCCTGGGCAGAAGGCGGCGCTAAACCGCTGAGCCACCCGGGCTGCCCTATTCTTGGATTTTCAAAGTTGTTAATCTCTATATAGTTTATAGCAACCTTTTCCCAGCTATAATATTTGATAGATATGAAATTATAGTTATTTGGGAGCAACTGTCTTGATGTTTTTAAAAGAGCCAGGAGGGGCACCTGGATGGCTCAGCCCTTGAGTGCCTTTGGCTCAGGTCCTGATCCCTGGGTCCTGGGATTGGGTCCCTGCAGGGAGCCTGCTCCTCCCTCTTCTATGTCTCTGCCTCTCTCTGTGTGTGTCTCCCATGAATAAATAAATAAAATCTTTGAAAAAATTATAAAAGAGCCAGGAAGTAGGGCGCCTGGCTGGCACAGACAGTAGAACATGCAACTCTTGATCTCAGGGTCATGAGTTCAAGCTCCACGTTGGGCATAGACCTTACTCAAAAATAAACAAATAAAAATAAAAGAGCCAGGAAGTCACCTAAATTATCATAAAGATAATTTTTCATCAAACAGCATAGGTGAACATCTTCCATTTAGAGAAATAACCTCTGTGTATAGAAAGTTAGCTAGTAAATTTGGCCTCCTTTTAGCAAATCCGTGTTACTAGTAATTGTCAATAAAATAAATACATAAAAATATAATTCAGTTCCAACTATTGCTAAATTTGTGATAATTCAATCATGAGCTGGCATACTTTACCTTTCCTCTATTTAAAAAACAGCAACAACAGGTTTCTGAGTAAATTAAGAGTATAAACATGAGCTCTTAGGGGATGTTTAACCCAGTTCAGAGAACAACCTGTTTCCAAGCACTCTGACAACATTCATTTGCATAGAAATAATTAGTGTGCTAATTTCAAATGATCTTTACCAACTCATTGTAGCGTACTCTAGCAAGACCTCTACTTGACAATATTGTTAGCTGTTTATAATAGTATTTCTGCTTGCAAATAATAAAAATCAATCATTTTAAAGTAACCTGTAACTCAGAATTGTCGTGACATCAGAATGCCCACACTTCCCTCCCCCTCCCCCCACCCCCGCCTGCCCCCTCTGCTGTCAGCCTGTGTGAGAGAGGCCTTAACTGCACCACACAGACACTTTTCAGCATCCACTGAATCGTCATTAAAGAGCACTGGAGCACTTAGAATAAAAATGTCTATAAATGACCCACGCAGTAAGACCTGAAGCAGTCTGCCTAGTTATTAGGGGTATATAAACCAAGCCTCCACTTAGGAATCAAAATGCCTAGGGCTTTAAGAGATTTTAAAGAAAAGGAAATAATCATGTACCTGTATTGCTTTTACAATTTAAAAATATCTAAGTAATGTAAAAATTATCAGAAAAAGGGTAAAGAAGTATCCTCCAGAGCCTGGGTGGCTCAGTCAGTTAAATGTCCAACTCTTGGTTTGGGCTCATTGGGCTCTGTGTGCAGCCGGCTTCAGATTCTCTCTTCCTTTCCCTCTCCCTCTGCCCCTCCTGCTCATTGTCTCTCTCTCTAATAAATAAATGAATATTTTTTTTAAAAAAAAAGAAGAGTCCTAGTAATTCAAACATTATGTGAGCCATGAAAGAGACCTCAGAGGTCATCTAGGGTGACTCTACCCCTGGCAACAAAACTCTCAGCAGAAGTCCAGAAACCTAGCTTCTGCAGAAAGACCCCAAGTCTTATACCTTCCCCTCGCCTAAAACTCTTCTCATTATTCAACAGCTTGAGAGATTAGACAGTCTTTCCTTACACTAGGTCAAAATCTGCCTCCCTGTAATTCCCACACATTGGTCTAAGTTTCCCAGGGGAGGGAAACTAATGCTTTTATGGTTCTTTACATGGTATTTTTCACACACATGTTCTCACTGATCTTCCCAGTAACTCTCTGAGGCAGATATTCCTAGTACCTTTGCTTTACAGATGAAGACCTGGAGGCTGAGAGGCTTGGTTATTCCTCAGGATTAAGTCCACACTCACTGCAACAGGTTCTTATCAATCATCCCCTCTGATCCCAGCCAGATGATCATGCCCACCTCCAAGAAATCACAAGGTTTGAGCCTGTCAACTAAGAGAGAAAGTAAAAGACATGAAATCTGTGTTGTAATATTATTTCATGCTCGATATTATATATAGTTAGACTTCAGGGAGCACAATTCAGCCAATGGAACATCTTAATCATCCATTCAATAAATATTTACTGAGCACTTATTATATAGCTGAAAAAACAGCCACAATCTGTCCTTGGAGAACTCACATCCTAGAAGGGGAGACAGACACATAAACAAAAGAGTTACAATATAACACTGTGTGATGTACAGAAGAATCCCAGAGCTGGATGTATTTCATTGTGCTGGAAAAAGTCTTTCCAGAGTAGGGGACACCCGGACAGGGTTTTGAGGAACAAAGGCAGACAGGTAGGCAAAGGAGTTGGAACAGAGGGAACATGTTCAATACCCAGAGTATTGCAGGAGCCTCACAAACGATGGGGGTAGGAGAGTAAGGAGAAAGTAAGGACAACAATATGCCAGGCTAAGGCACCTGAACCATGTGCCCTTTAGGAAAATGAGGTACCACCAGGGAGACTAAATCTTTTCCTGTTCTTCTCTTGTCATTGTTCATTGTTGTCTTTGTTTTTGTATGTTATTTGCAGTGAAGTGGCATAGCTAAATTTTCAGTTTGGAAAATTTTGGTGACACTTTGTGTCAGTGGTCAGAATGGAGGCGTGATGAGAAACTAGACACAGAAAGACCAGGCTGAAGGTCACTGAAATAGTTTAAATGAGAGATGATAAAAGCTTGAGCAAAGAATCAGCATGTAGATAAAAACAGATTATACTTGTGAATGTTTGGCTTTAGGGAGAAAGAGAGAGGAGAATGACCGCTGGATTCTGTCCTAAGAACCTCTGATGGTTGGTGCTGCAATCAACTGAAAATATGAGGAGGTGGAGCAAGTCTGGGGGCAGGTGAGACAGGAAAAGTTCAGTTTAGATGCTGATTTTGAAAAGTCTAAGAAGTAGCGATATCCTGCAGATAGGTAGATGAATGAGTCTGAAGTTCTCAAGATATTCCAGGACTGGAAATATATATATATTTGGGAGTTATAAGTGGGTAAATGATAGTTTAAGTCTTGGACGACATAAAAATAACCAAGGCAGAAAGGATACACTGATTGAAAATGAGGATGGTCAAGAAAGGGGCAGGACATTCAAGGGGCAAGTAAAAATAACCTAAGATCCAATGATCAGAGATAAGAGGAGAGTAAGAGATTGGGAAAGTCAAAAGAGGACAGAGATCAAGAAATCGAAAGAGAAAACAGATGCAAAATGTTACAAAAGTAACAAAGAACTTGGCAATGAATCAACTCTTCCTTATCCCATTTCTCTTACATGTAGCTCTGATGCCAAGTTTCAAGTTTGGATCATTAGAGAAATAATGGTATAATGAACAGAATCAAGAACACAGGAAGAATAAATAGCTTGGGAGGAAAGCTGATGATTTTCAGTTGGGATATACTAATTTGGAGATGCAACCAGGACCTTAAGTGCCTAGTAAGGAGACGGAAATCTTGGACAATCTCAAGAGAAAGATCAGGGTTGGAAGTAAATATTTGGAAATTATCTGTATGAAGATATTAGTGGAATCCATTCATTCCCATGGAAGAGAATAAAGAAGAGGGGAAAAAAAAGATATGTGAATGGCTAATAAACATAGGAAAACATGTTCAATGTTGAGTCATTAGGGAAATGCAAACTAAACACCATGGGATACCACTCTACCCCCACTACAATGGCTGTACCCAAAAAGACTAACAATAACAAGTGGTGGTGAGGTGGTGAGGATATGGAGAAAATGGAACCTTCCTGCATTGCTAGTGGGAATGTACAATGGTACAGCTGCTTTGAAAAAGTCAGGCGGTTTCTATGGAACACAGTTTGGCAGTTCCACAAAAAGTTAAAGATAGAACAGTCGTGTGACCCAGCAGTTCCACACCTAGGTATCCACCAAAGAGAAATGAAAGCATGTGTCCAAACAAAAACTTGTACACAAATGTTCACAGTAGCATTATTTATAATGACGAAAAGGAAACAACCCAAGTGTCTATCAGCTGATCAACAGATAAACAATATATAGTATATCCTTACAATGGAATATTATTTAGCCATGAAAGGGAATTGGATGCTATTAAAACAATTTTTTTTTAAATTGTACACCTGGCTAGCTCAGTAGATGGAGCATGCGACTCTTGATCTCAGGGATTGAGTTCAAGCCCCATGGTGGGTGCAGAATTGCTTAAAAATAAAATCTTATTTTTTAAATTGTTCTTTGTGAAAGACATTGGTAAGTGAATGAAAAAAGAAGCCACAGTCTGGGAGAACTATTTGCAAAATACCTATCTGATAAAGGACTTGTATCTAAATTATAGGAAGAATCCTTAAAACTCACCAATAAGGAAAGAATCTAATTTAAAAATAGGCAAAGGATCTGAACAAAAACCTCACAAAGAAGACATACAGATGGCATGATGTTCCATATTATATGTCATCAGTGAATTGCATATTAAAACAACGAGATACAAGTATGCACCTATTGGAACAGCTAAAATCCAAATGACTGATGACATTGCTAGCAAGGATGTTGAGCAAAAGGGACTCTCACTCATTACTAGAGGGAATGCAAAATGGTACAGCCACTGTGGAACAATTTGGCAGTTTCTTACAAAAGAAGGCATATGGTTATCATATGATCTAACAACTGTGCTTCCCGGTATTTACCCAAAAGGGCTGAAAACTTAGGTCCACACAAAAACCTGCACCCAAATGTTTAGAGCAGCTTGATTCATAGTTGCTGAAACCTGGCAGCAAGCAAGATATCTTTCAGTACAGGAATGGATAAAATAAACTATGGTATGTACAGACAGTGGAATATCATTCATCCCTAAAAAGGAATGAGCCATAAAGTCATGAAAAGTCATGGGGGAACCTTAAACACATACCACCAAGTGCAACAAGTCAATCTGAAAAAGCTCCATACTGTAGGATTCCAGCTATGTGACATTCTAGAAAAGGCAAAACCATGGAGAGAGTGAAAAAAGGAGTGGTTGCTAGAGGCTCTGGCAAAGGAGGGAAGGACAGGGCTACAAGTCCCCTGTGCTACCTATGGAACTACTCTATAGGTACTATTCTATACAACTACCATGGTGGTAGACACATATCACACTTTTGTCAAAACCCACAGAAGTGTACAACAGAAAAAGTGAACCCTAACATCAATTCTGAACTTATCACATTACTTTATTAATATGTCACTGATACAGTATGAGTTAATAATAACATAAAAATATTGGCTTACTAATTATAACAAAGGTATCACATCAGTGCAAGATGCTAGTGGGGAAAACTATGGTCAGGAAAGTATATGCGAACCCTATACCATCTGCTCAATTTTCCATAAACCTAAAACTGGTCTAAAAAAAAAGGTCTATTACTTTGAAAACAAAACATAGAGAGACTGAAGTACTCTGTCACAGTCACATGCCACAATTGGATGAACCTTGGAAATATGTTAAGTGAGAGAAGCCAGTCACAAAGGACCACATATTGTATGACTCTGTTTATACGAAAGGTCCAGGGTAGGCACATCCATAGAGAGAGAAAACAGATTAGTGGTTACCTAGGGCTGGGGGCAGGGGACTTAAGGGGAAATGGAAAGTGAGTGCTCATGGCTATGGAGTTTCTTTAGTTTTTTTTTTTTTTTTTTTTATGTCCTAAAATGTATTGTGGCAATTGTGGCAGTGGTTGTAGACCTCTGTAAATCTACTAGAAATGACTTTAAATGGATGAATTATAAGGCATGGGGATTATAACACAAAAAAGCTTGAAAAATGCTGATAAATCTTAAAATCTCAGAATGCATGATTTCCTAAGAAACAGCAAATTGGACTCACAAAGAGGTTAGAAAACACAGGGCAAAGCATGCTGTTCAAAGCCATTTTCTCTAAAGGTTATTATAGCGCTTAGTTTTATGAGCAGGTTCTTTCTAATTGACAAGGAGACAGTAAATTCCATGCTTTAAAAGTAGTTCCCAGTATACAGAAGAAGAAAAAATCAGCTCCATTCATTTAATAAAACTACAGTTAGCCTGTCCACAAAACTTAGTGAACACACAGACACACTGAGGAAAACTGAAGATTAACATTGGTTACAAACAGAGATGCAAAAACCCTAAGTAGAATACCAGCAAGGCAAACCCAGCAGGACAAGATGACTACACCATAAGCATGAGGGGATTATTCCAGGACTGTAGTTTAGTATCAGGAAATCTAGACATATAGTTCATCACAACAGCTAGCCAGAGGAGAAAACCTGCACGAATGACTAAGAATTAATATTTTAAATTCATTTTAAAGATTTCTTCAGTGAATAATAAAAAAAAAATCTATACCAGAACAGAAAAACGGGCAAAAGTATAAAGAAAAGAAAATAGCTCAGCTTCACTAGCAATCGAGTAAATACAAATTTTAAGATAAGGCACTAATTCTTTGCAATCAGGCTGGCAAAAAAAAAAAAAATCCTCAGTGATAATCAAGAATTGAGACAAAAGGAGCAAATGGGCATATCCATCCTCTGCCTCTAAGATGAGAAGACCCATCAAAAGCTTAAAAATGTGCATACATGTAGGAACCAACAACTGCACATCCAGGAATTCATTCAAAGGAAGCAATGAAAGATTTCTGCAGAGACATGGCCACAGAATACTCATCTCTGCATTTTCTGTAGAGTATGGGAAAACAGAAATGACCTAAATGCCCAACAGTAGCAAGGTGGTCAAATAAACTGTGGCATTTCTGCACAATGAAATGCTATGCAACCACTGAAGGTGTAGAAGGATAATGAACCTAAAAGAAGGTTCAGAATATATTAAGTAAAAAAAAGAGAAACTTATGGAAGAGCATGTAGAATACAGGGAAAAGAAGACTGAATGGTTGTGATAAAAGGTTAATGGTGGTTACCCCTGAATGGTAAGAATATTCTTTTATATTATATTCTCCTTTTTGTTTTTCTGCATTTCTACATGGTCTATGATAAACATACTACTTTGCTAAAGAAGGATACAATGAAAGAGTGCCTTCTAATGTTCATAATCATTAACTCAGAAGTTCCACTTCTAGAAATTTATCCTGATGGCCACACATTCATGTAAAGATTTATGCGCAAGAACACACATTATTACAGTTGCAAAAAATAAAAAAGGAGACCAACTAAATGTCTAGCAATAGTAATTACCAAGTATGATATTGCTATAAGATGGAATACTGGGCAGCTACTAAAAATCATGAGGTAGAAGAATATTTAAATACAGAAACAATTCAGGGAAAAGGCACATTATAAAATACTAAATACAATACGCAGCTAATGTTCTAAAAAACTATGTAGAAAAAAGGCTAGAAGGAAGCGTATCAAAGTGAACATCAACTACGATTCTCTCCAAGTGGTAGAACCACAGATGGTTTGTTTATTTTCGTCTTTCTGCATTTTACACACTTTCCACATTGTGATTTTAAACTCTGGGGAAAAAAATTGAAGTTTGCATTGGAGGAGCAAGGAAGGAGAAAGAAAGGTAGAACAACGTAACAATTCTCTTCCCTGCCATTATGTTGAGAGGCACTTATGTCGGAGCACCTTGGCACCCCAAACTGAATCCAAGAATTGGTCCTCTATGAATGGGAAGGACACAGATTACAACAAATGAGAATTAATATGTTGCCTGCATTAATATGTTGTCTGTTTATATATAAACACAGAAAATGTTGGAAATCAATATATGAAGATGCTAAGAATGATTAATTCTTGTTGGTAGGAACTTGAGCAATGGCTACTCTCATGGGTGTGATTTTTCCATTTTTTTTTGTACTTTCCAAAAAAAAAAAAAAAAAAACCTAACAAGTGAAATCAACTGAGAGAGCCATAGATACTTGCACTCATTGGTTCTGGAGCAGTGGGAACACATCTGATCATCTGTCTCCGAGACTGTGGGAGAGCGCAGGCTGTTCCTGGGATGGGAGGGAACGTTTGTGGCCACTGCTTTCTTCCCTTGGCCTCTGCGGCAGAACATGGGGCACTACCAGTGAAATAGTGCAACAGTGCTAGTCTCTCCCTCCCAGGGCATTCCAGGGAACCTCTCACCCTATGCCAACAGTCCCATACATCAGGGTCATGGGCCACTACGCCTGCGAGGCCTCTGGTCACCCAGAGCCTCCAGTGAGAAGCATTCTCTCCCCTGCTGTGGCCCTCTTCCAGCTCTTGTGCCACCTGCCCCCCTGCCACTATGCTCTGAGCTCCTGGAAGGTCCAGACAGTGGTTTAGCTCAAATCTTGTTTCAGTGCCTACCATAGTACCTTGCACAGAGTAGGTATTCATTAACATTTATAAGACTTTGAAAACAAATAAAATAAAAAAATAAAATAAAATAAAGACTTTGAAAGGCAGCAGGTTTGAAATAGCATCTTGGTGCTGACGGGAGTAGAGGGACAAGGCAACCCACATGCGTTTCATTCTCACAGGAAAGCCAAGCCCAGCCCAGCCCAGCCCACCTCCTGGCAGCTTCTTCCAGTGTACAAGGCAGCAGTAGTCTCATGGGTAAGAATGCCACCTAGTGGAGCAGGACAGGCATAGGCAGCGATGAAAGCAGGTCAAAACCGAAATAAAATGGTTCAGATCTTCTTTGAAATAAAAATATACAGATCGTCACAGTAAGTGGAACAGTGGGGGCCAGATGAGCAGTCTATGTAAGGACATGGCAGCAACAAAGTCAATGTTGCATCAATATACCAACTTAACTGCATTGCAATAGGTTTCCTCTATTTTACAGTTGACACCTCTCACTGCCAAGGGCTTACATAAAACTCTACATGCCAAGGTTCCTGCGGATGCTATGGTACTCCCATAACTTCAAAATTATTCTACCATTTTTGGGCACCATTTCTCTTACTTAGTGGGAAGATGACAGAATTTGTTTATCATCAAAATATGTAAAGGGAGAAGTCTCCTTTGCTAAAAGTTCATATAGTGAAAGGTATGGAAAAATATCTTTTTTTTTTTTTAATTAAAACAAATTTTCCTTTAAATATTTGCTGGGCATCCCAAGCCACTGACTAGAAAGACTCAGATCGAAACTACACAGCCCTTATATTTGCCCCTTGGAGCATAAGCCAAATAGTGGCTGTCACACTGAGTGCAGGGAAATTCCTCCATTTCCTCGAACATTGGAATAAAATGAGGCCCCATTGCTCAAGCTCACATGTGACAAGTCTGAAGGCATGTATGGGTTAAATACTTCAGACTTAGTCTATGTGATGTCCCCTCTTTTAACGCAATAAACGGCAGATGGTCAGTCTGGACTTGGAGCTTCGTGGAACCACACAGACTTCATGATGCCAAGAGTACTATACACAGCTTGAGAACCCCTTTCTGAACAGGTACCCTTGGAAGGCAAGGCAAAGGATACTTTTTTTTCTTCAGTTGATCCAGGAGAAATCTTAGCCAGCATTAACAAACAGAAAGTCTGTGGAATTCAAGAGGTAACACTTCACCTGCTTTTAAATATCAATGTAATAAGAGCTCACAATCAAGTTGCATATACCTTCACAACACCTTTCATCTGAAGCTGTTGAAAGTTTCTGATTGATCTGTCTTATCTCAATTTGGGCCAAACCCACACATTCCAGCCTTGTTAATATCCTTAGAGTCTAACTCTGGCCATTCCATATTTCTCCTTCAACCCTTGTTTAAAAACCTTCAGGGCAGCCTGGGTGGCTCAGCGGTTTAGCGCTGCCTTCAGCCCAGGGTGTGATCCTGGAGACCCAGGATCGAGTCCCATGTCGGGTTCCCTGCATGGAGCCTGCTTCTCCCTCTACCTGTGTCTCTGCCTTTCTCTGTGTGTGTCTCTCATGAATGGATAGATAAAATCTTTAAAAAAAAAACCTTCAATGCCTCCAAACTGCCTATCAAAGAGAATTTAAACACCTCAGTTAGTATTCAAGGCCCTTAAACATGTGGCCCCAACCTACCTTTCCAAACATGTTTGTATGATTCTCCCATCATAAGCCTGTGCTTCCAGGGGGCACCTGGGTGGCTCAGTGGTTGAGTATCTGCCTTTGGCTCAGGTCGTGATCCTGGGGTCCTGGGATCGAGTCCCACATCAGGCTCCCCGCAGAGAGCCTGCTTCTCCCTCTGCCTGGGTCTCTGCCTCTCTCTGTGTCTCTCATGAATAAATACATAAAATCTTTAAAAAAAAAAAGTAAACCTGTCCTCCAGCCAAACTAAATTGCTCATTGTTCAAGTGTATCAATGTATATTTTTTCACCTTTCCAGCAGTGAAAAAAAAAAATCAGGTCACTCCAAAAGGTCATTAGGATCATCCCCAAGTGTTGCAGAAAGCCTACCCAGAAGAAAAGTATCTTCAGACATACCATCACACAAGATATGTATTTAAATACAGATCCATGGAAGATGAGTCAAGAATTTATACCTCTCGGTACCTGACCTGGGTTATTTTAATGCCTGTTCTGGTATTTACGGACTGGTCCACTGCTTCCCAAATGTTTTTTGAGATCTGCCATTTTACTTGTTTTAACCGGTTGGGATTGGGGGGGGGGTGTTGTTGTTGTTTTCTTTTTGTAAAACGTACCCACCCCAAACCCCAAAATGCTGAACTTCAAAAAAAAGATTGAATTCAATTAAGATGAATTTGGCTTTGAGAATTTTAGAGTGATTTTGCGAGGCATTTTGAGATCTTATGAGACACCATGGAATGTCCCAAAAAATGGAACTGAGAACCAGTGGCTTACAAAAATGTCTGCCTCTCCATGTTTTACTGTTGCTACCTACAGAATAAGAACTAGCTCCTACTCCTGCCTAAGTCTCTCGGCCTGGGTATTGTGAGAACACTGGTGCTGTATATGAAGAACTTGGTTTCCCCTGGAATGAAGGAGCCATATATAACCCAGACAAAACAATGTAGCCATGATTCCAAAATCCCCATATGATAGTCAAATTTCTAAATGGCACCAGCAAAATATGAGACACTATCACATTTGACAACTCAAAGATAGAAAGTTCTTCCAGGCTACAAAAAGGCATTTATGCTACTGAACTTACATTTGGAGACCACAATGCTTGGAAAGGTGTGTATCCAACATCCAAACAGAACCACCATCGCAAGGAACTGGACTTCAGGCTAGCTTTAGCTGCTGTGAACAAAAGGGTGCCTTCAGAAGTAGGAATGGGGAGTTCAGGACTTCGAGAAGATGGTCTCAGTTTCCACAGGGTTCTCTGTTGAAATGTTTCCTTCTGTGGAGAGATTAGAAGTGAAGCACTGGGAGAGGCTGGAAAATAAACATAAGGCTCTCTTGTCAGGAGTACATTTTGTCCCCACAAAGCTATTTTGTTTGCAATCACAATTCAGCAAATTCTTTTTGATGGAATTCTTTCATTGAAACCGTCTCAGAGACCTTGAACTTCTCCGAGCAACAGTCTGTGGAGAGTCCCAATATTAGACTATAACTGTAACTATAAATACGAGTCCTCCAAGTCACCAGAGAGCCTTAGACTGAAGGGAGGAGGACAGACCATGCAGGCCACTGCTCTCTCCAGGCTGTACAAGAAGTCTATCACAAGTAGACTGGAAAAGAGTCCAAGTCATTCCATAAGAATTACAAGAAGGAATCCAAGAATTGTAGACCTATCTTAGAGACAGAAAAGACCTCCAGAGATCATTTGCTGTAGCCTTTTGACAAAGAACAAAGTTTATGCTAATTTTATTAGGGCTGATGTTAAGAAGGTATCACTTGGTAACCTTCAATGAAAGTAATTAATGTGAAACAAACAGTGCCTGTGTATGATCTCCAATAATAAAATTAAATAATCTCTTCAGAGTCTATGACTATTTCTTGCATAGAATAAAGGTCAGCATAAATTAGTCCCTTAAATAACCTGAAGGCACTAAACGGTCCCTGCCACTGATAAAGTATTTCTTCTTCCCCAGGCTGTTGAGTAACAGCTTAGGTAAGTAGGTTACCTCCAGCCCTCAACAGAATCACAGGTGATTTTGAACTTTCAGAGGAAGAACCATCCCAAAGACCCTTGAACGAATGGACTAGCACTTGGTCTCCCCTAGGAATTTCCCTGTGTTTACAGAAGGCGATGTAGATTCAGCCAAACCCATTTTCAGAACTGATGAGATATCCCAACAGGAGGCTACCACTTTCCCAAATCCAAAGCTAGACAAAACAAAACACCCAGCACAGCCCTGGGCTTTTGAAGTCTTCACTGTCCTCCCCTCCTCAGCCATAGGAGATCAGAAGTTCCAGAACTTCTAAGACTCAGCATATGAGCTAGAAGACAAGCATGAGGGAATCCTAGCCTATCTCTGAAAGAGCTCTGCAAACAGAAGCTAAAAGGCCATCCGTCTGGGACACGGAAAAGATTACTCCACTAGATGAAATGTGGGATTAGACCTCTTCCAGCCTTGGGACTCCAGGAGCACTAAAATGAGATAAAGCAACAGGAATCATACCAATCCCTAATTAGTATGCTACACCTTGATATTTACAAATAACTTTTGTCCTATTATGATAGGTGACCTTCCCAACAGCCTTATGAAGCCAACATGGTCAGGATGATTGCAGAGACAAGGAAATCTATGCACGGAGAGGCGAGTCAGTGGTCCAGAGTCATGCAGCTGGTGCACAGTAGAGCTAAGATCCAAACACTACTTTCATGGCAATACAGGTCCCATGAAAGGAAGACAGTTTCTATGGACCTACCAGCCTCTCTGGAGAGCCTCCAGCATAACCACCTTGCAGAAGATGCAATCTAATCTTTTCTTGATACATTCTGCACTGCTGTGAGACAGATGGCCAGGGGAGTCTGTGGCATTGTGGCAGAGAGCATGGTCTTTAGCAGAGTAAATTCTACTCTCTGGGGCATTCCTCTTCTCTGGTAGATTCCTCAGCATGGAGCTCCCTGTATCCAAAAAGGGACATTGCTCCTACGATTTACTGTGAGCACCTATGCCTGAGTACTTGAACAGCAGATGGAAGACTGCCTTTTACTAGAACAATTAACATATCAAGAGGAAATCATTTTGAGGAGCAGCTCTGCTGTGGGCCTTGTAATGACAGAAGGTGGTTGTGTCTCATTCACTCGGACCCTGAAAGTGCTTAAGTTTGGACAAATACCTATTGTTGCTGTGTTTACAAAAGAGTAGCTTTCTAACCTAATTAATTTAGTACTGATTTCAATAACACCTTACTTTTTTCGCCCTAACACAGAGGTCAGGGATATGATGCAATCGTATCATAATTTCCAGTCTGGGTCGTTTTTATTTGCCTTTGAGAGTCTTCCTTCTGGGAGAGCAGTGATGGACTAATCTGAAAAGGAGTCTCCTAAGATATTGCCCTTCAACAATTTCTACAGCTCATGAGGAAGAGATTTAGGGTGAAAATACTTAGTGTGTAGGTGGACTTCTGTGAATGCGATGGAATAGCTTGTAGTAGTCTGATACTCCCACTGAGAAGAACTAGAAAAGCCAGATAAAGATCTAAAACATCTATCAGAATCGCATTAAAGAAATGAGGAGGCAACCGGACTTTGGAAAAAGAGAAGTGATGATACTCTGCGGCTACTTTTTTCCTTCAGGACATTTGCTGATTCTGGGCATGAGGGCAAATGGGTAGGGACGGGAGAAAAGGCCCAGACTGAGGCCCTCTACTATGAAGAGAGAAACCAGCAGATTTCTGGGTAGTCTCTTTGGGGTGGAGAAAAAAAATGTTAGAGGCTTGAAGAGCCAGGATTCTCATGAGAAGAAGGGAGCAAAATGGTCCAACATTTTGTCAGGTCTCCCTGGATACTTACTGAATTTTGAAACTGCATTAACCAAAAGACTAAGGAACTGACTGTCAAACTAGAATTTTATACCTAGCAAAAATGTCTTTCTAAAAATAAGGGCAAGATTTTAGGGAGAAAGTGGCAGCAGGGGCATCACAGTTTCTGCGTCTCCCTGAATCACTAACTGAAAACAGATGGAGTGCTAGAGGAGTAAAACAAAACCCCCTAAACATGGGTACCTCGCTGGCTCAATCTGTGAAGCATCTGCCTTCAGCTTAGTTCGTGAACCCAGGGTCCTGGGATCAGGTCCCATATCAGGTTCCCTGCTCAGCAGGAAATATTTTTGTTTTTTCAGCAGGAAATCTGCTTCTCCCTCTTCCTCTGCCTCTCCCCCCAGCTCATCCTCCTCTTGCACGTGCTCTCTCTCCCAAATAAAGAAGTGCATAAAATCTTTTTAAAAAAAACTCATAAACAACATCTACAACAAAACTAGATGGAAAGATATCCCAATGAAAGCCAAAATATGACCAGGTAGTATTTGCTAGGGGGAAGCAGAAGGAATAAATGGGGCATCTGAAATGCCCCCAAATAGAAGTACCACAAAAGAGTCAACATGCACTTAACCACAAAGTACAGCAGAGCATCTTGAGAGCAACAGTCATAAGAAGAAAGTGTTCTGCACACTCCAATGTATGAAAAACAACAAGGGGTCTGAGGGGCTGAGCAGCCCGTGCTCAAAGAAATCAGCTTCTACTCTGGGATGCAGTAAGCTGGAAGAAACATCATTCCCATAGTTAAGACAACAAAATAAGCCAGACTAATGTCAAATTCATAAAGTTTTTCAAATGCATTGGAGAGCTGAGGTTGCAGAGCAACAAACTTGCCCACAATCTGAGATACAGTCTCTGAGGGAGGAAAGATGTGAGCTCTCACTTATCTGGGGTAAGCTTACTGAAAACCAGTAAGAAGAGTTCAGTTTGAACCATTGATGAATTGGTGAAGGAAGAATATAAACTGGCAAGACAGAGTGAAGCCCCTGAAAGCCTTAGATATGGAGGTGGTCCCTACTCCAGGAACCCTACTGGGTGCTTTTGCTTTCAGAAAAGATCAGGAGGCTCCTGGTGGTTCAGTCGGTGAAGCGTCTGCCTTTGGCTCAGGTCATGATCCCAGAGTCCTGGGATTGAGTCCTGAGTCAGGCTCCCTGCTCAGTGGTTAATCAGCTTCTCCTTCTCCCTCTGCCCCTTCCCCCTGCTTGTGTGTGCTCACTCTCGCTCTTTCTCTCCTTCTGTCAAATAAATAAACCAAATCTTTAGAAAAGAAAAGATCAGAAGGAGCCCTAAGAAAGGGCCATTTAGATGCAGACCTTGAAGAGAAGAACATTAGCCAGGCAGGAGCGCTGAGATTTGCCATAGCTGCATTTCCCTCATCTTCTCTGGGAAGAAATGCCTTTCTCTGTGGAGGCAAAGACCACAGACTCGGCCTGGCGGCAACCCACTACACCTACAAGAAGGAAAGAAGAAAACAACTGCTCCTGGGAGGATGGCAGGAATATGTGGTGTGCCCACAACTACCCAAAGGGAGAGGCAAGAGACCTGAGAGGGCCACACCCCCCCCCAACCCAGGGACCCGGTACTGAAGACTGCAGCCCACGCAGAAGAACAGAAACTGTCTCCTCCCTGTTATGCACACCACTAAGCAAACAAGCTTGAGTAACCAGCAACAGCAGAATGGTGCTGGGAAAGGGACAGAAGAGGGAGAAGAGGAGACTCTCTGAAGCAGTGTGAAGGGAAGACCTAAAGCTCCATGTTGACAAAAGAGCCTTCTGGAAGGCCACCTCTCCCACCTAAGCAGAAGGACTCGCTACAGGAATTTGAAACCTGTGGTGTGCCGAGGGTGGGCACAGTGAGAACCACCTCAAACCCAGTCCAATTCCTCACCAGGGGAACTCAAAACCCCATCTTAAGGACCAAGCAAAAGGAAATGTCTGTCTGTTTCCAGGCACACAAACTATTACCTCAGTCTCTACTGTCCTATACAAGATCTTTGGCTTCAAACAAACAAGCAAACAAACAAACATGAAGACGCAGAGAAAGGTAAGGAAAAAAATCACCCTCCCAAGAAACAAAGCAATCATCAGAACCAGGACCTGATATGACACCAACACAGAGGCTATCAGATAAGAACTTTTAATTATGCTTAACATGTTAAAAGCTCTAATGGGAAAGGCAGATACCATGTGAGAGCAGAAGGTAACTGCAGAAGAGAAATACAAACTCTAAGAAAATACCAAACAGAAGTGCTAGAAATGAAGAACGTAGTAGTGAAGATAAATAATGTGCTCACCGCCAGCATTAACATAGCCAAGGAAGGGATCAGGGAACCTGAAGATCAGGCAACAGAAATTACTCATATTGAAATACAAAGGGAAAATTAGAAATTAAAACAGAAAAGAACACCCACAAAAATAAAAAAAAAAAAGTCTACTATGAGTATAACTATAATCCCAGAAGAAAGGAGTGGGAACTTACTCATTTTTAAAATGTTGATGAAGTCATAATAGGTGAGAAGTTCCCCAAATTAAATGACACTGAACCACAGATACAAGTTCAGAGCCCCCAACAGACCACCCCGTGGTATATCAGAGTCAAACTGCTAGGGGGGAAAAAAGCTAAGAAAATCTTGAAAGCAGCCAGAGAAAAAAAGAAACATTATGCACAGTAATAGAGAGAGAGAGAGAGACAGACAGACAGACAGACGGACAGGCGCCTGGGTGGCTCAGTGGTTGAGTGTCTGCCTTCTGCTCAGGGCATGATCCCAGGGTTCTGGGATCCAGTCCCTCATTGGGTTCCTTATAGGAATCCTGCTTCTCCCTCTGTGTCTCTCATGAATAAGTAAATAAAATCTTTAAAAAAAGAAAGAAATGAATGTAAAATAGACCTTTCTTATATTTAATTGACCTAAAAGGTAACTAGAAAGCAAAAATAGTAGCAAAATATTGCAGAGTAGCTATAATAACATCAGACAAAATTTTCAGAAGAATATTATCAGAAATAAAGAGGAACATTAGACAATAAAAAGGTCAACTTTCCAATAAAATAAAAATACGTATGCACTTAACAGAGCTTAAAAATACACTAAAAATGATACTACTAAAAGGAGAAAAAGACAAATACACCATCATAGTTGGAGACTTCCACACTATTCTCACAAATTGACAGAATATGCAGGCAGAAAATTAGTAAGACTTTAGATGACCTGGACAGCACTATCAAACAATCTGACCTATTGATGTACAGAATTCTTCCCAGCACGTTCTTTTTTCTTTTTCATTTTTTTAAGATTTTGTTTATTTATTTGAGAGAGAGAGAGAGAGAGAGAGAGAGAGAGAGAGTACAAGTGGGGGAGAAGGACAGAGGGAGAGGGAGTAACAGACTACCCAATGAGCAGGGAATCTGATGCAGGGTTAGATCCCAGGACCCCGAGATCATGACCTGAGCTGAAGGCAGATGCTTAACAGACTGAGCCTCCCATGCACCCTCAGCATTTTTTTAAGTTGCACATGGAACATTCATAAAAATAATTTTAAAAAACCTCAGTGAATTTTAAATAATAGCAATCATTAAAAATATAGTCTTAGGCCACACTGGCAATCAGTTTTTAAAAATGTAAAAGAGAGGCACCTAGGTGGCTCAGTCAGTCAAGCATCAGGCTCTTGGTTTCAGCTCAGGTCATGGTCTCAGGATCCTAAGATCGAGCCCTGCATCAGGCTCGGTGTTCAACATGGAGTTTGCTTAAGACACTGTCTCCCTCTCCCTCTGCCTCTTCCCCTTGTTCTCTCTTTAAAGTAAAAAAATGAATGAATCTTTTTTTTAAAAGGTAAAGAAGAATGTTAAGAGAATGAAAAGACTAAACAGACTGGGAAAAAATATTTGCAAATCACATATCTGAAGAAGGACTTGTATCCAAAATATATAAAGAACTCTGCAAATTAAACAATAACAATAATAAAGTATGGTACTGAAAGAGATACGGACACACAGATAGAAGACAATAGAAAACAAAGAAAGAGATCTACACAAGATGAAAACATGACACATAAAAGTAAAAGCTGATAAACTGTACCTCATCAAATCTATAGACTTTTGATCTGAAAGACCCTGCAGAGGAGGATGAATAGACAAATTATAGACTGGAAGAAAATTCTGAAAATTCTATATCCCACAAAAGACTTTTTAAAATTTTTTTATTATTATTCATGAGGGACAGAGAGAGAGAGAGAGAGAGACATAGGCAGAGGGAGAAGCAGGCTCCATGCAGGGAGCCTGATGTGGGACTCAATCCCGGGACTCCAGGATCATGCTGAAGGCAGGCGCTAGACCACTGAGCCACCCAAGTGCCCCCCACAAAGGACTTCTATCTGGATTATGTAAAGAGCTCTCAAAACTCAACATCAAAACCACAATCCCATTAGAAGATAGACAAAAGCCATGAAGAGACATTTAATGAAGAAGATACACAGAGGCAAATAAGAATATGAAAAGATATTCAACATCATTAGCCAACAAGTAAAAGCAAATTATAACCACATTGAGATACTGTTACAAGTCTATTTAAGTGAATAACATAATAAGTTGTGACAGCACCAAATTGCTAGCGAGGATGCCAGGAAAATGGATCACTATATACTGATAGTAGTTATTTAAATACTTAAAATGGATTTAGCAGATGACACAGCAATCACACTCTTGGGCATTTATTGCAGAGAAATGAAAACTTAACGTTAGTGCAGAAACCTGTATGTGAAAGTTTATACAGCAGCTTTATTAACAGTAGCCCAAAACTGGAAACTACTGAAGTGTGTGAATGGCAAATTGTCATGCATCAGTACTATGAAATACTATCCAGCGATAAAAAAAAATGGACTATTGATACATGGCAGCAACTTGAATGAACCTTCAGGGAATCATGTTGAGCGAAAAACAAAAGCCATTATCGAAAGGTTATATACTGTCTGGTGGGAGTCCATACATATAACACTCTTGGAATAACACAGGGATAGAGATGGAGAATAAAATAGTGGTCGCTGTGGGTAAGGGATGTGGAGTTGGAAGTAGGTGAGGCTATCAAGGGGAATCATGAGGTGTGAGGATGATGGTGGTGGAAGTTACAATGAAGTTACACATATGATGAAACCGCACAGAACAACAAATGCACATCCACATACATACATTGAGGAGTACAGGTATAACTGGTGAAATTTGAATTAATTCCATGGATTGTATCAATGTCAGCTTCCTGGTCTTAACATTGTACTCTAAGTTATGTAAGATGTTTGGGGGTGCACAGAACCGGACTGTAAATGTCTTTGCAACTTCCTCTGAATCTATAATTATCTCAAAATAAAAAAAAATATCTAAGTAAACAAGCCCCTCAATTTTTTAAATGGGCAAAAGATCTAAATAGAAAATTCACCAAAGAAGTTATATGGATTGCAAATCAGCATATGGGAAGATGCTCGATGTCACTAATCATGAGATAAATACAAATTAAAACCAGAATGAGATACTACTACATACCTCAGAATAGCTAAAAGAAAAAAATTTTAAACCTAGCAATACCAAGTACCAACAAGGATGCAGAATAATTAGAATTCTCACATACTGGTGGTGGGAATGCAAGATGGCACAAACACTCTGGAAAACTTTGGCAGGTGCTCACAAAGGCAAACATTCATTTATTATGTAACCCAGCAATCCCCACCCCTGGATATTTACTCAAGAGAAATGAAAACTTATGGTCACGCAGAAACCTCTGTACAAATATTTAGAACAATGTTATTCACAACAGACAAAAAATGGATACAAACCAAATGTCCCTCGACTGGTGAACGGATAAACAAAATGAGGTGCATCCATACCACTGCCCGACAATAAAAAGGAGTGAACTACTGATGTGTGCCCACCACATGGAGGAAAATCAAACACATTTTGCTAAGTAAGAGAAGCTAGACCCAAAAAACTACGTATCACATTATTCCAGTTACTCGATTATCTGGAAAAGGTGAGACTATGGGGATGGAGATCAGACCGATGGCTGCCAGGGTCTGAGAGTGGGAGAGGGGAGCAAATAAAGCAGCAGCACCAGGGCATTTGCAGGGGCCAGAGTGGGGGAACTCACCTGTGTCTTGACAGTAGTAATGGATACATGGCCTGTGCTTCAGTCCAACCTCACAAAATTGTACACCCAAGAAGTTCACTCTATATAAACAAACAAACCAAAATAAGATCCACCTGCAACCCACCTAAGCGACAGTGTGCATAATCAAGGTCAGAGAAAAACTGGAACTTACACCCTGATGGTGATAGAGGAAGTCGCTACAACCACATTGGAAAGCTATTTGGCAATATCTGCTGAAGTTAAGCATGTACAAATCCTATAAATCACCAATTACACCTCTAGAAATATATGCAACAGAAACATTTCCCAAAGAAAGTGAACACAAGGATATTTGTAGCAGCTTTATTTGTAACAGCAAAAACCTGGAAACCCTGCCAATGTCCACAAATATTGGAATTGATCAATCAGAGTATAGTCATGAAATGGAATACTGTATGGCGAGAATAAAGGAAATACCACTTATGGGACAACATGGATAAATCTCACAAACAATAGTGAGTATAAGAATCCAGACAATAATAAGAGCCCATAATGTAGAGTTTCATTTACATAAAATAATCAAAGATGTTACAAGTCAAAACAGTGGTTACCTTTTGCAGAAGGAATGACTCGGAGGGGAGGGATCACAAGGGAGTTCTAACAACATTCAGTTTCTTAATATAAATGCAGGTCACTGGTGTATGAACTTTGTGAATATCCAACCAGGAGAGGTATTTTATTTCTATTTTAGAGATGGAGAAGACCCAAGGACAAAAAGATAAATGGTTTCAACTCTGACTGTATGATTCCAGTATTTCTAGAATAACAAACTTAGAGATCAGAAAAGACAGAAAGACTTCAACTCTAAGGAGCATCTAGTCTAGTCTCTTTTTTTTATAAAAGCAAAAAATATTTCCCAGGAAGGGAAGGACTTATTCAAGATTACCCATTAACTGAAAGAAAGGATTAGAAGTTCAGTGTTCCAAGTGCCATCCAGTCTATGTCCAATGCACCCTGACCACTGTTTACAGACAAATCATCAAAACACGTTACTGAGTGAAGGAAAAAGAACATTACATTGGGAACTGGGAGACCTGGAGTCTGTCTCAGTTTTGCCAAGTAAGCTTGGCTTTCCCCTTTCCATTTTAATCTTCCCATCTGAGAAATATGGGGTGACAATAACCAAACCAACAAGAGGTCACAAGTCTTGAATCCACAACAGAGGCAGATCCAGGTTTTGCACAATCTGAAGCTTCTAACACTTGGAGCCCTCTGAAAGGATATTGGTAAAAAAAACATCAACGCAAAACTAGTAACAAAAGTGAGTACTTCCAATGAGAGAAGAAAGACAATAGGATACACAATTGGAAAAAGTCAACAAACGTTAGACACATCTCAAAATTCAGGGAAAAAAGTGACATAACAAATAAAAGTATATTTTTGTTAAATAATGGCCCCACATACTTCTGCAACCTGTTACTCCTACTTTTCTTATCTATCACAGCGGCAGGCTCACAGTACTTAGCATACAGTTGTACTCACACCTAAAAGGTATTACACCAACGTAGTAAGGACACACAGGTAGATTGCAAGAGGAAAAGACACAGGGAGAACCTGGAGGAATCTGTGTGCAGACTCCTTAGCCTCTCTCCCTCCCACGAAGGCCACAAACAGTATGCCCTTCTTTCAGCAATGAACATGCAGTGACATGGGTGTGATATTTCTGTCCAGGGAGGCCCAAACTCAGTGCCCAGGGATTATATTCAAGGCCAGTCACATAGGAACACTGCCTAGCATGCACCAAAAGTTCAGACTCCCAGAAGGAAAGCAGGTGTTCAGCATAAACCACAGAGTTTGTATAAACAGTCTACACACAGTGAGCCCTCTCACCAGTTAACTGTTGCCTGGACACCCTCTGAGAGCCAAGTCCCCGGAAGCCAGATAAGGGGCAGCCTTGCAAGCCATCCTTTGGAAAGGACAGCAGTCTCAGGCTGGCTACATTAACTCTTCTTTGCATGCTACTCAGTGTTTATGGTTCTGATACAGTCACTTGCCCCACAATCGCAGGAGTTCTGGAAAATGCCACTTCACATACCCCCTCCAAATGTTAATATAAATGCATGCTGTGCTTATAATTGCATACGCTGCTCACTAGGAATATCCCTGCCAGGACAGAACTTGTGTTGATCGATTTTCCATATCTGATTTGTGACTAGAATATTTTCCCGCAGACTAGCTTCTGGCTCTGTACATTGTGAACCGTGATTCTCCTCCACTGCCAACACACGTCTAGGACCACATGCTACAAGGCATGACATCACAATGTCCTCTTCCTCCTCACACCTCTTGTCCCAATGCTGGTGTGATGGTACAGAAAGCAGGCATCTTCCTGGAAGCGATTTCAATACAGGGCAGCTAGCAAGAACTCAAACATATATGGAATCAGTTGTGAGCCACTTCAACCACACTCTAAATCCAAACTAAGTATATCCCAATTTAGTATCTCTTTAGCCAGATTCCCAACATGCCCCTGGCCACTGTATTGCTGCCCAACACAAGAGCAAGAGTAATCGAGACAGCAGATTGGAAAGAGAGGTGCCCTGAGCCAACTTCAGCTAAAATATTTCTTGTGGATTTTCCAAGCCACAGGACCAGCAGAAACCCCAGTGCTAGGGCCTCTTCCACGCCTATGCAAGCGAGTGAACCTGAAGCTAAGTCCTAAATTTCACTCACTTCACTGTGCATCTATGCCTAGGTCCAGAGAGTCACAGGAGAGAAATTGAACACAGAAAAGGCTTGGGCTCCAGCTAATGGGGCAGAAGGGAAGAGAGCACCTAACCAGAAGCAACGCTGAGGAAATCAGGATGAATTCCAGACAACCAGTGAGTCCAAGGACCTGGAAACGAGTGACAAGCAGGTGAGCTAGGAATGGAAAGGCAGCCTGAGCCAGGACCCAACACAAGTATGCAAACTACAGTGTCTTTCTACTCTGGCTGATGTGAGCAGTGCAGTGTGAGTGGGGGTAGGTGCCGGGAGCAGTGGAGGAACTGGTTCAGAGTGGGGCTTCTCGAACCACAGCCAGCGAGCAGCTGTGCTGGGCAGGCACAGAACCAGATGGAGCAGGCTAGGAACCCAAGAGGCAGCCAAGAAAGACAACCTCCAGGATGGGTCAAAGCTGAATTCCCAGACTACCATTCATAGCGTCAGATGTTGCTCAAGCTCGAATTGGCCCTCTAGGTAGCATATCCCACCCCCACCCTCCGTGGGTATGGGAAGCAGGTCACCATGGTTAGACATTTTAGGGGTAAACTGATAGCACTACTCTGGGTTTAATTTGAGATGAATGCCAGTTATTTTACAAACAGGATGTGCTTCAGTAAGTAGTTCTGCTGGGATGGGAGAAGGAAGGAGGAGAGGACAGAGGCATCAGAATGTCCAAGAGGGTAGATTTGCTGAGACTACAGATGACACCAGCACTCCCTCGCCTCCACACCAGCACTGCTCTACCCAGTAGGAAGATGTAGAAGGAAACAACTGACATTAAATTATATGGTTATACAGTTTCTAAAGTCACATGGCCCTGGACCACACACATCCCTAGAAGCAAGCGACAGACTTGTGACAGAAAGTCTGGTACCCTGGATCATCCTGGAGAATCATCAGCAAGACAGTCAAGTGTAAAAATAAATGCATAAGCCCGATTTGACACTTCTCAACTATAGTACTGGGGATGAAAATTTAAGGATAGTGCCTTTGGGCAGCTGTGTAACACAACAGACTCTTCATCTCCCTTTTGATTCAGCTTCTCCTTATACTCCAGAGAGCACCAGGCACAGCGGAGTCAACAGAATTGACTCTTTGACAGCCATCATAAAGCATATCCTGTGAAATACGTACTCTTTTGATTCCCTCCTATAATCTGAAAGAAGCAGACCAGCTCACAGGCAAGCAACACAATTCAAAGTCCCCAAATCACATTGCATTGGAGCTGGAAGGAGCTGAAGCAGGTGGAGGCTGAGCCATGGTCTTGCAAATGGGAAACGAGAACACATACTAGGCCCAGGGCCAGCCATACCCTTCAGAAGCATAACTCACAGCAGCAGGATGACAGCATTGGCACCAGGTTCAGAGTGCATTTCATGTGTTCCCAACATGTATGATGGCCACACGGACTCTGGGTGGGCCCATCCTGAGTTTAAATTCCAACCCTGAGTTTAAATCACCCCCGGCCAAGTGAGAGATCTTAGCCAAGTCCTTTGGCCTCTGTGCTCTTGGTTTTCTCACCTGGCAAGCAGATCTAACAGCAGCTAGATCGCCAGGTTGATTCAAGGACTAAAGGAAGTAAGATGTCAGAAGCACCATTGCCTACTTCTATGCTTGAGCTAGTCTTCCTCGTCACCAATCTCCCGTCTTTCTAGGCAGGAGCAGGCTTCTCAGGATGGGAACCTTGGATCACCAACTCCTTAAATCCTACCTATTCTTCAATACACAGCTCAGACCCAGCCTGCCTCTCCAAACTTCCTGATCCCCCAGTGAGGTGCACGCTGGCCTCCCCTAAGGCCTCGTAGCACTTCACAGATAGTTCTTTTTGTGGATGATGTCTGGTCCTACCTTAAATGAGAGTTACTGACATACTTGCCTTTCTTATCCAACTAGCATGCACTGAGTCCAGGGCAGGGCCTATGCCACCCATCCGCCAAGTCCAGCATGGTCCAGTAGCTCGTCATGGTAGAGCCAATGAATCCTGGCTGACTCGAATTGGACAGTTTATCACCATCATCAGTCAACATCTAGTGAGTGTCTCCATTGGCAGAAACAGGCTCTGAGGATAGGACAAAGGTGCAGTGGACAGAGTCCTTGTTTTCAGATGGAATCCAGTCTAGTTGTAGTAACTGGGCACACGTGTACACACACACACACACACACACACACACACAGAGAACAGAAACTGCCCGAGGTAACCTTGCACAAAAGCAGTACCACAGACAAGGTTCTGGAAAGTTGTCAGGAAGAAAAATCAGGTCTTGCGACTAGGCTCAGACAGTTAGTAGAAGCTTCATGAGACCACAGGAAGTGAAGGAAGGTATCCGCCATGAGAAAACAGTGCAGAGGGCAGAGGCACTGAGTGCTGGGAACTGGGGGAGTATCCAGGCAGCGAGACTGGAGGGGCACCTATGCCCAAGAAGACAGGAGGGCTGTCGTGAACAAGGTCGTGTTATGACTACAGCCTCAAGGAGCTTAGGATGATGGCTAAGATGGGCCCATTCAGTGCTCATAGTAATCTCACAATCTGGGGACTGTTTTATTATCCTCATTTGACACATGGACAAACTGAGGCCAGATTGGTTTAGGCACTTGAATGCTAAGCATAAGGAGCCAGAGCAAGTCCTGGGCAGAGTTGTGTTTTAGGAAGCACAGTTAAGCTAGGCCTGTTAAGTTAGTTAACTTAAATGTTAGTTAACTTAAGTTGGGGTCACACAGGGGCCAGAGAGGAGTTAGAAAAGTTCCTGGGTCATATAGGCAATGTACCCAGCTAGGAGAGAAATCAGGAAACACCAGAGGCACCAGAGATTCTTCCAGAAATTGTAATTCCTTAAGGATTCTCTGTGTACTTCATTTCTCACTGCTCATTTTGTTCCATGGATAAAGATGGGGAACTGGGAGGGAGAGGGGTAGCTGAAAAAGAGGTTTTTGTGCTTTGTAAAAGGTGTCCATAAAAGGCTAAATTGCAGGCCACCCAGATGTACTAGGGGTGACCTGAATATTCTGGAAAAGTGACCCCAAAAAAGGAAAAAAGACGGAAATGTCCAGGCAGGTGGGGAGGTGCAGACCGCAGGCCTGAACTCAAGGAAGTAGCACTGGGGACAGCAAGAGGAGAATTTATTCTGATCAGGCATGTGGGAGGCAGGGACACAGGACTCGGTCACCAAGCAACTGCGGAAGGAGGGTGAGGGTAAGGGAACCCAAAGAGCAAAGCGCCACAACACTGAGTGTGTGGAGCCCCTGACTGGGAGGTAGAGGATAGGAAACAGCACCGACAGGGCCGTTGGCTTCATCTGGCACAGGTCAGGTTAGAGGCGCAGCAGGAAACACAGGAGAATTTCTCTTCTCACCTGCAAAAAAAGTTCAGATGAAGACCCCGCTGGCCGTCCCAGGGTGGCTTGGAAGGAGACTCGCCCGCCCCTGCCATCAGCTCCCAAGGGGCAGGCCGCACCCAACACGTCCCCGCCGCCCCTCCCCGCCTCCGTATTCTCGGAGTCCATTCTGAGAGTCACCTGAGGTCGCTGAGGTCTCTGGGGCAGCCACGCTGTTCACACCGCTGCGGCGCCGACTGGATGCCTGTCGCACGGGGGTCAGACACTACCAGGCCGCCCAGTCCCAGCCCCCGCGTCGCTCCCGGGGACCCACTCCCGCCCCGCCCACCCCTGGCTGCGCCCACGAACCGCCCACCGCTCC